>NC_071467.1:96156111-96456111 GCF_028500815.1 Rissa tridactyla
ATGCAGCAGCAAAAAAAGAGCGCAGAAATCCGGCGTTTACTTCCCGCATCGTGGTCTGCTTTTATTCTTGCTGTATTAAAACTGTCATGGCTTTATGCTAATGTGGTTCATTCCTAGCCAGTGATTATTATGCTGTGAATTAGCAGTGCTCTTGAGAGTATTTTTCATGCAAAAAAATGAGGTAGTCCTTCTGAGAAATAGGAGCGAGAGGGGAAAAAGAGCTGTTACTTGCATTAGCTCAAAGCTATGTGTGTTTGGAGAGGATGAAGGAGAAGGGCCACGTTCATGGCTGATGGAGAGCACAGCAGGACTCCCGGGGCACAGATCCCTGTGAGAGATTATACTGAAATTCAGGGAAGAGCAGTCAAAATATGGAAATGGTTTTGATGCTGTGTTTGGCTTTTAATGAACCCGCCCTTTGGGTAAATTCCTTTTGACTCCAGTGTTAGTTTTGCCTGACTGTGCATCCATACTCATTTACCCCGAATGGGAAAAGCTTCCCAGGGGCAGTGGGAGTGCAGCTGGTGTGGGACAGAGGGGGGATGTATGTTGCAAAAGGAGAGAATCTTTAAGGGATGACAGTTCTCCAGGGAACGGCCTCAGCAGTACCAGTTAGGACCAGCTCTCAAAGAGTTGTTGCAACGCTGGAATCTAATAACTAAGGCACCTGGGTAGCAGAAATGGTGGCTCAGTGATAGGGCAAAGGAGAGAGGGTGAGCAGCAAGAGGAATTTCAGTATGTTTCTGCTGTGGGTTTATGCAGCAGGAAGCCGAATTCGGCAGCAGCAGTGTGCCATTCCCGGTTTGCTCAATGGGGCAGCTCCGCACGCTGTATCCCTCAAGTAAGACCGCAAAGACAATACCAGCCCATCACTTTTAGCAGCATCTCTAAAAGTCAGAGCAGTGGAACTAGAGGCATCTTAAAAATGGAGGAAGGAGAAAAGGCATGGTCCCTTTGGATCTGCATATAGAGTGAGGTGGTCTGTACCCTGTGCTGGTCTTCAAAGCCCAGCAGGTTCCAGTAAAATCAGAAAGTGTAAGGAAATTTCTGATTTCCTCTTCTTTTTACCCTCACGGTTTGTTCAGCATAACCAGGCAATTTCCAGCCTTGATGCAGCACGTTCCAGCCCCTGTGTGGGACAGAGCCTTGAAATGGGTTCTCTGTGTAAGAAGATGTTGCTCTAGGCAGTCAGGCACAAAGAGCTCGAACAGAATGAAATGCTTTGGCCAGACTACCTTTTTTTCCTCTGCTTTAAATGGAAAGAAGACGTTCTCAGAAATGTCTCTCTTTCTCTCCATTACCCCAAAGAATAGTTGTTTTTAACCATTCCCACTGAAGCAGTTGGGCTCTCTGTATCTTGCTGGCTAGCTTTTTCTTCTCCAGAAAGTTACAGGCAGCTGTACCTGGCAGTGATATTTTACAGGAAAAAGGTTTGCGTTGACCATGTTAAAAACAAAACAAAAGAGCAATAACAAAATAACCAACCTACTTGCAAAAACCCAAGGGGCTCAAATAGTATTTCAGTTTGGAGTTCTGATAATGGAACTTCCTTTGTGATAGAGATGTGCCTCCAGCTATTCCCATGAAAACCTACCTAAATTTGACACACTTAAAGCCTTGGAAAAATTTCCGTTGAGACACATAAGAATTTGCCAGACAAAATCTCTGGTGTTTCTGTCAGTGTGGAGTAGGTGTGCTCATCCCTTCAGAGTGGTGTTCTTGCTGAGGTTCCCGAGCCTGTGCTCGTGGCTGAGGTTGATGCGTACTATACTGGAGGTGAAATAGCAGAAACCCCGGGCTGCTGTCTTCAGAGTGGGAGAGGTGACAATCTGTGTCTTTATAAATCCAGACTCTGCATGTGCAAACCACTCAAATCAGTTTTACTGGCAGTGTCGCATTACAACACAAGCCTGGGAAATTATATCCCTTTTAAATAAAATAGAAAACAATACCAACAACTTAAAAAAAAAAAAAAACACAAAAAAAACCACACAAAAAAACCACAAACACCCCCCCTTATGCTGACTGAATTGCGCAGATGCTTTTTTTAGGGAGAGAGAGCGCGTGCTTCAGCCCAGGGCTGGGGGAGCTTATTGCAGCTGTGGCAGCGGATAGACCCTCTCTCCTGGGCTGCTGGTACCTTCCCCCTCTCGGCGTTTTCCTTTGCGGCCCTGGCTTACCTCTCTCTGTGCCTCTAATCACAGGGACATAATTTCTCAGAACTATCAGCATATTTTCCCTGCAAATGTGAGGGGGGCGGACACCACGCAATGTAACTGTGCCCAGTGACCACTCCCAGCCTTCTCTCGCTCTCAGATTTATTTTTTTTAGGTATTAAGACAATCACGATGTATTACAGTGTAAAGGCTGCAGAAAGCTGCATTTTTTAACAACAGAAGCTCAGTGAAAACCTGTAACACCCCCATGGGAATTCAGCCCTAAGTGCGGACTCTATTAATATTCTCCATGTCCCTGTGTTAAAAGGCAAGTTATAAGAATTGGAAGGGAATGAGTGGGCAGAAAAGTGGGACAGGGAGGAACCATCTGAATTTTTAGCACCCTTTCTGTCACTAGGAAGTTCCTAATGCAGCCCCTTTTGTAACTCAGGCAGTTTTAATGGACACAGTAATGATACCAGAGGGTCGTTTTTTATCAGGGTCCTTGCTCCTGGTAAATACTAGTTCATGGAAGTGTCTCTTTCTGTTGCAAAAAAAGACTCGCAATATTTCTTTTAAGCAGTATTGCATGATTTTTTTGAGCTTTCTCCTCCCCGCTCTCTGTCACACTTCCCCAGGAATGGCTGGCGGATGGACTGCCAGCTGTCTAGAGCAATGCAGAACAATTTGTTAAAAATTATAACTTTGCTATTCTAATAATCCATATTCATATTGAATTTGATTGTTAATAGTGATCTTTACACTAGATCATGGATTCCATTGAAAGGAAAAAAATAATATTAAAATAATAATGACTACATTTTTTCCCCTTTTTTAGTGTTTTCTTTAACTGTGGAAAATTTTGACCATCTGTGTTGTTCTCTGATAATTTGTTAAAGCATTTATTTAAATTCCCTCCCCGTTTTTTTTTCTCTCCTTTTCTTGCTGAAACTACAGCTGAGGAAGTGGAAAGACTGGCTGCAATGCGTTCAGATTCTCTAGTACCTGGGACTCACACACCTCCGATCAGAAGAAGAAGCAAATTTGCCACTCTTGGAAGACTTTTTAAGCCATGGAAATGGAGGAAGAAGAAGAGTGAAAAATTTAAGCATACTTCAGCAGGTAATAGTTGCGGTTTGTTGGTTTGTTAGTCTGGAACTCTGCTCAACAAGGCTAAAAATTTATAGTGCAGCCCCAATTTATAGAGGTTTTAAAGGTTGTTGAAGCCTGGCTTGGCAATATTTCTCAGCTTCTAAGAGATCTGTAACTTTGTTACTGGCTTTCTCTTTAAAAAAAAACCCAAAACAACTCATTGGGTGCACTACAATTAAAGCAGCATCTCTCCAAAGCTGTGTACTTGGGTTCTGCCACTAGAGCTAAAGGGTAATCCAGAAGAAATCTTGTTACATTGATTTAGCATATTAAGGGTAAAGGAAATGGCAGTATGAAAAGACAAAGCTAGTGGAGGATTTAGCCACATTCAAACTCCTGTGAATGCTAATAGAGGAGCAAGACAAATACATGACAAAGGAGTTGACACTGTGTTGAATAACTTGCGTAACCATAAATTATTTGTTCCATTGGGCAGGAAAGATGTGTCACTTGTTTTCTGAGAAAAACAAATCTCTTTTCCTGCCACACCCCTTCTTATGCCTTTGCTTTCTAACACTCCTTGTTTAAGACTCTTTTTAATTAAAAAACAAGTATGGAAAACTGCAAAAACGTGTTTTAATATCGTAAATTGGTCTGTGCAAGAATCACAGGTCCAGGCACTGATGCACACGGTGGAAGTTTGTACCTGGCGTGTTTGTTTCCAAGGTCTGTGATCTATTTAGAAGGTTTCTTTTCTTTGTTATTCCATGATGACTAATAATTACTACATGTGATTTTGCAAGTCTTGAGCCTGGATTGTCTGTGAGAAAACATGAATTTTCTTCTGATTTCTTGTTGTTCTCGCTAGAACTAGAAAGCAAGCAGTGAGGATCTTGCTCCTTTACCTGCCAGAAGAGGCTTGAGTTACAGCCCAGTTTCTCTCTGACCTGTTTATTGCCCAGCGGAAGCTTTCAGGCAGGACTTGACTGTACCTTCTGGCTCCCCAAAGCCTGTACTCCTGAAAATGGCCCATAATTGCATGAGGAGTCTCATTTAGCTAAATGGGAACTCTTGCATGAGGTTAAATGCAGCTAAGAGTTTTCAGGGTTCATACCCGAAGGTGCTCTTTACTGTGTGCTGTTTAAGCAGCTCTCCGATTCGTCAGGCAGAGGCTAATGAACTGGAATAGATGGCTGTATTACTCTGAGTGATGACTGTATTTTTTGACTTGGCAGTTGAGAAATATTGTCACCAAAAATGACGTGTTTCTGCAAAACAAAAGGCTTGTCTTTCATGTTCTGTATCAGTCATAACCATAGTGCAGTGTGGCAGGATTTCCATGATAACCCTATAGCTCTTCGCGATACATGGACACTGTGGTGACAACTACTCTGAAGCTAGTTCCAGCATGCTGAGTTAGTTGGTTACCCCTAGGAGGATAACCACGACAGTTCAGGATGTACTATGGGTGCCAAAGCCTGCCTAGTATTTATTTGTATGGTTTATCCAGCTCCGGGAGCTGGGGCTGAGCTGCGTACTGCTGCGACTGATTACTTTGAAGCTGGCTTGAATACGCCTGCATAGTCTGCTCTGGGCATTACAAGAAGTGTTACATAGATGTGCCCCATTTACCAAAACATTTGGGAAGTACACACTGATTAAAACCAGAGCAAAAACATGTGTTTCTTTTTTTTAGAGGAGAAGGAAGCTTTGACCAGACATGCCATCAGATCTCCTTCCCTGGAAAGGGGGACTTCAGAGTCTGAAGAACTAATTTAAAAGCTGGGTGTCCAGGTGGCAGGGAATGTTTGTCGATTGCAGTACGGGGTTTGATCTCAGCTGAATCCAAAACCTTTTTTTTTTAAAAAAAATTCTCATTTCTAGTAAGCTAACAGTATCCCGCAGCTGCTCTGCAAAATTGGTATTCCTGTCAGCTCCCCTGCTACTAACTGCAGCAAAATTGACAAGGATACCAAATTTGCTGAGCACCCTGCAGGAGGCACAGGGAGAGATTTACTTCTGGGCTGTACCAGAGCTGGGGACCCCACAGCTTCCCTCATCCCTGACCCCGGGGAATGGGAATCCACCAGGATCCTACCAAACTGCCCTGGCAATTCAGTAGTGTTGGTTGAACCTAGAATGTGTAATACAAAAGATTTTGCACTGGAAAACTAGCATTTTTCTGCCAGCATTTCCATGACCTCTCATCTAATACCTCTGATCTCACTGAGAAAATATATTTAATTTTTATAATAAATCAAAGGACAAGCTTATGAGATGGCATAATGAGAGCCAGCATGAAACTTCCTAATACAGGCTTATTTTCTTCTAGTGCACTGATAAATGTGACGCTTGGAGAAAAAAGTATTTCCCATTAGTGTCCTACAGGCATGCAACCAAGCTTTCCCACCTGCATAGAACATCAGTAATTATCAAAAAATAAATAGTAATACAAGTATTTTATTAGGCTCTTATTTGCTGCAACAATAGATTCAATTATTTTAAATGTCGAAAGCGGTAAGGGTTGAAGCACATGGCCTTATCTGTTGAAACTTCCTTTGAAATTAATGGCAGGTTTTTTTCTGGGAGAGGACTGGAAGAAAGAGAGAGTCAGGCTGATATTTAAGGTTGAAAGGTTGCCTTTTTCTTGAGATTTCCAAGTGCTAACGTTTTGTATCCGTATCTTCATCAGACTAAAAGCTCTGATTATTTATTCAGAGATGAATGCATTAGTTCAGTGGTCAGTAGGCAAAAAACCCTTTGGGGCAGTAGGAAAAGTTATTTGCTGACACCTGATAATTGCATAAGATGAGATAGAAAGTCTGTAATTTGATTGATCGAGGATCTTAACATTACGCTTATTATATATGGTTCCTGTCAGCACATCAATACTCATATCATGATGTTTGAGCATAACAAATTCCCCATCCTCTGTCTTCATTATTGTGTTGTCACTGACAAGCAGAAAGTTAAAACTATGCATGTGTTTCGTATACTTCATATGTTTATAGGTTATGTTGGTTCTGATACCCCTGTAGCAACTATGCAGAAAGGTTCAAAGTCTGACATTGCCTTGGTGCTGACTTAGTCATGAAGGTGAAAGTGATGGGTTTTGATGCAGACATCTAATGCCTTTGCCTTGCAGTTGGTCTGTCCACGAGCGTCATCATTAGGTATTTTGTAGAGTGACCAGAACAGGTAGAAAAGATCATGCTATGGGGTGGTCAGTTGTTGTAGATGGTAAGCACCAGATGAGCCCGCATCTGGGGTTTGATTTGAGCGACCTCTTCTGCTGGAAGGTGGAGTATTAAAGAGGTTGTTCAGGACGTGCACCGTGGCTCACAGATGGGCTCCATCTGTAGACAGGCTCCATCTCAGAACAAACGGGAAGGGAGATTATACTGTGTGAGGGATGCCAGTGTACCACAGCGGGGCAAGAAACAAGTTAATTCTCACTGTAATCCTGCTCCTGGACAGAAGTGAAGCTCCCTCCAGCACAGAGCGATTTTCAGTGTCAGGACTGCAAATCATTTCATGACAGAAGGTCCTAATGAAATTTCTTTGGACACCAAAATTCCCACAATACAATATAAACACTCCTGACAGTGAAGTTGCATGTACAGGGAGTTAGACAAAGAAATTAAACTCAGCCATGGTGTTATTCATGCTGTAGTCAAAAGTGTGGTGGGTGTTTTTTTTTAAACTCGCCTAAAATTTCATCTTGCATAGAAAGCGTGAAAACTTTTATTACCATGGAAGGCTGAGGACCCCTCACGGCAATGAACAGTATGATAAAGGTGACGACTCTAGCTTTGGGAGCACAAGCAAACTTCTAAATGGCAAGATTATATCAGTTATTGGGACAGTTTCTTTTAACTGATAAGGAGCAATCTCACTTATGGCAGAAGCAGCCAGGAAGAAATAGTGAATTTTCTTTGCCTGAGCACATTTCCTTTGGCTGGATGCAGCTGGGATGACTCCAGCAGGCTGCACAAGTTTTTTCAACCCACACTGGGCTCTCTGGGAATCATCAAAGCAGACAGCAAAAGAGAAGGCTGACTGTCTCCTCAGCCAGACCTTTATAATTGTTTTTAATACCTTGATCTTGTTCTGCTCACCTTGGTGTGAATTTGAAAACAGTTCCTGGGTGTGCTGGTTTTTTATTGCAGTGCTTTACACGTGCTGGTGAAATGTCGTTTCCTGGTGATGTTTTGGAGAAGGGAGTGCTTCTGAAATAAGGAAGCCCAGGGGAAAATAGGTTCTGGGCTTACCTGGAATATTACTGAAGTTTTTTATCACTGCATTCATCAAGAGCCAACTGCTTGCAACCTTTCAGAAAAAAAAGTATTTCAGCTGCTTGAAGGAGTCTGAATAGGGGAAGAATGTCTTGTTTTGCCATTTCACATTTCTGGTGACCTTCATTTTAAAGAATTGGTGTGTCCGCCTTCCCCCATCCTTGCTCCCTGAGTTGCGGTGCTCAGGCAGAGAGGAGTAGGAAGCGCATGACTTGTACTTGGAGGAAACTGATTGGATTGATAAGAGGAAAGCCAGGAGATGGTGAGAAGTTAAGGGATGTGGAGGAAACTCTGTTGTAAGTAGGAGAGGCAAATAATTCAGCAATGGTTGGGTTAGGTACATAGGTACCCTGTAGAATGAGCAGAGAAGGTCCAGTGTCAGAAGAGCCAAGAAGCAAATTATTGTGAGCCGGGCGTCATCAGTTGGGTTGGGGAAGGTTGGGTTGGGGGACTAGGACTTTCAGGGCAGGTTCATAGGCTGATCTGTTGCCCAAGGACCTTAGGACTCTCTTAATAGTTGTCTGTACAGAAGACGACAACCTTCTCTTGATAGCAGTTACTCTGTTAAACTGGAATGGCTGAGGTCTGCACCGAGGATCTAAAGATTAAAGCTCACTAATGTAGACAGTGCCACAAATGGAGCAGCTGGATTTTTTCAGTTTCCTTTTCAGGGAGGGCATGCAAGCTCTTCCATTTACTTTGATTCATGCTCAAACTGTTTAAAGAAAAACAAGTGTGCCAAGCCTAAATCCGCTCATGCAGCCTTTAGCAGCCCCACTCCCAGAATCTGCATTAAAACAGCCATTCATTTTATGCTCAAATGCTATTTTTTTCACTTGCTAAGCCTTGGTGCTTTGGTTTTTCCCACCAGAGTTTTTTAAAAAGTGCTCTATAAAAATTCGTATGTCAATGTGTTTATATAAGTTAAGTCTCCCAGTCAGCAGAGGGATTGTTTAAATTTGGCAACACTTACAGGCAAGGACTTTCAATGTTTTTGATGAATAACAAGAAGAAAACAAAATGTGGTAAAGCTGTGCAATTAGAGGAACTGCTATTCATAAACCATCCCCAGATCATTTTATTCCTACTGCTGATTATTTCTAACTGCAATAGGTAAATATTTTGAACTTCGCTTTCCAGAATATTCGAATCGGTAGAAATTCAATAATGTGTTGGCAGTGCTGCTCTTAAACCTTCCTACTCCCTTCTGCTTTGCCAATGATTGCCTCTCGTGTTTTCTCATGTAAAACTCTTGGGCTGTTAAACCACTCGTGCTATTTGGGTGAGATCTTTGCCTGGGGAAGCAAAGGAGAAGCTCAGCCTGCAGACATGCCTGCCCTCACCTCTGCTTGTACTTTTGGGGAGGTGGTCTAGGGGGGAAGAGATTTGGCATGTTTTTTCCAAACGCCCACCAGGTTATTGAAATCTATCTGCAAAGTTCAATTTTCAGCCTCTGCTTTGAAGGCAGTGGTTTGTTTGGATCGTTGGCTAACAGAGATGACTGTTCTGAAGTACTTCATGGTCCTATTCTGTTCTCCTGAATTTTAGTTAATAACAACTGTGATCCCATGTGAAAAGTATTAATATTTCAGTTACAATTCCTCTTATACTTTCAGACTGGACTATCTCTAGGTTTAGGTAGGGAGAACTGAGGTAATTATGGGTTTTCTTCCTTCACCCTCTTTTTCTGATGGCTTGAAAATGTAATTCTGAATTGGCGTTGAGAAAGAGCACGGAGTCTCTGGGTAGTGTAGCTGGGTCTGAAGGTACGCTGAAGCCTGAAATACACTGAAGTCCCGTTCTCATCCTTGATGAAGTCCGTCAGTGAGACTGTGTAAAACCTCCAGTAGCCCTTTCGATGTGAGACAGTGAGCAGGTGTTGTGGACACTGGTCCCAGCCAGGTATTTTTGCTGGTGCTTGGGCCTCTCATAGAGCATGGATGCTGTGATGAAAATCACTGATTGTTCCCGAGATCATGGGAGAAGAGTAAGAAATGGCACTGATGTAAAATTTAGTCCAGTCTTCCAAAAAGGAGCTCCAGTTTTGTAAAAACCCAGCAATACAACCGCTTTTCAGAGTTACTCAATGATTCTTTGTTCTCTGTTTTGTGGGGTTTTTGAGGGAGGTGCAAATTGTCATTCTCTGAAGAAAAGCACCATTTTGCAGGAACTTGGGCTGTTCACGAATGCACATTGACTTAAGCAAATGTTTTTATCTAAAGGAAATTCCAGAAAATAAGCACTTTATATTTCAGTATATTCTAGATTAATTTTAGAAGAGTTTTTATTCAAATATATGTTTCCATTTCAAATTTGAATTAGATATTAACAAGCACAGCTAAAAATCTGAATTACAAATATAAAATTACCTGGCAGACAGGAAAACATTTGTATTTTATGTCTGGTGACATGTTACACTGCTTGAGTTGAAGTACTGAATAAAAAATTAAAATCAATTTTCAGTTTTAGTTTTTGCATTGATCCAAAGTTGCACACTTGATGTATTCTTAATTCTGGAAGTTAAAAAAATTTATATTCTAAGTTTAGATGCAGGTTGCCCATAGCTTCTCTTTGCATGCATTAACATGCATCTTCTGGCCAGAAGTTGCACCGGAATTCATGCAAAACTATAGGCAACTTTTAAAAAAATTAACCTTTTGCCTTTCTATAGAGGGAGCAAAACTAGCCTGTGTATCTGCTTGCTGCTGTGGAACTGAAGATCCAGAGAGATTTTTAACCCCAGTGGTCATTTGCAACCTTGCGATGAGATAAACAGCCCAAAGCTTATGGTCGCAGAAGGCACTTCATAGCAAGGGAAAGCAGTGGGTGGTGTTTCCTTCTTTATTGTTGGAATTATAAATTATCAGTGGTTTTAGACTTGTCATTTTAAGCAGATTAAAAGAATTCAAATGCGTTCAGAAGTTGCAGATCTCCTTTGTAGACAGAAGGCAGTTAAAGCCAGTTGTCTAGTTTTATACTTGAACTGCCAAATGGAAGCTCCTGGTTCAAAAATGGGGCGTATAATCACTCCCCCAGGAGTGTGTATTCCACTACAGAGCAGCATCATTGTGTCATCCTGAGAGCTGCTGCAGAACATTTCCAGGGTTTAAGAAGTGGACTTTGCTTAGCTGCACTGAAAAATGCGTTTTGGGATCGTTCTAGCCCCGTGCCAGCTCTAATGGAACATGCGAGACGAGGCCCTTTAATGTGTCCCTTCTTACAGGAAAGGGATGTTTAATGAGGCTGTTTGGGTTTTATGCTAATTACTTTTCCAGCTGCTGTGAAGATTATATGAGGCCGCCCAAACTGTAATACTGCGACATAATTCTACAACAATGCATTCCTGTTAAAATAATATAATAACACAATTAATCCATTAGAGAATTTACAGCAAATTTTGAGGATTGAAAAATAGGTGCTGTTAATAGCATGGGGTTCTGTGCGGTGTATGGATTAGAGAACGCATTCATTGGAGATGTTTTAAGGAGTGTTTCACCAACAAATCAGCAATAATAGAATATCTGGTTGGGGGGAGAGAGAACGAGCGTGTTTGGAAGAAGCTCATTCTTGTGTAAAAAATTGTTGCATATCCTCAGCTGCCGTTGCCATGACTCATGAATGTACAGTCTTCATCAGGCTGGGTCCTTACAGATTATTTTAGAACGCTTTCATTTAACAACAAAATGCATTGAAGCTGCTTTTTATTTTTAGATTGCATTTGAAGCGTGGAAATTAGTTAGAATTTCTCAGACTGTTGGCTTTCATTCTTTAGCTTTTTGCTGCCCTTTTTTGAGAAGTGGTGGGGGGGAAAGCAATGTTTCCCAGTGACATGGAGCAAGGAGGCATCTGGTGTGTGGCGAGAACAAAGCCTGAGCGACAGTGTTCAGCTGTAGCGCCAGGTTATCCCAGTGACCCAAAAAAAGCTGGAGGTCCTTTCTGGCAGGATGCTGGCTGGTCGCAGGATCCTGCTTTTAAGCAACTCCTGCCGCGGGTCCACCGGTTCCTCTGTACTTTGCTCAGAGGTGAGCATGGTCCTCTGGCTCCCAGAGCAACAGAGAGGAGAACCTCCCCTGCCTTTCAGAGACTGCTGCCAGGTAGTTTCTGAAAGCAAAATTCACGTAGATGCCTTCATTCGGAAGCACTGTGGAGGAACTTTTATTCCTAGAATACCATTTTGTGCTCTCTTGGTGTTTCCCAGAGGAATTTCCGAGGCCAGCGTGGTGGTACTTCAATTGAGCCCTGCCATATCAGTGACCCGATTGACATCTGACCCATGTTGTGATTGGGAAATGGGTTGGTACGTTAATGTGAACGTGCAGCCCAATGACTCTAATTTGATAGGATTTTTTTAATCACAGTAGCTGCCCTTTGTTTCCATGTCTGTGAACTGCATTAAAAAGGCACGTACAGCTAGATGTATAGGGTATGGGCAGCAGGGATGAGAATCCCAGGTCCTCAGGCATCTGAAACACGGATGACAGTCATCCAGACAAAATCATTAGCTTCATAAACTCTTTCCAGGGCTGCTGAGGCTAATGTGTTGAGGAATAATAAATAGTTGCTAGAAAGAGGAACTGAATTGCCCTGTGTACAGAGGTTTAATAGGAAAAATCAGATTATGGATTAGGAATCAGATTATGGATTGGGAATCAAAGATAGCTTGATGAAGAACAGTTTCTTAGAAATCTTGGTCTAAGTCTTGTTTATACTAGGGCTTGTTTATACATTGTAACTTGAATTGTTTAAACCATAAATGTGAAACAGATTAGTTATATCACCATAAACCCTTGGGTGGATGTTTATTCAGTTCATAAACTCATTCGTTTTATTTTAATTCATTAAGGCAAATTCATTCTGAATTAAAATGTCCACACAAGTGTTTAATGTGGCATTGGTGATCCTCCTTGAGTCAGTTAATTCCGGTTTCTTTTCCTGAGCGCTCACGTAAGTAGCCACAGGAGCTAGTGTGCAGGAAAGAGTCGATGAGATAGCTACCTTGGCTGCCGCAAGAGATGGGATCTAGAGGCTCTGTTCAGTGAGAGCTAAATCTGGCTACTTGGAGTGACCCAAGGGACCAGGCAAAAGGAGCGTGAGGTGGTGATTTCAGCATTTAACGAAGAGGAAAAGCTGTTGTTGCTCTCTTCCAAATTCTGCTGCTGGCCCATCCCAGTCTTGCTGCGAACGATGCCTATAGATTATTACACTCCAAGTATTGCAGGACTTAATTGCAATTTCACCAGGTCTCCTCTTTTTTTTTGGTCAATCTGTCCATGTGTACGGTTTCTTCAGAACTGCAGTTCACTAAGAGAGAATCTTGGATTCCAGTAATAAAAAGCATTATTAAAAACCCTGTGCGCCTGTAGAAGTCTTGGAAACCAAAAACATGGAAAAAAATCTCAAACTCGTACTAGAAATTAAACTCACTATTTTGACGAAACTTACAGATTTTCTGAGTATTTATAATTTGCTTTATTGATACCAATTACATTTTCAGGGGAATGTTTCAGTTCCATAGTATTATGTCTGTATAAAGAAGACTGGAGTAGTTAAAAATAAGGCTTATTTTGGTTTCCATTTATTTGTATAGGACGAAGATATAATACTATCTATTGTTAACTGCATCCGAGTTGTTTATTATCTACAGAATGTCCCACACTTTTAGATCCATGATGCTGAACATCACTCGTTACTCCTTTTGTTCTCACTGGAGTAGCAGGTGTATGTTCCTGGGCTGAAAAATGGAATATCTCAGGCTCTTATTTTGCAGCTGAATACATACGTGTAGGCTTTTGAAGGAACAGACCTTTGTTACTCTTACAAAGTTTTAATTTGATAATTAACACTCTCGGTCCTTTATATCTTCAGAGCTCTATATATACATGAAGTTAATCAGGCAATCACAAAAATTCTGTTTATGAAAACAGGCAGTAAAAATCATCCGTTTGCTGCAGTGAATGATACTTTTTCAACTTAACCAACTGCATTATTTGCCTGTTTTAAAAGAGAAGCTGTTAGGGTATTTACATTTGCCACTAGCCACTGCGCTAGCCTGAAAACACCAGTCCGTCACCTCCCTCTGTTTTGCAGGAAGCTCCTGTTCTCCATGTGCTCTTCATTAATTCCTTAGTTAAAAGTAGCATGGGGCTGACAGCTGAACGTGCACAGATAAGCAGCGCTCTGAGGAAGGTCCAAAGAGTACGCAGAACTGCTGCTGCCTGAAGGTGGTGGCGTGTATTTGTACTGAAAGTGGTTGACAATGGGTTTGATTATTTTTCTTCCCGCTGAAGCTGGTGAATTCCCCTCCTGTCTTCACTGAGCACCGGGTGCCTGGCAGGCAGTTGCTGAATACCAAAAGCCGTTGCTCATACGGACAGGCCACGAAGGCTTCTGCCAGCTGCACAATCTCCCTTCTGAGGTGCTTTGTTCCCAAAAGAAGGCTGTGGGACTCAGTGGGTGCTCAGCTCTTTGCAGTAGTAAGCTTTGTGTCTGCAGGCCAAAATGTTTCCAGGACGTGCACATACACTCAAAATGCACCCTTGCAGCCTTCTATATTTACGATCTGCCTCAAGACACTTTGAAGCCCACGAATTTTCTATCACCATCATCCAGAATCAATACTGCATTTACACTTCTATGCTGACACTTAAAATTTCAAAACTGTACACGTACCTCTAATGGTCTCTGTGCTCTATGGACCTGGTCGAAAGCCCAGTAAAAATGATCGTTGAATTCTCTCTGGTTCTCATGGGCATAGGATCGAGCCTATATTAGTCACTGTAACATTCCTCCCAGTTTCATATCTAATGAGAAAATATGCTATAGGTAGATTAAACATCAGTTAAAAAAAGATGTAGTTGCCTGTGAGTGAAAAATTCAGATGGCATTTGGACCAAAGTTTAAATATGCCTGAGTGGTGGTGTTTTTTCTCACCAACTAGTGCCTTCTTGTACATCATTTCCTGTGGGGAAAAACAGCTTGATAATTCCATGAGCAACAGAACTTATGAAACCCAGTTTTGTATGCGTTGCTCCTTCCTGGATCCTTTGCTGTTTAATCATGAGGCTAGGAATGGCAATTTGGATCCATTTTCTCTAACCAGCCCCCCAGTGTCTCTGAATTTTAGAAGCATAACAAATATACGGTCTTTTGTCCTGCCACCAAAGTTGGAAACAGGTAGAGAAGTTGTTAACCAGGGCAGGGAAAGACAAAAAAGCCACTACTGCTGATAGAAATGCACAGGAATGAATGGGAGAAAACAGGCACTGCCTGGCCGGTACAGAAAAGGGTACCTTGGCTGTTCTGGTTTTAGACTGAGCAATGGGTTTGGGAGTGTGGCAACGCACCTGGCATCCTTTTGCGACTTCAGTCTTGACTCCAAAATATGTGGAACAAATGTACTTCTGTAAGGAAGGCACAGATCAGGACAGGGAACTGCTGAGAAATTGTCTATGCAAATAATTTTGGGTTTTATGATCAATGGAGAATCCTTGTGTGTCCTCACTCTTCTGTTTGCTTTGAAAAGGAGGTAGGAAGGAGAAGGTATTATTGACGTGTCAGTATTTGGAGGACAGGAATTAGCCATTAGGAAAATTTAACAAAGATTATATTTTCCTGTAACTAATTGTATCATAGTTAGTCTTTTCACCAGAACAGCTGAAAGATGCAAGATGCTTTTTCTCTCTTTTTTTAAAATTGGAAAACTTTCGTTAGCTGCACTCCAAAGAGAACCCCATGCTACAGTGGTGTAGGGGAGGGCAACAAGTCAAAACAAGGAGGGAAAAGAAAAGGCAGCGTCACGGCGGCCACTTCTGGAGGTGCAGTGGCAAACCTGAGGGCATTAGCACTGTCCTGTTGAGCATCTCAGTGCTCCTTGCAGCATGATGGAGCTCTGCCCCACCTCACACCTTGGGTTGTAAACCAGTTGGGACATAGTTTCCCAAGGCCCTCGGTGTCAGCCAAGGCGTGAATGGCACTCTGGAGGCATTTGTGGGATTTGGATCTCTCTCCCTGGGAGAGAGAGAGGGAGGTTTCTCTGCAGACAAATGAATGCAGAAATGTTGTGGGAGTTTCATGCGTTCCCTGTGAAGCACGGTGAGAGGGCAGATGTCAGCCAGGATGGAACAGAGGCACAGGAACTTACTGATTTCTTCTGATTTTCCAGTTGATCTTTGATTTGTACAGTCTGCACAATGGTATCTGGAGCTGTTTGTGTGATACCACTTGCTTACTGTAAGTGAAAAGGAGTTTTCTCAGTCTTCCAGTAGCTTTCATAGGGGGTCGGGCTTTGGCCATCCTCATCCTGGTTACCTGGGACAATATCTCGGGAAATGGTTGTATTTTTATGGTTCTATGGTTTATTTTCAAGAACTCATAGCCTGGCACTCAGCTAGGAAGAGCACAAAATCAGTCAAGATCTAAAACTCTGAATTCTACAAATAGATGACATTTTGCAATATTAGATCCTAGTAGGGCACAAACCTTAGTAATGGCTCTTTGGATCATGTCTCATTCAGCGCTTGAATTAATAGTATTGAAAATTTCACATGGGTGCCTTAAGTAGTTTGGAATGAACAGCATCAAAGGTGAGGGGTGTCTTGATTGTAGAATAAATAACTGGCCTACTTGTTTTTCACAAGGCAGGTGAATGCCAACCATAACCCCTGCCAGTTGTAAATCCCCTACTATACATTATTCTGATGATGATCTGATAATTGAAAGACTCCATAAATCTTTTCTGGCTTTTATTTACTTATTAACTGGAGGTTACTTATAATTGTTTATCTCTGTAATCTCATTCAGCTTTTGCTACAGCTGCTTTTCCTCTGACTGGGAGTAATTAATATATGAAGAGCTCTTAGACCACCACCATCACCAGGAACGGGTGCACTGTAATGGCCTCAATGCATCCTAGAAGGGGAGCTCAGTGCTATGGGGAATGGTTTTCTTCTGCCATATTGGGATAATTCACTGCAGTATGTACTGGCTTTTGTGCGGATCTGGTCCTTGTTTCGTCTGTCTCTCTGCAGGGGTATAGGAAGGGAAGGCAGAATCCGAGTCCCTGCTGCATGTGCTTACAGTATTTCTTGGTGTATGTATGCACCGCTGTACAGCACATGTCTTGGTAGTTCACAGAACCCAGTTCAGGACAAAAGTGAAGATCATTACAGAAAATGCATGTGTATTGGTTTATAAAATAAAATAATGGAATCAGCAACAGCTACTCTTCTTAATTAGGGGTGGCTCTAAATTGGCCCTACAGTCATTCAGGCGTCCGTTGTTGATCTCCATAACACAGGAGTCTCTCACGCTGGCAGCACTGATGCAGGAGCTCTAGCACATATACTCATCCCTTGTAGTAACCAAGTCCATCTACTATCTCTTATTTAGATGTGATGTTTACGCCCCAGAAAGCCTGCATTTTGGAATGGCTACCTCTAAATATTGATGTTGGCTTTTTGCATCTGAATCTGCAAAGGCATTGTGCTGGATTGAGAGGCCAGGGACGCTGTGGCGTTTCTGGCATTAATGTGCAGACAACATTCCTGCAGGCGAAAATGCCCTGCAAGTAGCTGACAAAACCAATCAAAATCCCCCCATTTGTTAGTCTAGAAGATTAGTCCATTTTCTGATTTCACTGCAAGGGTTGTGAGACTGGCTTAACTCAGCTGCCCTCGTCTGAGTGGCATTTAGATCAAGGCCAGTCTCAGCTGTGTCATAGTGTCACACCTTCTGAACTCGCACAGCTGAGATTGGGTTGGTGCCATTGAATTAACAAATTTAAAGCTAATTCACATTTTGGTCAAGACGTTTTAATTTGGATTCTTGCATCTGTCGAGAGGGAGTTCGCTGAGCTCCTCTCACAGCAGGTCATGAGCCAGCCCCCCCCACCCCACTACCTCCCACCCGATGGGAACCGTTGGCAGCATCCCATGGGCTATCCTACATGCTGGGACCTGAACCTGGGTTTCCAGAGGACCTGAGCCCCTGCTACCAGTGTGGAGGTAGCAATTTTACAATTTCTTCCTTGTCTTCTGGCACTGGTTCGTTTGCTGAATTGAGCTGGCTCTGAGCTCTTTAGGGTAGTCATGACATCTTCCTCCTGGGGTCCTGATCATCAAAATGACCACGGAGAAAAAGAAGTTGTGTTTGACCAGGATTTTCAGGATTTATCTCTGGAATTATGTGCCCTGAGAATGGCTTTTGTGTGTGGTATCTGTTGTCCTGGCAACATGGTTTCATCGAGGAAATACAGTGTGTATTTGAGCACCCTTGATACCCCACGCTGCAATACGAGTTATATTGGTCTGTCTGTTTTCTTTCCTTACATCCCTAGAAGGGGGAATCATAAAAGTGAACGCTGTGAATACACAGGATAGAAAAGCCACAGGGGAAGAGAGCTGAGATGCTCCCCTTCTGCGCTAATTGAAAATATGCCAAATTATAGTTCACTGCACAGATAAATGAGAGAAACAGGAGACAGGCTTTGAGGATTGTGCTATCTCATAAAACCCAGCAGTATCTCCAGAAGAGCAGAGCTCTCTCTTAGCCAGTGTTAGAGCAAACATGGTACCGGTATGCATATTATGAATAAATTGGTGTGCATACTTGATCTGAAACTCCCTATAGATTAAGATGAACAAAGCGATAGCTATTCCAAGCGCATGTGACAAGGTGTGGGCTAAGTGAAGTACTTCTGCTGCTGGTCTAATGATGTCTCTTGTGCTGCAGAGAAGCTAGATAAAAAGAGGGCTAATAGTCGGGAGCCCTAGATCCATATTATAGTTGATTTGTAGCAAGTAGGGTAAAGAGTCTCCCTATTCATGTAACATCTGCTAGTTCTGTACAACCTTTATGTAGATATGCTTATGTCCTACTTTTTTCCCCAGAATCTATACATGTGTTTGAGCGTTGCCTCACCACAGTGGGTGATGTAGGGCACTTTTTGTCTGTTAAACTCAGTGGTAAAATCTCATCGCCTTCAGTGACAACAGGCCTGACCCTGTGTAAAAAACGTGGTGAAGGCAGGAGGCTTTCTTCTGCATAACTAGGACACTCTAGTTAGTGAGAAGACTATCTTATATAATGCTTTCAAGGAACGAAGAACACAAAAAATGCACACACATT
Source organism: Rissa tridactyla (assembly GCF_028500815.1). Lineage (NCBI taxonomy): Eukaryota > Metazoa > Chordata > Aves > Charadriiformes > Laridae > Rissa > Rissa tridactyla. Next base: position 96,174,779 of record NC_071467.1, read on the forward strand.
TATTAGAGGAGATAACTGTGGAACAAAATTACGATGTTGAATAACAAAGTGGAAACTGTTTACAAAATGCTGATTTCTGGGTCATCATTTGCTTAATTTTTCCTCTTTTGCTTTGCTTGAATAATGAAAATGCATTGGTCCCATTAGTCTCCAGACAATCTTTAGTCATTTCCATTTGTTAGTTGCTCATGTGAGTGTTTCCCAAAGTCTTTTGAAGTGGGACTACCTCTGTGTAGGAAGAGAGTCTCAAGAGCCACCTCTTATCCTGTTCCTGACTCCGTGGCAACCCCATGGTAATCGAACCAACTGTTTATGTGGAAAAGTAATATGAGGAAACCACTGAGGCAGTTTTAGCTGTCTCTTAATGAAATGTAACAGCTGGAAATCAGGAAGAGCATGAGCATCATGGGACCAATCAGCCCTCTGTGGAGAAGCAGCAAGTGCTGTGTAAACCACAATCAGTGTATCTCTGGTGAGAGCAGCACTGTACTGAGTAGGTAGCTAATACTATGGTGGAATGCTTAAATCCAAACACCACTTTAATTAAATTTCCCTAAGTATTAGGCCTAGGAAATATAAATTAACCAGTCGACAAGATTTTACAAAATTGGAACCAGTCCTGGACTGACGTGAGCACACTGACCTCTGTCTTCTTGCCATCTGCCTGAGATCATTTTCATGCCTTAGGAGATCCTTTCCAGCCAGTGGTCCACTGTATTTTACTAAAAGCTGAGCTGTTTTCCGTTCTTTCAATACTGTCTGCTTTGAGATTGCTCAAAGTGTAGCCCCAGAGGATTTTGTTTCATTTTTCCATACTCTGTATCATGGGAAAATCCGTAAGTCAGATCACAGCTTCCTCAACACAATGCAAGTTGGGACCCCAGTTCTTCCTGCAAGAGATGCCCCAGGCAGGTGTTGATGGTATTCTGTTCACTGCAAGAGTAGACAGCGGAAGAAGACTTCACCCATGGCACAAAGAGAGCATGCACAAGAGATGTAGGGTGGTTCATCACTCGCATTTCAGCCCTTTTACATCAGGAAAAATGGCTACAGAAGTCCTGGATCTGCCCAGAGAATAACTCACATGGTGAATAAACTGTAAGAGACAACCAGCAGGGCCTCGTCCAAAGCTGTGCATGCAAGCACTTGCCTTTGGGTATCTCAGGCAGGCAGCCAGGCCAGGGCCTTGGCTCACAGCATTTTCTCAGCTTGTCTTCTGTCCTGCAGCCCAGTGGGCAGGCTAGAAGAGCATAAAGAAGGCACAGAGTGCCTTAAAGTCATGCTAGCCACAGAGCAGTGCTAGGCTAAGGTTTCACTTCATTTTATTTTGCAATGTCCCTTATGAGAGTTGTGTGTGATCTTTCCCATTATTTTACTTAGCAACCATGCCATCTGCATAACACAAATCAGCAAATAACAATTGGCTTTTGCTTACATGAGATCAAGTTGTACTTTGCTTTACGCCTTTATTCCAAATATCTCACGTCAAATTTTGCTTGCAGTTATGTCTAGGTATTTCCTGTTAAATCCATCAGGCTGCGTAACACTGGCATTGTAAATAAAAGCATAAATTTTGCCCCAAACTACATTGTTCTTCCGGCCCATTTTAGTCTCTTCAGTCACATGTCTTTTAATTGTCAAGCTAACTCCCAAATTGAAGTGAACCTGTGCTCAGTGCTTGAAGGTAAGATGCATGGGGCAAACTATATACTACTGATAAATGAGTAACAAAGGTAGTAGCTGAATCAAGACAGCAGGAAGACAAACAAGGCATGAGTAGATATCTCACATGCACTTATTCTTACCTTCCTCTTTCTAGTTTTAAAAACCTAGTCAAAATACGTATACTGAAGATAAATGGCATTTTGGGATCACACGCTAGGTGTGGATTGATGTCAGTAGTTACTCTGTGAGGTTAAGTGTATTAAGAGACATTTAATCACTCAACTTAAGGAGTGAACCATCCAGAGCAGCTTATTCAAGGGCACTATATATATACATAAAGATATATAGATAGATATATATAAAAGATACTGCATAGCTCAGTAAGCTGGAACAGACAGGTAGAAAATGGTGTACGTTCTAGTTCTTACTATCCATGTTTCATTTTAATTTGTTATTTTTGCTGTATAATTTAAAAGCCATTCCTGCACTTGGCCATTTGTAGAACAGTTTTAGCCTCGGTTATGTAAACACATGTATCTTTTATATTACTTTTAAATTGTATTTATGGATTGGATGCCACTGAGTAGAAGTAAAGGCAATGGAGCACATAATTGTGGTAGGTCTCTGTTTTCAGCTTCTTCTAGCTTTCAGATGAGACACAAGAAATTTAGTCTTTTTTCTTATTGATCATTGCTCCCCAAAAATATAGACAACGCGAAGTCTCCAACAAGTAAAATGTTTTGCTAGATTTGCAGGGCTCCTAATGATATAGAAATAGATTTAATTATAACAATGGCAAGATGTAAAGTGATTGTGTATTATCTGGGCCCTTATAAGAAAGTGCCTAATTCTTCCAGTCTCCTCAAGGAGACGTGGTGGGATGACTGTCATGACTGGAATGCTGCGATGAATGGCTATAAGCTCTTCAGAAGGGATAGGCAATGAAGGAGAGTCGGGGGCGTGACTCTGTACATTAGGGAGTGTTTTGATTGTATAGAGATAGATTCCAGTGATGATGAAGTCAAGTGCTTATGGGTAAGGATGAAGGGGAAGGCAAATAAGAGAGATCTTGTGCTGGGAGTATGCTATAGACCACCCAACCAGGATGAGGAGACAGGTGAAGTATTCTGTAAGCGGCTGGCTGAAGTCTCGCAATCGCCAGCCCTTGTTCTGATTGGAGACTTCAACCTGCTGGGTATCTGCTGGAAATATAACACAGCAGAGAGCAGGCAGGCTAGGAGGTTCCTCGAGTGCATGGAGGATAACTTCCTGACACAACTGGTAGGTGAGCCTACCAGGGGAGGTGCCTCGCTAGACCTACTGTTCACAAACAGAGAAGGCGTAGTGGGAGATGTGGTGGTCAGAGGTCGTCTTGGGCTTAGTGATCATGAAATGGTCAAGTTTTCAAAACCTCCACCTTGGACTTCTGGAGGGCGGACTTTGGCCTGTTCAGAACACTGGTTGAGGGAGTCCCTTGGGAGATAGTCCTGAAGGGCAAAGGGGTCCAGGAAGGCTGGACACTCTTCCAAGAAGGAAATCTTAAAGGCCCAGGAGCAGGCTGTCCCCAGGTGTCGCAAGTTTAAAGGGCCAGGAAAATGGCCAGTCTGGATGAACAAGAACCTTCTGATGGGACTTAGGAATAAAAGGAGGGTTTACAATCTTTGGAAGAAGGGACAGGCAACTCAGGAGGAGTACAGAGATCTCGTTAGGTTATACAGAGAGAAAATTAGGAAGGCAAAAGCCCAGCTGGAGCTCAACTTGGCCACTAACATTAAGGACAACAAAAAAAGTTTTTATAAATACATCAACAAAAAGAGAGCCAGGGAGAATCTCCATCCCTTACTGGATGTGGAGGGGAAAGTTGCAACCAAGGACAAGAAGAAGGCTGAGATACTTAATGCCTACTTTGCCTCCGTCTTCAATAGTCAGACCAGCTATCCCCAGGGTGTTCAGCCTCCTGAGCTGGAAGATAAGGATGGAGAGCAGAACAACCCACCCATAATCCAGGAGGAAGTAGTCAATGATCTGCTTCTGCACCTAGACGCACATAAGTCTATGGGGCCAGATGGGATTCACCCAAGAGTACTCAGGGAGCTGGCGGGAGAGCTCACCAAGCCTCTCTCCATCATTTATCAACAATCTTGGTCAACAGGGGAGGTACCAGATGACTGGAGGATGGCTAATGTGACGCCCATCTACAAGAAGGGTCGGAAGGAGGATCCAGGGAACTACAGGCCTGTCAGCCTGACCTCGGTACCAGGAAAGATCATGGAGAGGATCATCTTGAGTGAGCTCTCACGGCAAGTGCAGGGCAGCCAAGGGATCAGGGCCAGCCAGCATGGGTTTAGGAATGGGAGGTCCTGCATACGTAACCAACCTGATCTCTTTCTATGACCATGTGACCTGCCTTCTGGATGCAGGGAAGGCTGTGGACGTTGGCTGTCTGGACTTTGGTAAGGCCTTTGACACAGTCCCCCACAGCATTCTCCTGGAGAAGCTGGCGAATCATGGCATAGACAAGTGTACTCTTCGCTGGGTAAAAAACTGGCTGGATGGCCGTGCCCAGAGAGTTGTGATTAATGGGGTGAAATCCTCTTGGCGGCTGGTCACCAGTGGTGTCCCTCAGGGCTCAGTTTTGGGGCCAGTTTTGTTTAATATCTTTATCAATGATCTGGATGAGGGGATTGAGTGCACCCTCAGTAAGTTTGCAGATGACACCAAACTAGGTGGGAGTGTTGATCTGCTTGAGGGTAGGAAGGCTCTACAGAGGGACCTGGACAGGCTGGATCGATGGGCCAAGGCCAACTGTATGATGTTTAATAAGGCCAAGTGCCAAGTCCTGCGTTTCGGTCACAACAACCCCAAGCAACGTTACAGGCTGGGGGAAGAGTGGCTGGAAAGCTGCCCAGCAGAAAAGGACCTGGGGGTGCTGGTGGACGGCCAGCTTAACACGAGCCAGCAGTGTGCCCAGGTGGCCAAGAAGGCCAACAGCATTCTGGCTTGTATCAGGAATAGCGTGGCCAGCAGGAGTAGGGAAGTGATGGTGCCTCTGTACTCGGCACTGGTGAGGCCTCACCTCAAGTACTGGGTTCAGTTCTGGGCCCCTCTGTACAAGAGGGACATTGAGGTGCTGGAGCGTGTCCAGAGGAGAGCTACCAGGCTGGTGAGGGGTCTGGAGACCAGGTCATGTGAGGAGAGGCTGAGGGAGCTGGGCATGTTTAGCTTGGAGAAGAGGAGGCTGAGGGGAGACCTCATTGCCCTCTACAACTACCTGAAAGGAGGTTGGAGAGAGGTGGGTGTTGGCCTCTTCTCCCAGGTGAATAATGACAGGACCAGAGGGAATGGTCTGAAGCTGCGGCAGGGGAGGTTTAGATTAGATATTAGGAAGAATGACTTTACTGAAAGAGTGGTCAGGCACTGGAACAGCCTGTCCAGGGAGGTGGTTGAGTCACCATCCCTAGAGGTATTTAAGAAATGTGTAGATGTGGCACTTCAGGGCATGCTCTAGTGACAGAGATTGTAGGGGGTTCTTTTGTGTGCGTGTATGGTTGGACTCGATGATCTCAAAGGTCCCTTCCAGCTGTGAAGATTCTGATTCTATGATTTCAGTATGTGGTTCAGCAGGGATACCGTCTATTAATGTGCACAGGCATATGCTCTTTCCTCCTCTCTAGGATATTGTCAAAGCCCATCAAGAGTTTCAGATGCAAAATTCCTACTGGAATTAATTTCAACTGAAATGCTCACTGGCCAGGAAGCTGAGGAGATGCGAAAATTTTCACCACAATTCCTGGTATTTTGTGTACCTGGATGTAGCTTCACACTGCAGCATTCAGAGATGCCCAGGATACTCCCAGGCATTTTGAGCGTTACTGAGTGAAGTGCCAGAGCAGTGCAGATGAACGGGGTTGTGAATGACTTCAGACCTTCATGGAAACGTTCAGGCAGGTGAAACCACACAAACTGGATCTGACAGAATAGCTTGTCGGACTTGCATGCTGCTTTGAGCTTAAGGAGGCTTCATAACATGGAGCAGCATGGTGGAAAGGTAGGAAATCCGTGGAAAAGAGTCAGTACAAAAAACTAGGCAGGCATCATTTTCAGTCCTGCCAGCACCAATCCATTACAGAGACAGAAAAGAAACTCACATGCTGAATGGTGCCTTCCTGGGAAGTGTAAATCCTGATAAACCTATTTCAGTGCGTCTCGGATGTTTTGCTGATGTGTGCATGTTTACATGTCCCACTTCTACTGGCTACGGTGTGCTGCTTACAGCAGTGGGCTGCTTTGAAGCCATTCTGTTTGCAGTGAAGCTGTGGCTATCTAAACCTGTTCCTGATGACTCCAATGGGGAGGGGGGGAATAAATTAACTGTCTGCCATTGCCTCGGCGAGCACAAAGGTAGACAAGATTTTGGGAGCTGCCATCTCTTTGGCAGTTTTAACATTTGGACTGCCTTCCTGTTTAAGAATAGCAGGTCTTTAAAAATATACCCCTCGGTGAGGTTTTGTGGCCTCAGTTTTTAGAGGTATATAATGTAGGTATAATTAATTAGATGACTTCAGTGTTAATGAAGCGCTTTTGAAGTTCTTGAAGAGCTTCAGCTATGACAATTCTGGTCAAAGTTATATGTGTACCAAGTGTACCTGAATGTCGGTCAAATGTATTAAGATGAGAATAGGTAAATTTGATGCTCCATCTAAAAATTCATCATGATTTTTCTGGGTTGGTTTTATACCAATGCTAACAAAACACTATCAGGGTTTCAAATGTTTTAACTGGGATTTTGTATGTGTCATGTCCTTTCCCTACTCTGTTCCCCTTAATTACAGGCGAGTAAAGTGGAAATACTGTCTTTGTTTACATCTCCGTGTCCTGCTTGAGAATAAAGGGATTGCTTTGGTGTACTGAGAGCAGTATCTGACCGACAATGACTGTAATACTATCTGCTAATTAGAGGATTTGGCAGAATAATTGCAATTTTCTACTTAAATTAGAAAAGTACTCTTAGTAGAATCTGTGATTCTTTTTCATCGTGGGAGATATACAGCATGCTTGCATCAGGACAGGCTTAACTGCTTGTTAACAGAACAGGCTGGCATCAGAAACACAAAAGCCACAGTTCTTTATCAGGAAAAAACCCAACACTCTTCTCATCTGGGACACATGGTTCTGTCCACCTGTCCCTGTCTACCTGTGTATACACACACCTCACAACCCTTACCTGTTAACTGTGTTATTTTAATATTAGTCAACAATATTATCTCACCAGCAGTAGGGCTGTTTGAGGAAAGGACAAAACATATTATTGCAGCGTTTTATGAAGAACAGCAGGAGATCACAAACCACTTAAGTTTCCATGCCACAGAAATATGATTATGTATTTATAAAGATTAATTTTTAATAACACTGTTAGCTACAAATGTGCTTAGATCACATGTTTGCGTACAAATATTGCTTGAACTCTGGTGAAGTTCACATCTTAATTCAGAACAATGAAATATGTACGGTATTTCAACTAGGTCTGGAATGTACAAAAATGCTGGATATTCAGTTACCATGAAGTTTTCATACCTCATTGAATATTACTGGAAATTCTGGTGCTTATGTTGCAACTATGCCCATCGTTCATTTCTTTGATGTATAGTCAGGATAATGCTGATATTGCAGAGAAAATTGTAGTCCTATCATTTTCTTTAAGTATGTAACTCATGACAGTGCAGAAAGTGGTATTGAACAAACCTGAAAAACAAATACTCATAAATTCGTATACTGAGCATTATCCATCTAAGCATATTTGCAGATAAACGCATTATAATCTGGGGACTGAAAACATAGCAGCAGCACCAGGATTGGACTTTGTAATATTTTCATCTAAGCTTCTGGAAGCTGATGTGCATTTGCATATTAAAACTGCTCTGAATCTTGTGTGGAGAAACCTCCATGAGATTCAGAGCCAGGAGCACCAGCCTTGCAGAACTGGCCTTTCTCAAAGAATAAAATTAACTGGGAAAACTGTTACGATCAGTGGCCACTGCTCCCTCTTGCAGTTCATTTTTAAGTGAGAGTCTTCTGTGGGGACTTTTCATTAATAAAGTCTCATGCTCCAGATGTCTTTTCTCCATATAAGTTGTTGGTTTGGGATGGGCAGCCTGGCTCAAGTCACTGGTTTTTTTGAGAGACTGCTGGTGGGAGCTTGGACAAGCCACGCTCAGTAGCAGCTCTCCTGCACACAGCTGCCATGGTTGAAGCCATAAAGACGGGTGTTAAAATGTTCTCTGTTTGTATACGGGTTAATCTTTTCCGTATAACATTTTCATAGGTACAAATTATATACTGCATAATATTAGACATTTCTCAAACGAAATTCTTCAGAGCAAAGCTGTTGGGAGAGCTGAGAGACATAAATGGAGCAAAGTTGGAGGGTGAGGGTAGAAGTGTTTCTGCACTGAGGAAAAACTTTTGATCCAATCTTATCAGTGGGTTTTGACATTATTTTGGTGTTAGAAATGGCATAGGCGCTTACCTGACTCTAGGTTGTATGTGGCTGACACCGACAGTGTCGTCTGTAAACTTGAAAGAGAGTTTTGCACGGAACATGCTGTCAGTTGGCTGCCATTTCCAAGACTATTTGCACAATGTTATTGCAACCTGCAGGAGAAAAACTGAGATTATGTTTATGTAGTAAATTGTACTCTGTAAGACAGGCAAGACTAATACCAATATGGGGATGAAGAGGCTTCAGAGATGATAATGCAAGTTCCTCCCTGGTTTTGACGGGTTCGTTATAGCTCATCTATACAGTAGGTGCCTCAGTAGGTACCACAGCTGAGCAAACAATGTCAACCTCTGTGTTATAAAGAGAGACTCACTTTTAGTGTTTTATTTTAGCTTTGATAATCATACTGTTATTTGACAGAAAGCGTGAGGCTGGCCATATCAGAATATGTAATCTCCTATATATTTTTGGAATAAATTTTGTATCTGCAGTCATTTTGTTGGACACAGTAAATCCAGTAGCAGTAAGGTGAATTTAAAGTAAAGCAAGTACTTCAGAAAATGCTTTCTACTGTTTAGTTTTGTTTCCAAAACTAATGCCTCTGCTCTGCTACTTCCTCAGCACAGCTAGCTGGGCTTCCTGGCTCTGCCTGTCTGCGCCATTATATTCTGCCATATAAAAGCACTGGAAAACTCAAGTTCAGGTGCCTCCATTCTGATTTCATGGAGGTGGCTGGAGCATTGAACTGCTTATTGCAAGTACCAGCTAAGCCTACCTTGTTCAACTCACCTGTATCTTTAAGTAATTTATAATGAGCAGAAAATAAAAAGCACCTTGTGTCATAGACTGACCATCCTTTAGCCTATTTTCCTACTAGCATATTTTCCTGAAGCTTGAGCATAAGCACAGATATGTTACTTTAGCATTAGAATTTAGCATATCTAACTTTCATAAATATTAGTCTGGATAAACATCTCTGAATTTAATTTTGAATTTATTTCAGTCATGCATATCTGCCTGTTGGCGATATCTTTTCGTAAATGTCTGTACAGTCAAGCTTCACTCGTGGGATTACCCATAAAAAGCAGTTAGGTGGCTGTCTGGATGACGTGTCCATGCTTTTATATAGGAAGAGATGGTTGAAGTAACAGAAATGGGCAGGGTTTACCAAATCCTGTCACCAGAGCCTTAGCCTGGTCAAAGAAGGATCTGATCCTCACCTCATATAATGCAGGCCATTTGAAGCAAAATTAAGCTTTAACTGTATTATACCAGCATAATTCATAGCTCAGCATCGTTTTTGTAGCGGCCCTTTTGCTGATGATTGTGTGACCCACCGACATTTTGGCTGGTGGGACCAACCACACACAGCTGACCACACCAGCGCAGACTGGCCAACATGGGTATGCGTTGCTCTGGGTCATCTCCTCCATAATTTACCTGAAGAGAGAATGAAGACAGCGGTGGAAAGGGGGAAGGCTGATTGAGCTCCAGTCACAACAGTTCAAGGATGTTAGGTTGCTGCTGTAAATTTATTTAAAGATAAGTGTGCATATGTTGTTTGCCGTGTTTGAATATACAGGAAATATATGGAAGCTGTAGAAATAACTCTTAACAGTGACAAGCAAGACTTTCTAAATCACTGGAGATATTTTTATTGCCATTTTCCAGATACATTTTCTTCTGCGGGTTTTAGCTAGGCAGTACATGGTAAGCGTACAGCTTTCTGTGTTTAAGAAGTGCTCAACACAGAATATAGCTCTTGAGAAGCCATTCGTCTTAAACAGATTTATTTCATGTAGATGAAATTCAGCAAGGAAATCTCCCTCAGGTGCCTAAGCTAGTCATTAATAGTGCTAGTTCATAAGGGAGCCCAGGAGAGCGGTAGCCGAGAAGAGCCGTCAAAGCCAGAGCTGGGACCCTGCTAGTGGCAAACAGAGAGTGGTCAGGATGCCGCACGCTTCCTCCAATGTTATCTGAAAGCTCTCCTTCCTCTTAAACTGAGCTCAGTTGTTCTCATGCATGAGGAAAAAGTGGTGGTCTAAAGTGTATTTGTTTGGCCCCAGGCTGGGCGCTGGTCGGCAGGCGGTACCCACACCCACACAAAGCAGTAAGAGGGGTCTTTCCCCTGTCATTTCCCTCTCTTTCTGCGGGGTTTTCACTGTCTGCCCCAAAGGCTTTTTCTCACAGTTACACAACTACTTAGATTTGTAGCTGAAGTTCAGTTTTGGCAGAAATTGCAGCAGCAGGGTGGGACTTACTTCTGAATTTTGTTCACCATTCTACTTGGAAGTTGATTAAAATCGAGGTGATGACTAAGCAGCTGGGCTGGGAATCAGCAAACCCCATTATGCTGTGAGCTCTGCTGCCAATCTGCTGTGCAATGCAGAGGACCTCTTCTTTTCTGCAGATCTCCATGCTTGCGGCCAGCAGCTTTACCGTATTGGTTATCGGTGGGATATCATCCTGGGACTGCACACTTACTGCTTCCGATGTCGTGTACCATATCTGGTTGGAGATCGCCCTGCCATCCCCAAACCTTCACCTTATCCTTCCTGACCTCTCAGGACTTGTTAAGTAAACCTTGCTCCTCAGCCTTGCTGCCCTGAACATAAATGTAAGACTTCACCCAGTGATATCAACCTACCCTAAACTGAAAACAGCCAGGTAACCTCCCCTATCAAAACTGCAAAACCTGCTCAGGCTCTGTTGTAGCTGGTTTAACTCTGGTTGAGTTGCTCAGTCACTGAGCCACTCTTTGAAGGCCCAAAGGCTTTTCCATGCTGCAATTACTATTGGTAAAAAAACTAGCTATAGGCAGCTGGCCATAAAAAGCGTGAGGAACATGCCCATTAAATCCAAAGTTATTTCTATTTGGTCCCATTTGTAAGTAGTTTAAATAGAGAAATCTTTTTGAACTGAAAATTTATGTCAGAATATGAGTATAAAATCAGCTAAGACTAAAATATTTGGCATGATGATATTGAGTGCTTGAGCCCCTGACAGAGTGGAGAAGCACGCAGGCTCTGGGAACCTTGTCAACAAAAACCTCGATTAGTAAGGCATATGAAAGTTCAAGCAGATTTCTTGTACAGCCTAGTTAAGCTATTTATTTTAAGGAGTCTATTCTCTATCATTAAATTAGCTTTAATGCAATTAAATTCAGACAGTTATCTGCAACCCACCTCTACCTTTTTGTATGCCTGCTAAGGCTTACAAAGAGAGGACTTTTATTTGCTGTGATCCCATAACAGCAAAATAAACTGACAGGGAGTTCTCAAGTAGTCACAAAAGATAAATTAAAAACTGTGATGAAATAAAGCCCACTGTTCAATGTGTTCATCACATAAAATAGAATTGACTTTCAAATTCAGATTTTCAGACTCTCTTCTTGTCTAGCATCTGACAAGAATCAGACTCCAATTTTACCTTGACTTCAAATTCAAGCCAGGCAATTGCCTCCCCCATCTTGAGGTTGGCAACAAGAGATAGTTATAAAGAAAATGACCAGGTGGAAGAGTAAAAGCACAAAAGGAAACTGGAACTTTTTTTTTTTAAGTATTGATCTTAAATAGAGACGTTATGTTTACTATAGCTTGAGGCTTTCCTTTCTCTAAAAATAACATTAATATTATAGGCATCGGTTGTGACAGCAGGGACCAGAACACCTACAAGGATGTGACTTGTTAGAAATACATGGTAAAAAAATAATGTTTTGAAATGCCTTACTTCTTCCACTGTAATGGCTCAGATTCCTTAGCTGCCTGACTGGAGAACAGGAAGGCAAGTGAGTGATTTTCCTTAGGCAACTCACCAGTTTCCATTGTTTTATTCATCACTTCTTCAGGAAATCCACAGCATGGCAGCGATGTGTCCTCTTCCTTCGTGTAAAACGCAGGGGTATTAGGATTAGAAATTTGTACACAAAAAAAGCCTCTTCGTGTTACAGAAACTGACCCGAGAAAGCCTTTTCTTCATTTCATACTTAGCCTAGGTGGGCTTAAAAAATTACATTAAAAGCCCGTGCAAACTTAGAGGTTTCTTGTGGAGCCTTGGTCCAAGGCTTAGAGGAGAAGAGCGTGTGGGGCAGGGTCTCGTGCCAGCGAGTGAGTTAACTGCATATTGCCTCACCGTTTCAAACTGGGCCACGAATTTCCCTTTGGCTCTTGCTCTCGCTGGCTTTCTCTTCTCCGTCTCCTCCTGTGCAGTTTCTCCCTTTCCCCCTTCGTCCATAAAAATGGTTGCAACCCCTCCCTCTCCTTTGCCGCAGAAGGCATTAAAGCAGCAGCAGCAGCAGGAGGGGGGTGCCAGCCCTGGATCGGGTCATGCGGCTGGGTCATCCCTCTGTGCCCGTGCCTGGGAGGCACATCCCAAATTGATGAGTCTCACAGCTGAGCCCCGAATACCCAGGAGTGTAGGTCAATAAGAACGCAATAACCTCCATGTGAGTTTAGAGAGCGGGAAACTTGACTGCTTTAGACGTGCTCTTCGGAGACAGTTTTGCCCTGCGTCTATAGAAGGGCAAAGTGAATTCAAGATGACAGTTTTGTGCTCATATAGCACTTTTTCCCCTTATGGGCAGTAACTCTTACATTTTGAATTCAAAGGGCTGGACACAGCCCCTGCAGCTACTTTTCCGGGCAGTCATGCACAGTAAAAACAGGCAAATATCCCCTCCTTACTCCCCACTCAGCCATCCTGAACCTCTTTTGGTAGATCCGTATAGAATCAGAGAATCTTCATGGTTGGAAAGGACCTTTGAGATCATTGAGTCCAACCACACACACACACACACACACAAAACAAACAAACAACAAAAAATCCAACAAAAAATAACCCAACAACCTACAATCTCTGCCTTTCAGAGCATGCCCTGAAATGCCAAATCTACACGTTTCTTAAATACCTCTAGGGATGGTGACTCAACCACCTTCCTGGACAGGCTGTTCCAGTGCCTGACCACTCTTTCAGTAAAGTCATTCTTCCTAATATCTAATCTAAACCTCCCCTGCCGCAACTTCAGACCATTCCCTCTGGTCCTGTTATTATTCACCTGGGAGAAGAGGCCAACACCCACCTCTCTCCAGCCTCCTTTCAGGTAGCTGTAGAGGACAATGAGGTCTCCCCTCAGCCTCCTCTTCTCCAAGCTAAACATGCCCAGCTCCCTCAGCCTCTCCTCATATGACCTGGTCTCCAGACCCCTCACCAGCCTGGTAGCTCTCCTCTGGACACGCTCCAGCACCTCAATGTCCCTCTTGTACAGAGGGGCCCGGAACTGAACACGGTACTCGAGGTGAGGCCTCACCAGTGCCCAGTACAGAGGCACGACCACTTCCCTACTCCTGCTGGCCACGCTATTCCTGATACAAGCCAGAATGCTGTTGGCCTTCTTGGCCACCTGGGCACACTGCTGGCTCATGTTAAGCTGGCCGTCCACCAGCACCCCCAGGTCCTTTTCTGCTGTATCTGCAGCTGTGACTATCATTCACAGAATAATATCATCCAGTTCAAGTTTCGTCTCTACCTTTTTTTAACTCGTGTTTAGTTTATAATTAAAAACTGGTACACCCAAAGAGAAATGATACATCTCCTGATTCATTCTCACTGATTCTCTTCTGGCCTTGGTCTTAGACGGTTGCAGCAGAAGAGCTAGGTCTTCCTGAGTGCCCTGAGACATCTGTAGGGGATGAAAGTGTTTCCCTGACAGTTATAATAATTCTGTCACTCTTACCAAAATGACACTTTCTGCAGCACCCCACAGGGAGATTGTGGTGTTGAGAGTTGCCTTTGGATATAATTCCATTTTTCTTCGCATCCTAAAAATAAAACTGGAATGTATTTTCTCAGGTGTGTTGTGGTTTAAGTTTTTTAAAATAGTGATTTTGAGCACTCATATTTTGTGAGTGGCTAGTCAGAGACCTTTATAAGGCTGTGTAGATATTTAGTACTTTTCTGAAAGTTAAGACCTTTTAAGCTGAACACTAGAACCAAGAAGCACAGGCTCCGTATTACATCACTGGCTTTTAATGTACTGAACAGCACTGAAGCGAGCCTTGATTTTACTTGGTAGCATTCAAAATGCAAGCACACAGTGACAGTACTACAACAGCAAATATTAGAATGAGAGATTTCTCTGAGGGAATGCTTAGTTGTAGCTTATATCTGGAAAACTATTAGCTAAAAATAAACCTTAAAAATAATTCTTAAATAGACCCGCAAGGACACTGTATGTATTTTTCTCTCATTAAAATGAAACCTTTCCTGTTGTCTAAAATTATCTTTAATTAGGATTGCATAACCTAACAATAAAACTGCTGAGGATTAGAACCAACAGACACATTCAGCTCATGGCTTTAATTAGATTAAGCTCTTCATTGCCAGAAGTAAGAGATGGAGCATTAGACCTCTTTAACATTTAATCTGGAGAATGCTTTATAATTGTATTTAATATTGTGAGGCAAAAGTTTACAGGGGGGAAAAGCAATCTGCTGACATCTTTTTATGTAATGCTTGCTTAGCTGTTTGTCACATTTAAAGACAGATTGTTTCACGAAGGCATACCAAGATAGGGAGGGGGGAGGTCTCACGTGTAAGCACAGCCTCATAAAAGTCCAGATTGCCTCTAAAGTAGTTTTGTCAGTAACTACCTCTCTTTCATCCCTATTTAATCCTGTTTTCCTCAAGGCCCATGGAAAACATTTGAAAAAGAGTAAGTCTAGTAGCGTTTCTAGTAAGTCATCAAATCTGTGATCAGTCAGCCCAATGGCTGGAGTCACCAGTGCAGCGTGCTTTATGTTGAAATGTATTCCTGCTCAGTATATGATGTTAGGTCACTAATAAGCAAATTTATTAGCCATTTCAGGGCTGCAGACTCCAAATTCCCAAAATTACAGCTCCTCTCTCTGCACCAGGTACCAGGCAATCATGGTCCAGTAATGGAGTCAAGAGTATTTTACTGAGGTTTGTTGTAATCCAGTACCTAAAGGGGGTCTACAGGAAAGATGGGGAGGGACTCTTTATCAGGGAGTTTTATGGTAGGACACGGGGTAACGGCCTCAAGTTGAGAGAGAGGAGATTTAGATCGGATATCAGGAAAAAATTCTTTACTGTAAGGGTAGTGAGGCGCTGGAACAGGTTGCCCAGGGAAGCTGTGGATGCCCCATCCCTGGAAGTGTTCAAGGCCAGGCTGGATGAGGCTTTGAGCAGCCTGGTCTTGTGGGAGGTGTCCCTGCCCATGGCAGGGGGGTTGCAACTAGATGGTCCCTTCCAACCCGAACCATTCTGTGATTCTGTGGTTCTGTGATTCTGTAATCGGCGCTCTTCACCCTTCAACTACTTCTCCAAGACCCTCGAGAGTATGGGACGGAGCTCATCTCTACTTTCTTAGCAGCAGATTCCTGATGTGGAGTGTGGAGAAGATTATTAGGGTTTATTTGCTTCGCCAATGCAACTGTGCAAGTTTTAGCCACTTCTTCTTTTGCTCTCTGAGTCTGTACCGCAGCAAAACCCTAGAGGGAAATCAGATCTGTGACCTCCCTCCTGCAGGCGGTGCACACGTCTAGAGACGAGGACGCAGCTGGACAGATGTGCTCTAGCAGTCACCAGCTAGCAGGGAAAACACAAAAGGAGCATCTTCGTATAAAGGTAGTCTTCAAACTTTGCTGCTTAGGACATGCTTAACCTGGCTGATGAAGTTTTCAGGTTCTTCTTGCTCTCTTCAGTGCCCTCTCTCTGTTTTCCAAAGTGTAGTTCTGACCTACACAGGTCAGTCCTGAAGACAAACGCTACGGTGTTTAACTGAAAGATGCCATTTATAATTGAAATGTGAAACCAGGCTCCTGAGCCCTTAAATGGCTCTGTCCCAGAGATGTTTTGGTAAGATTTTGGGAAATGTTTTCTATGGAATCTCAAAGTATTCTACTTCAACAGAATAGAGGGATTGTAACAGTTACGTTGATGTGAACTGTGTGACTCCACTCCATCAGGAAGGATAATAATAAAGTAATTCAAGATAGAATGGGGTTAAGTTGATAGTAAGTTTAAGATGTTTTTACTAATAGGTACTAAGCGAACAGAATCGTAGGTGAAGTCAGCTGAAAGCTGGGCTTGGTTATTTTTGTGTCAGTGTACTTGAATCCTGGTCCAGTTGAGCTTGGTTGTAATGCTACAGAGTATTTCAGTTAACCACCCCAGTAATGCCCCTACAGACAAGGAGATAGTCAATGCTTTCTTCCCAGTAAAAGGAGGTTGCCTTTAAGGAGTTTGACCTTCTACCGCTTTGCAAAATGTCCTTGATGAACAGAGTTCAGATAACTAAACCTGTCTAAAGGTTGTTCTGCTGGACTAATAAAATCTGTCATTACTCAGTTCCTTAAATTTAGTAGTAAATTACATTGTGGGAGCATTTACCCTGAGCATTCATCCTCAGACAGAGCTACATGACACGGTCTTTTTAAATAAAATGTTATATGAAGGCAACATGATCTTAAGGGAAAGCAATTCATATTAGGACAGTAGTCTACTTAATCTCTTGTCTTAGTTAAACCGGGCTCCTCTTAACTGAACCTCTCATTACAAACCTATCTGAGGAAATCACTATGATTCGTGTGTTTATTTGCAGGCAGAAAGGTTAATATTTCTAATTAGAAAGAGGCTTGCTAAGGTATTTTTAAATCAACTGTCTTTGATCGTAAAGGCTTCTTAGACATTTTAAACTTTTTATTTATTTATGTTCAAACCATTTGTTCCTCATTTAAATTCTACTGGAGAAAGTAGAGGCATCACAAATGTTAGAATGTGTAGGAAAGATGGTGGTTTTCAGCTAGCTGAAACAGAACTTATTAAGGTTACAGGATTATTTTCCTCCCTTAAATGAGTGCTCATGTGAAAAACGTCATGTTCCAATTTTCCTAGCAAGCTTTGTGTTTTACCTGTACGTTTAGAGGTGGCATTTGTAATGTTTTCAGAGTGATCCTGATATTTTTACTTACCGAAGTTGGATTAATTTCAAAGGAAACAATGCTTTCATTTCAAAAGAGTTAATCTTGCAATCCCTGAATTTCTGGGATGTGTATGGAACTAGTTTTGTTGGAGATGCAGCTGCTATTGCTTTTTTGATTATTGGCCAGCTTTATGGGTACAACCAGCAAAGTTAACCAGATAACAATGGTAACCACTCAGCCAGTACAACCACTTCCTTCATCCACAGGAAATTATGGGAATCACAACTGAAGCTGCATTATCAGCTGCGAGCAGTAGTAAAAATAGGAGTGGTATTCCCACTTTTTGAAGCAACGGAGTGCTTTGTGGGGCGGCAAACATATTGCACAGTGATCCTGTTGCATATTGCTACAAGAACTATGGGGCAGAAGGGCAGGGATGCTCTGTCCTGCAAGATCTACGGGGCAGAAGGGCAGCGGTGCTCCATCCTCCAGCATTAGCTGCTCAAGAGTGGTGAGGGAGCCTTATCTGCGGATGGAGCACCAAGCACAGATGCGGAGTTTGCCTGAGATTTCCAATAGGAATAGTACCTGAGAGAGAGGATGTTAAGACGCGAATATTTGAGCTCTTTGATCTTCTTTGACAGAAGCTGCTGTTGAAATGCAAATGATTTATTAATTACTGCACAGCACCTCACAGGGCAGGAGAATTGGGTTGTGCTGTATTTTATGAGTCCAGCAAGACAACCTCAGGAAACTTTACAGAAACTGAGGATCCTGGGAAAAAAGTGAGTACTCAAGCCCAGATTTAGTAAAGCAATTAAGCACCTACTTTATCAGCCTGACAAAGCAATTGCCTTCCCTCTTCTCCATCTGTGTAGTTATTGCATGTTTCCAGGGACTGAAGGAGAGGAAAAGAATCAAAGAATGAGAAAGGAAAATCTTCCTGAAAAAAAGTACAAATTCAGGAAAGAGAGAAGCAGCAGTGATTCTTCTTGGCTATGGATGTTTCTCGTAATAAGAAAAGACTAGCTCGCCTGGGATTTGGTAATTTTGTTTGGGTACAATTAGCCTTTGAGCCAGACTCATCCCCTTGTTGGGTTCCAAAGTTGCAGGATTTTACAGTTCAAAGGATGTATTTTATTGCATTCATAAAAACTGGCTTGAGGAAGCATTTTTCAGCAAAACATCAAAAGAATTGCATTTTTTAAAAAAAAAAAAACCACAAAACTATTGTGATACTGTGGAAAACATCACCTTTCCACCTCTCTGCCTTAGGAAGCATGGTTAAAAGGCTGCCAGTATTGATGGCAGTGTTGATGCCAGTGAGGAAGTCTGGCCGCACACCTTTGTGGGTAAGTTAGTGTAATGTGAACAACTATTTCATATTCTTTTTGCACCACTCGCCGCTTCTGTGGAATAAGCAGACTCCTGGTTCTCTTTTGTATAAGAACTTGAGAGTTACCAGTAGTCCACAGTCAATGAATACGCAGTGATGGTGGTGCTTTTCATTCATTACTTCAAATAATGCTGCAGCACAGAGTTCCGTGAGAATATGTTTCAGGGACTATAGCAGTGCGACAAGTGAAATATTGCTATTAGTGAAATTGGCCAGAAGGAAACTTCCCATAGTTACATAGCTATTTATTCATAGTTTCTAGAAAGCTGAATTATATCATATTTTCCTATACACCCACTTTGGGAAAAGCTAGGAAAACTTTCTTGCATTATCAAGTTATTTATTTTGCAAACATGGTAGGCTAATGAATTCCGTCAAGGGGAAATTCATGAATTATAAAGATTTCACCAAGGAGGCTTAGCTCATCTCTTTTCTCCATGAAAATTCAAATGGAACTTTTATTTTAGAAAGGTCTTAAAAATATCTAAGCCAGAATTGATCTTTTTTCCCCCGACTTCTGGTGTCATGAGAGTTGCTGTGGAAATTTCCCTTGCAGCTGCTGTCAACATAACAGCCCAGTCCTAGAGCAGTTTTGTTCAGGGCCAAGTCGCAGGGAGGAGTAGCACGGTCACCTACTGAGACACAGCGCTGTTATGATGCAGGGTCTGTGCTTCTCTGAAGGAACATCCATCCAGGTTTTGCTCCTATTGCAGTCAAGCTTGGGTTCTTCATATTGGTTTGTCCCTTGTGGTTTACACCCTTTCTATGGAAACCAGGAGAGCTGCGGGAAGTGTTACTAATTGGCTACAGCATCCGCTGTGTTCTCTAAACTTAAACTACAGCTTTACTGCGTCGCTAAGGAAAGTCATACTGCTGAGGATTACGTTTCCGAGGAAAGCAGGCATTAACAACTACTTGCAGTTGGTGAAGATACCTTAGAAATTTTCACAAGAACAAGGACTCTGACTTAGCCTTTGGATCAGCTTCCACCTTGGGCAATTATTTCAGCCTTCCCCTTTCATGCTTTGCCCGGGCAATTTTAACTGATGATGATTTTTTTTTTGCATTCCCTCAAGAGCCGCTGTGCTGTGTTGCTAGCACATGGCAGTTATTGCTTCCCACCCCGGTACTGGCTGCACTTCAGGGGTGGTTGAGTAATCTGTTTATGTGGGCTCGGGATGTATTACCGTCTTTCTGATGAAAGATGTAATACCAAAAGCAATTTTAATGTGACAATTGATTTTTTTTTTTTTTTTAAGTTTGATTTGGTTGTCAGAGCCTGTACCTAATGCTTATGTTACTGTGATTGCTCTTCTTACAGCATGCCAGGCCAAAATAAAGGGATAGAGCAGAACACAATCAAGAAGTCACTTGAAAAAAAATTGCCTCTTCTTTATAAAGAATGTGGGAAATCAAATGCATCATAGATTTTCCTTTGAGCTCTTGTGTCTAATCTTTGGTAAAAGCGATCTACAATGGGAGGCAGACTTTTGTTTCCATTTTCTTCCATTTACAAGGAAGATTGAGATTATTACACATTTATATTTGCATTTTCTCTTGTATTAAAAATGCAGATTTTATCTGCCCTGGAAGACATTTACCCTGAGTAGTTCAATTTATGTCCTCTCAAGAACAGAGCAGCAAAAAGTGTTTACCAAATCTGTTCAAAAGTTTGTTCTTTGTAGCATCAATTAAACATGTATGATTAACTCTTTGGGGAAAGAGAACAGTTTTACAAAGTCCGATAGCATTACGCAACAAATATAACTTCAATCCCTCAAAAGTTCATCAACAAAACCAGAGATAGCCAAGCATTTCTTTACCTGATATTTCTGAGATGAGATGAAAACAACAGTATGGAAATACTGATCACCTCTGTCTCTTTTAAGGTTTTTTATGTACCAAGAAAAAAATCAAATGAGGCAACTAACAGTAATTGTTTTAAAAAAACAGATTCTCCCTTTTTAAATTATTTTTTGAACTGTCAACTTATACCATTGTTTAGAGTAATTTAAGTAATGCAAAAATACGTGCACCCTGCTGAATCAATTTATATCCGCAGTAAGCGCATGAACTGTAGTGAAATTTCATCTACTATTTAAAAAGGTATAATGAGAGCAGGATTTGGTTCTGTGATTGTAGTAATTAGTTACCTAAATTGGGGCTTTATTTTTACTCTTGAAAAAAAAGTCGTAACTCACTATAATATGTTGAGATGGAGGGAAGCCAGCTGGCATGTCCGTGTCTATCCATTGACTAAATAAATACAGTGTCATTAAATAATTTTCTGGAAATATAAAATCATAATTATTTAATTATGTTCTGTTCGTTGCCAAGGCAGTAAGCCTGTTGTGTATATGCTTCATTCCACTCCGTATATAACACTGTTTTCCTACAGTGATACGCAACAGTCACACCTGCCTGACTCCCCCTTGATGCTTAAATGCCAAGATAAAAGGCTATTTGAGCTCCAAAATTTTCAAGATAACGCTAAGCATATTTTAAGTCCTGCAGGGTTTTACTTCTTAAGCATTACACAAGAGATGCTTGCAACAAGAACCCACCCAGTAACCACTCAGTGGTTTTCATACATTCACCATCTCCACCACGTTTAGCCTTTGGCTTTTTCTCAGATACAGCCTTCAGAACCCTAATATGTCGTCTGAATCCCAGAGAAAAAAAAAAAATCTTTCTTTTATTTGCTACTTTTCCCTGTATTTTTTGGGGGGGGGGTGGGGGGGTAACTTTTCATTCGGCATTGTTTTATTTCTTGGCTTCATAGATAATCGTATATTTCTGTGGGTGGTGTCAGTTTGCATAGTTATTATTATGCATGTTATTCTGCATAGTTATTATTATGTCAGATACCACAAAGCAGTCTGAAAATCCTGCCCATGTTCATGGGCATGTGGGGACTGTTTGACCGGGCTGGTACCTTTGAAGCTTAGAAATGCTATGGCATTGACATCTCAATTATTTTCAGCCAGTAGCTATTAAATAAATAACAAAACAGGAAGAAGAAAGGAGAAAGGCAACTACCCGCTACCGTTCAGCAAACAAATCGCATCCCAAAGGCAAGAAAGACTCCCTAAAAGTCTGGTGCTCTTGAGCTTTTCTTTGTTTCTTAAAGTATTTCTTAAAGACTGCAATTATATCTGAAGGGTTTGGGGGAACAGAAAAAAAGAGTTAGTTTACTTAGTCTAGGAAGATGAACTTACAGATCTCTGGGCTTTCAAAGCTTCGATAGATGTCAATGGGAGAGACATCTGAAGAAGTATGGCAGGATTGAGACTCAAGTTCTTAGTAAGTTCCTCTTAACCTACATGGCGTACAATATGAACGGGTATACCCTTTCCAATAAAAAAAAAGATTTCCTGAACATTTCCCTAAACTTAAAGCCTAGCAAACCTTTGCATTTCATTCAAAGTAGGTGAAATAATGTATGTCTTTGGTTGTTTTCTGTTTAGAAACTCTCTGTGCTTCCTGGTCCCATTTCCTTGTTCAGTCACTCAAGGGTGCCTGAAACCTTAGGAGGGACTGAAATCTTCTCCTTTTTAAGTTCTAACCTCAGTCAGTTATCAGCTGTGTTAATTACTGTATCTGTAATTGAGAGAGGCATTGCCTGAACTTCTGAGTTCGTGACTTGCAAAATATGTTGTCACATCCGTTGACCAAGAAGTATCTAGACCATTGATTCTCAAGCAATTGGTCTTCAGGTTGGCAGTGAGCACCATTCTGAGACTTGGCATCAAAATGTAGCTGCAGCGTACAGCTGCATAATGCAAATAGGTTTTCCTATGGTATTAAACCCACCAATGGTATGGCGGCTGTGAGAATTGCTGGGCTAAATAATATCACAAATTAGTTAAAAAGAAAAATTAAAGAAAGCATATATTGATATTGATACACAAATGAAATCCAGTGGAAAACTGCAGTGCAAAGGAGAAGTCAGTGTGGGGAGAACTCACTGCAGGAGACTGTACAGCTGTTAACGGATGCATCTCTTATGACAAAGAAATAGCTCACACATAAGAATAAATGACATGATTCCAATTAACTATTTACAGTATCAGGCCTGTACCAAGTCTCGGCCATTCTAGGAGATTTCAGTGCAGAAGATGTTACTCCTCCATCGCTGCCAAAAGAAATTCAAGAAGCTGCTACCTGAGTCCATGAAAATTACACAGGTGTATCACCTCATAGATTAGATCAATGAGTTGTGATAGTGGTGTCCATTTTCAGGACCCAGTTGATAACTGCAGATAGACAATCCTTAATGGAGTTGTTTCCTATCCCAAGCCATACTGAGCATTTGTTGCTCACACCGTGTGTCTGTCAGTGTTGGTCCTGAAAGCTTTCACTGATGATTTCGTAACTCCCTCATCAAATTGCTTACTCTGCCGCATGACTTCATTTATTGTTAAAATAGTAGCTTGAGTCTCATACTCATGAACTGGGCTTAAACCTAGCTTAATTAAAGTTTGCAGTGACTGAGATTAAAGATGTTTTCACTTCTAAACATTACATGTATTCTGCTCTAAAGATGATTAACTTGGACTTTTTATAAAATGGAGTGCTGCTAGATTGTCACTGCTGCGTTCAACTGGGCTGCTGAAAGGACAAAAGTGATGTGGTACGGTGCCTTCAGGACACGTATAATATGCTGCAGTATCGCTACAGCGCAAGGAAGGGCTCAAACATAACTTGTTGGATGAAGTGGTGTGCTTTTGTTTGTAAACAAAGAAACATAAGGTTAGCAGTGTGGCTTTTAGGGCTTTTACCATTTTAGTGCAAAAGCAGTGGAACCTGTTGGGTGTCATATCGCATACAACGTCAGTTAGAGGTATCAGCATGATCCATCAGTGTGGTGTGTCCCTGCATGCCCCAGCACATTTAATTTTTGTGGAACAGAAATCATGGAATAATACAGATTGGAAGATATCTGGAGGATATCTGGTCCAACCTTTGCTCAAAGCACATCCATCTCTGGAGTTACAGTAGGTTTCCCAGTCAGCTTTTACATGTTAAAAGGGATGGAGATGAAAACTCTGGGAAACCATTTCCAACATTTGACTGCTGTCATCGTGAGGAATTTTTTGCTTGTATCTGATCGTAACTTCCCTTGCTGCAGCTTGTCCATTGCCTCTCATCCTTTTGCCATGTAGCTCCAGGAAGAGACTGGCTCTGCCTCTGCTATATCCACACATTAGGTAGTGACAGATGAGCATCAGATCCTTCCTCAGCCTTCGCTTCTCAAGGCTGAGTAAGTAAACCCATCTCCCTCGGACCCCTCTTGCACATCATGTTCCGTCATCGTGGTGTGTCGCTGCTGGACTTGCTCCAGCAAGTCTTTAGTGTCTTTACAGTATCAGGGAGCCCCAAATGACACAGACTAGTATTTCTCTATTGATATGTAACGGTAGAAGGCCTATAATTTGTCATGGAATTGGAGGTGTAAAAAGTTCTCAGTAAAACTTGATCTTTTCTCAGAGTTACTAGAGCATCCCTCAGACCCGTACCGGTGTGTAAAGCTGTAGTGTGCAGCTGTGCATCATAGTTTCATTTAGCATGCAGAAGTAAAATGTAGACGCTGCACATCCTGCCCGGCTTTTATGAGAGGCTGGTAGATCTGCAGTCTCTAGTTTGACCAACATAGAGAAGAAAATTTCCAAATCAGATGCATTTTCAGTTTTATATGTATTTGTTTAATTGCTAAGCAAAGCCCTTTAATACATACAAACAAATCAGTTTAAAAGCAAGCGGGTTCACATCAAATTAGCCTAATTATCAGGCTACCATATCAGCGACAATGGCTTGAAAAGGTACAGTAAGTGGATAAGACAGCAGGTGAGCGTATTTTGGTTTTTGCCTTGTTAAGTGGCTGATGTGAACTTCTCTCAGAACATTGGGGTGGGTCAGAACAGGGTGTACTAGTCCATCTTCACACAAACAAGAGATCTTTGAAGTATCTTTGAACTCAGAAGGTTTGTTGATACTAAAGACACACGGTGTTTGGTTGCTCAGTCAGCATAAATTCACTGATATTCTGAGGCTCTACCATCCATAGGTCACCTAAATTATCTTTATCATCTTAATAAGGTGCCAGGATACTTGTTTGGTGTTTAAAAAGCTATCCAAATAATGGCATGGAAATCTTGGGAATATAATTCCGATATCAGTCACTCAGCGATGCTCAGAGAGGGGAAGAAATCTTGTTTTACAAACAGATGCTTCTCACTTTCCCTTAATGCTTCTCACTTTCCCTTCACGTTTCAGGATACAGCAACTTCGCTCTGAGCAGCAATACATAAGAGAATATTTAGCTCAGTGTTTAGCTCAGTCAAGCTTTAAGAAGTTTGTTTCTTCATAAAAGCATAATTTGGGGAATCTTTCTTTTTTTTTAATGCAGGCCAATTGCTTCATGCTACTGAGGCAGGAAAGGCAAAGATTTGATAACGCTGTCGTTTTGGGAGCGCACACAGTGGCTGTATGAAGGCAGCATCATTACACACAACCAATTATTCAGTTCTCATTAGACAGTTGAGGTGCAGATTGGAGTGCCAGCCAGCCCTACAGCAAAATATGACATAATGCAAAGGAGTTCTGTTGTACAATAGTACCTCAGGAATTTTATTTTTGTCTACTTTGTCCGTCGTCCCTCCGAGAGGTTCATTAGTCTCCAGTGAAAGATGCAGTTTGATTCCTGCCTTTTAAAGAACTGTGTCAAGGGGATAATTCTAGCCACTTTTCATGCAGACACTTGAACACCTGTTTCTCCTTCATTTATCTGCCAAAGAATATTGGTTCAGCATAACACCTACTGATTTTATGCACTACTGGTATGGGGTTTTTAGCTCATAGTAATAAAGGTGAGTACCATAAGTGGTATTTCTATAGGCCTGAAGCAAAATTATATGTAGCAACATCATAAGATGCATGTACGTTACTTTAACATTAAGCTAAATTTAAGATGCCATCACATGTAACTGTCGTGGTTCTTCACAGTGTATTCATCTGAAATGTGCACCACCCCCATATTCTGTGAACCTGCTCTTTACTACGGCAAATACAAATATCTTGTACTTAACTAGTTTCAAGCAACCTTGCAATATTTGCAGATTATCAGTGTCATCTTTTCCTGCTGCTTATTCCTCATTTGCAATTATAATCCATGATATTTCAGCCATCTCCACAGCAACTAATTACGATGGCAGAAATAGACTGACATCTATTGCTATTATGCAACAGAAATAAGTGAACTTTCACAAAAATAAATCATCCAAATCTACTGATGTAAAAAAAGACCAGGATAAAGTTGGAACCGAAGAATATTTAGGTAGATTTAATGATTAAATTGTATCATTTCTTCCCTTACATCTGAATTTTGAAGCTACTTCATGAATATTTTAATTAATGTATTTATAACAACGTAATGACATTTTGATAATCTTCAGAAAAATATTTCAAGGTAGTGCCAACTTTCATCAAACTTGTAATTGTACGTGGAACAGTGATTTGCAGCCTCTCTGTGGTTTTTCTGTGAAACACTAGTCAAAACCTGCAGAACAGCTCGCCTTTATTCTCTTTGTTAAAAAACCATCTACAGTCAGATGCCAGGACCTGACACCTGGCAGAATTTTAGATTTCAAGTTTGCATTCCATTGGCACTTCACATACTGCGCTGTCAAAAAGCAATCAATACTAATTAAGATTTGTCTGATGTGAAATACAGTGCACACTCCTGTATTTCCTAGATCTGAAAGAAAAAAAGTAAAATAAAAAGTCTTAGCTTTCTCTGGATGTAATGAATGAAAAGTCCGGAACGCGATGATGAAAAAGGGTTCTAAGCCTGGATGCCGCACTAGCTAGTAAGCTACTTTTGCAACCAGCCCTACATAGGCAATGAAACCCCAACCCATTTTTGCAATTCTAGCCGCTAATTTGTTGAACTCTGTATTATTTAACAGGTCTGATTTAATCATGCAAGAAAAATCCCCTGCCATGCATGGTAAGGAGATAAAATTCAAGTTGCTTTCAAAGGCAAATGAGATGCCTTTGCACATTCCCAACAATTAGATAATTGAATACAGTGTATAGTTTTGTGTGTTGCGATTGAGGGTGTTTTCTTCTGATTCAGTAAACACATCCTCCAAAGATAAATACACTCGAGCACAGACATACTAGATCAAACCGAAGTCCATGTAGCCCAGTATCTTTTCTTGCAGTTAAGTTTAGTAAAAGCATATGCAAGAACCAGGGTAAGTATGTAGTTATCTGTCCCCTCACATAACAAATCAGATTCCAGTGCTCAAAAATTCATAAATCAAAAGCTGCATCCAAATTAAGGAGCCATGAGTGGATTTATCCTCCATCATTTTGTGTCATTTGAACCCAATTACACTTTTGGCCCTGATGGATATCTCTTGCAGTTAATTCCACAATAATAAAAGACACTGTACACAAAAGCACCTTTTTTTTCAGATGCACCCTGATCATTTTGTTGGGTGCTCTTTATTTTTCGCATTTTATAAATGAGTGAATGACTATTCATGCTATTACAGAATCACAGAATGGTAGGGGTTGGAAGGGACGTCTGGAGATCATCTAGTCCAACCCCCCTGCCAGACCGGCGTCACCTAGAGCAGGTTGGACAGGAACGCATCCAGGCGGGTTTTGAATGTCTCCAGAGACGGAGACTCCACCACCTCCCTGGGCAGTGTTCCAGTGCTCTGCCACCCTCGAAGTATAGAAGTTTTTCCTCATGTTATAGATGTCTGTTGTATTCCCTGCTGGTTGCCCATTTCCCAGCGTGAAGACTTCTGTTTTGTAGTTTGCTGTCACAGTGTTTGCTCTAGCGTGGTCCATGGTCCCAAGGGCGGGTGATGCAGGCTGACTCACATCTCTCCATGTTGTTATGGCCCCAGATCTGGAGCAATGGATTGCGACTGTGCTGCATGAGAGCAGGAGCTCACACTGCTGCCAAAGGCCACACCATGCATTCAGAAGGCAAAAGCCCTGCTGGCTTGAGTTTCCCCTCATCAGTGGGTCTGGAACAGTGCAAGGGCCATGGGGATGCTTTGAAAGGCTAGGGCAAGCCCAAGGAGCCCTGTCGGGTGCAGCTCCCACCAGAGGGTATGTAGAATATGTGCGCTGCTGTTGGCTATCCTGTTCTGTGCCTTGATTTTCCTTCAAGGGAGCTATCTTGTTCACGCAGAGCACACCCTAGGTGACAGTTACCATGTATTTTTGTGGATATCAGGGGACCAGGACCTTGATATAAAAGAAGATATGACAAAAAATTGCAGTTTCACTATTACTCTTTACTCCTGGACAAGATACCCCATCCCTTTAATCATTCTTTTTTCATTTTCCATAATTTCTTTAGTTCTGCTGTATCTTTTTGGAAATGGGTAACCAGACTCGTGTTAGCTGTAGAAAGATGCTATATTTATTTCCAGGAATGCCTAATTTTTGTTTCCTTTTTTACTGTCCCAAGCATTAAGATGATGTTTTCGGAAAATTCTCTGCAGAGTTTCCAAGTGCTGTCTTCTGAGTGGGAATGACTAATTTAGCTGTTATTATGTATGTATAGTTTTTTTGTATGTATACCTTTTCCCAAATGTCTCTTTTGCTCTTATCAATGTTGAATTTTTTCACACGTCATTTGGCATCATAAGATCTTGTGTAGCTCTTTGCAGTCAGCCTTAGTTTTGACTGCAATCAGCAATTTTTGTTGTCTCCCTATGGCTAGCCTTTCTAGAATGTGTCTTTGTGAAGAAGAGAGACAGTCCTACCTCATCCCTCTGTTTACGTATGGGGCATTCCTCCTCGCTTTCTATGTATTATTAATCCACTAGACGATGCTGACTCTTATCCCATGCGATTTTAATTGTTTCAACAACCTCAACAAGGTGTTCGAACACTGGAACAGGCTTCCTAGAGAGGCTGTCGATGCCCCATGCTTGTCGGTGTTCAAGAGGCATTTGGACAATGCCCTTAACAACATGCTTTAACTTGGTCAGCCCTGCATTGGTCAGGCAGTTGGACTAGATGATCATTGTAGGTCCCTTCCAACTGAAATAGTCTGCTCTAGTCTAGTCTAGTCTATTCAAGAAAGGGGTTTGAAACTCTAAAGGCAGTAACATGGAACAGAGCATCTTCATTCATTGACTTCTATGAACTTCCCACCTCAAACCCAGGATGATTCTTCTCCCATCTCTCTTCTGTTCTAGGTCTCCTGTTTCTAGCTCTACTCTATATAGCTTTTCCTAGACTGGTGGCATGGAAACCAAGCTTACTGGTCTGTAATTCCCACGTGACTTTTGGGCTCTTAAAAATATCAACCTTCTATTTGCCACCTCCCACTTTTTTATGTAGGTTATATGCCACACTTAATAGTTCATCTATTATTTCCTGAGGAACTCTGGGAAGAAAACTGCCTGATCTTGGCAGTTCACTGCTCCTCATTTGATTGATTTCTTTCAAAAGTTCTCCAAGTGACACTTCACTTACTTAGAAAGACTTCCACAGTTCATCATAAAGAAAAGTATCACTCTGCAATTCTGCTGAAGCTCTTCAGGATTAGCAGTGCTGTGAAAAATATTTGGCTTGTTTACCATGGTCTTTATCCATTGATTTTTAACCTTAGATCATCTATGAATCTGCCAATTTTCTGTTTGGTTTTTGACACATTTAACTGATAAACTTGATGAAGTTCTGGACAGTAGAGACACTTACACTGGAATTCTGAGATATCAGACTGCCATTATACCTTTATTTTGTACAATATTATCGACATTTATAACATGATTACACTGTGAGAAATGTGTCAGGCTATTATCATATCTCCTTCACTTCACTGTCTTTCCTGCCTATCCTTTTTTGAATGTGCTTCTTCTATCAGTACTTCAGTTCAAGACTGTTAATGTCTAAAGGTGTTTGGTGTCTTCAGCTCTGTCTCCGCATCCCAGACAAGAATCCTAACTATGTTTCTGCAGACACAAAAAAATCACCAAACTTGCGTATAATACTAAGGGTAAAAATGCCTTATTTTCTTCAATAAATTCAGCACTGTATTTCCTGGAGAGGAGGATAAAACTATTTTGTCATTGGTCAATTTAAAAAAAAAAATCCTAGGGAAATAATGGAATAATTCATACTACAAGGCAGGATGGTGCATGCCAAATTCACATGAAGCTATTCTGCAGTCATGTTACTGTAACTGAGATCCCAGTCTCATCTCTTTTTGGCCTGTTGATTCCAGAGGACTGCTCTGCATAGTGGAAAGTTTCTCTCCATCTGGGAAAGTTATCTTTTCAGCCAAAAAAACCAAAAAAATGACACCAAGACTCTAAATGCATAAAACACACTAAAGTTGCACATCTGTGGCTTTACTGTAGCTTGAACTATTATCAGCTTCCAAACCAGAAAGTAGACTGCGCTACTTTGGGTGATGAGACAATGGTGTTACAGACACTTTTCAGTTTTTTCAGAATTAAGTCTATTATGTACCAGCTAGCTAGTGCCATTGCACAAGCTGGAAATATCATCCAAAGATAATTGCTGGATGATGTGACAGCTGCAATTCAGGAATCTTCTGATTTTGGAGGAAGTGTCTGTTGCTTTGTGATTCAGTCATTTCTATAATCAAGTATTAAATGAATGATTTCCTGTTTGGCTCCTAACAGAGGTCTGTGTTGAAGGGTTGATGCCAGTTCATTCTGATAACAAATGCATTTTTAATTTGTGTGTGCTTAGTTGAGGTTTTCTGGTTGTACAAAGTAGTGATGGTTTCCAAGAAGTATTTGAAATCTTAATAGCTTCTCTCTCGAAAAGGTTCTAAGACAACTTTGGATTTAAGTAGGTATTTCTTAGTTGCAAGCTATGCTTTGTAACATTTATTTCAAATAGGTGGACACGTGGACACAGATAGGCAACTATCCATCTGCTTTGTGTTTCTGTTTGGGAGGCTGCTGTGTACTAATTATTCCAGTACAAGTGGAAGAACTGTTTCCTAAACTGTAATTTACTACAACAGAGTTGTATGTGTAAATACACACTTTGGTTAATGGGCAGGTAACTTTTAAGTTATCCCAAGTCCCGATCTGGGTAAATAAAAACATCCAGCAGATCAAGCTTTCTTCACTGTACCCAAGATGAGATTTCATTAGGGAGTAAAGCACTGTTTTTACACATCTTCTGGCTGTGGGTACCAGGCAATATATGTTTGTAAAGTTACAGCTGAAAGGTAAACTGAAGCTGTAAAACAACCTGCACAGCAGTTTGTGGTTGCTATAAAAAAGGTTGTGCTGCTTGGCTTACTGAGTACCGCTCTCTTTTCTATCAGCAAGGTGATCCTCCCAGCTGCCAAACGAGGGGACCAAATACTGGCCAGTAGTTTGGTTATCGTCTCCTAGTGGTCTGTCCAAGCATTCCTCCTCCCTTCTTATCATTGGCCTGCCTCTGTTTTGGTTCTATCTTAATATTTTTCCCCCTTTTTCTGTCCAAGGAAAAGTGACTCCCTCACCCTCTGAAAGTTACACTGGAGGATCTAGTTTCCTGACATCTGTTAAAGTTGTTTCTGTAAACTGTGCTCTGTATTTTGCCATCTGGATGTGTTGTCTGATGAGGAGCAAATCCAAAAGCAGCAGCTTGCCTGGTTATTTATATCCCATGCGTAAACTCTGTTCTGGAGAGAATTCTGTTCAGCTGTAGAGAGTCACAGGAGTCATTATCTTATTCTAGTGGTGCCCACCATGCAGGTGCTTTGGGTTTTGCTTTGAGGGAGGTCCCTTGAAGTGTCATGTAGCAGAACATTGCAAATAGACATTTCCGCCATTACACATGACACTGCAGATCCCTGCTGCAGTATCGTCTGTATGGGTACCATCTTGTCAGGATAAGAGAAACACACTGCAGACATCTCACCCAGCTCTTTGCTAGTTTGGTTTAGCATAGTTGGTGTTTGTCGTACGTGCAGAAATCTGAGACAGCAAGGTGCCTAAAGCAATTTGACTCATTTATAAAAAGCAAGCGTTCTTTGGGATGTACAGCTGCTGCTGATGTTCCTACGTATTTCTTTCTTCATAGTAATTTCAGATGGCATCACTCATCTTGCCTGGTTACAAAGGCTTGATGAGTAGAACCCATATTTTTACTGTTCCTTCGATGCTACAACTTCTGCATGTTGCAACGTAGAAGCCTGTAGGAGAAACCATCATTTCATCCGCTAGTGGTCCATGGGAAAACATGAATGGATTGCGTCAGCTGCCTTCTGCTGGCATTTAGGACATAGCTTCGTTGCGGTAAGAACTGTGGTGGTAATAGCTATGCTCAATTTATCTTTAA
Organism: Rissa tridactyla; assembly: GCF_028500815.1. NCBI lineage: Eukaryota > Metazoa > Chordata > Aves > Charadriiformes > Laridae > Rissa > Rissa tridactyla. The sequence goes on from NC_071467.1 coordinate 96,206,628, forward strand.
TCTAGCTATTGCTATTTAGGGTGCTGGTAGCAGTATGGACTTCAGCATGGGCTGTTCAAACCTGCCAGGTTTCTTACTTGGATGAAAGCCTTCAAATAAGTCAGTACCACCCCCTCATTACTGTTTTTGATACCTAAATTATATATATTCAGAATGTCCAGGGTATGGCTTTCTGTGCTGCAATCACAGTGTAATTGCAGAGCAGGGTACTTTAAGATACGTTATGCTACCTTGTTGCAAATTTTTTTAATTAAGCTACAGAGCATCATTTTTGATTAAGTTGTGGAGAGCAATACCTATTGGTGTCTCAGCTTTCCCGTTCTTGACCAAGGAATTAATGAAAATGCTGTGCTGCAGTTAGAAGAACAGGAGGAATGTATTGTCTTCATTTTTTTCAATATTCAGGTCAGCTTTCTGAATTTCTCCCTAACCTGCTCTACAGTACTTCTCAAGTGTGACAAGAAAAGCAATTATGTAGAAAGGGGATGAAAATGTGAGTCTTTCCAAAAGACTATCACAGTTCATTGACACGGTGGAGTTCTGCTTTGCTGTTTACTAGCTGGGCAGTTGAGGGTGGTAACATTTTTCTTAAGGGTGTCTACAGTCTCATTTTCTTTTCACTACCATTTTCTTAGATTTTTTCAAACACACACCTTTTGTTATATTTGTTGAGACTTCTTGTTTTATCTCATGTTTTCATGTATTCATCTTCTTCCAGGCTTGCTCTGTTTGGCCTGTGAAATCGTTACATTGGGTTTCTTTGGATCTAGCTTGAAATTTAGTTCTCTTCCTAGGAACGCAGCTTCTTTGATTTTTTTCAGTCCTTCTATATGAAAAAATTACAGACCATCTGCTCTTGGATTAGATTTCTGATTTCTTTAGTTCAGTTCCTTCTGTTAATTATGGTAGAGTTGTTCAGATTTTATTTCTCTGCCTTTCCCTGTTTTTGCTGAATTCTTGGTCGTATGCTGTGTTTCTAAGTTGCGTTACTTTATTGCGATCTTCTTTGCCTAATGTGGTTTGCAGTATTTTGAATAACTCCTGCAATTCTTTATTTACAGATTTGACTTTGCATCCATTTTCATCCTGCGTCTGTCCTCTGGCAGTTTACATATAGTAATAATCAGTATAAATCCCGGGTTTTCTTACGGCTGATTTCAGCTTCCTCCCTAGTTTTGCTTTCTTTCACCATCAGTAGGGAAGGGAGAATTCAATTTTTATCTGTAGTTACCAGGCGCGGCAACTGTTACACCTCTTAAACTCTTCTCGTTAGTAACTAGGGATTTGAGGTTTGATCCTGCATTCTCAAAGGAACAAGTCTGTTTTTACTGTGTGAGTTCACAGAGTTGCTTGCCACTAATGAAGATTTACCATGCTCCTCGTCCAGTGCTTCTAACTGGAGATGGACCAGTGTCCTGAGTTGATCTGAATTTGACTAGAAGGAAGGCGCGCTAATATCCTTTTCTCTGTGTTTTAAGTAGTCATCATCTAAAATAAATCCAGTTGTACTTACAAGACCATTAATAAAATAAAACTAATAGAGCTTGGTTGTTATTTTGGCCTTTTTTTCCTATTATTTTATTTGTCTTAATTATGGATTAACACATTTTAGGTCTAGAAGGATCATTTCTTTGCCTAGCGTGTTGGCCACTGGCCACAGAATGGCTGCTGTTAATGCTTTGCTACTGATGGAGGAGGTGATGAGCCAAGCTGTTTCAACTTGTCTGTGTCTCACTTTTCCACCTCTGCAAAGATACTAGCTTGCTTCTAGAGTCTTTTGAGTTACTCCTCCAGTGAGACATCAATGCTGGGTATTGTTCCTGTTTTATTAGTTTGTCTCATAGCACATGCCACTGAAGTTTTCCAAAATATTCATGTACTGAAAGGGATTTATTTGATCAACTACTGTAGCGGCACCTGATTTGGAGAGGTATTTGCAATATTTTTTTAAAAAATCAAGCTTAACTTTTAATAGCCGCACATAGTTTCCCTGCTGATGTTGTCCACTTATTTTGTAATCTCATAGAATAGGAGTGCTACGCTACAGTCAGAGCAAGAAATGTCATGTGTTGACATCACAGACAAAAAGGGGCTACTAATCCTTTCTAGGTGGTAATCTGAGTCAGGTAATCAGATTTCAGGAAGTGGATTCAGCCCTAATTTTGTGCATCTTTATCTCAGCTACTCACCCTTAGTTTCCTTTATGGTCAGTAAAGACTAACAGGCTTTAGTTAGTCTGCAGTTAGTCTGCACCTTTAAAGACTAAGGTGCAGATCAGACTGTTTTAGATGCTTACGTTAGGCTGATGTCAATGATGACCAAGAATTGCTCTTAATATATAAGAAAGCGAACTTGGAGGCAGAAGCCCACACTATAAAAATTTGTATTAGACGAATCCTGCTCTATTTGATTATCAAGAAAGTCTACTAAGTTGGAAGAATTTCAAGATGATGTAACACATTTTGATATGTAATCCATCACATCTGAAAACCTCTCCTTCCTTACAAGTCTAAAGGAAATATTGATGGTTGTTTATCTGTGCACTGTGCAAAGCAATTGGTCTACTTAGTTTTAATTATTCAGATCTGAATTATTAGCAAAGCAAATTTCTGCCTATTGTATCCATATATAATTGGTACACCAGAAAGCTCCCGCTCTAAGCTCCATTCCTATAATGACCTTTGCTTCCTAAAATCATCATGAAAATTATAGTGGCCTTTGAAAGGAAGAATTCATGCAAAGCAGCCCCCAGTGCTTTTTGAGACAAAGACCAAGGGCAACCTCAGAAGAAAACAAGGTTAAGATTCAACTGGCTAGCACAGACTGGGGCTTAGTTTCGATTGTCAGATGAGAAGAAAGGGCAGAACTTGTTTATTTAGTCTGTCCCTTGGTTTAAGCAGCAACAGGACAAGTTATGCAAAGGGGACCGGTTTATTCTCATATAGGTGCAGGTTGGAAGAGTTCGTTGAGATGGTTTGGTCTTGGAGGGAGGCCTGGGAAGGACAGAAAGATTGCAGGTCCTGACTACATAAACGCCTCTTTGGCTGGTTAATGGAGCAGCAGAAGCACTTGGCACAGAAGCAGTGGCGAGCTTCACCTTCTCCACTGGAGGAGCAGCCCACAATCTCTGCCATCATGAAGCGCAAGGCTTATTAAAGGAATAAAGACAAAACTGTACTTGATTTCCAGAACGGAGGGGCAGGAAATCCTCCCGACCCTGTCAAGGCTTTACTGATCTTAATGGGTCTGCCACAGAGAAAATCTCTGCTTGAAAGGCAGAGGGGTGCTGTTCCTGAGGGACAAGTTCAAAAACACCAGCTCAGAAACATTAATAAAAACATTTCCCACTGTTTCTTCATCAGAGCTCAAAAGAAACAGCTTACTGCAGAGCATACTGGCAAAATCTGTACACTTAGACCATAAAATATGGATACGCTCATTTCTATAAACTAGTAACTGAGATTGCTTGAAGAATGGATGAATGTATTAAGATAACCAGTTTCTGGCATAAGTAAATGCCATAAAAAGGGCTTAATGCTTATTTCTAATCTCCTGGAAGATTGTACAAATAAAAAAAAAAGAGGTTAATCACCAAGGAAAATCACTAATGAAGTAATACATCTTTTGTTAAATATTAATTATATTTAATTTTTCCCCATCACAGAATTTACAAGGTTCACATGAATCAAGGATTAATTCAGAGGTTTTTATTTATCCTCTGCTGTGAATGGATCCCTTCTCAGTGGAGAGTGAATGAATTTATTTTGTATCAGCTTTTTGCTTGAAAAGAAAATCCTTCGTAAAAGAACTGGCAATCTTTGCCAGAGAAATCCAGACCGAGTGAAACATTTCATTGTTCAGGCTGTTAGATCTTAATGAGTTCTGCATCTAAGCGCTTGTGATTTTTTTCCATCTGATCCAGCAGCAGCGTAGCAGTTTATGCACTTAAATGTACGGGACTTGTTTGGGAGGAAGATATGTGTTAAAGGAAGGCAGCATGTTCCATAGTTTTAGTATAACATCTGTTATTATCATTCAGTGCTGCTCTTAGCCCAGCATGCCCTTCCTCTAAATATCTTATTAATTAAACTGGCTTAGTAGGAAAATAATTAATACTTTAAGTCCTGTACCTACTTAGAAAGGATTTAGAAACTGAAAAAATTGTTTTAGTCTGAGCTTCAAACTGGAGGGTTGTGGGTTTTTTTCATTCTTGAGCAGAAGCAGATTACAACTAAAAGGGAGCGTCTGAAAAGCCTGTGTATGTAGTCTTCCAAAAATACGTATTCTGTCTTTGAAATTCTGCTAGACTGCATAAATAGTCCATGACTTTGAGAAGTCTTGGTCAATAATTGAGTGTCTTCCCCAGCAATGGTTTTGAGAGAGGCTGTCCTGCACTTCTTAAAAATGCCCTGCTTAGCACTTGATCCGCCAGAAGTCTTATCTCCAATCCACAAAATTACTGTGTTTCTTACCACTACTTTAATAATGTGGTGGGATTTCCTAGCCATGAAGTCAGTAGTAATGCTGCTACCTTGTGTAGCCAGCTGTTGACTAGGCAGGAGGGTGAGATGGTGAACCTGGGTGGGTGCCAGTGAATTTGAATGTAAAATATGGATCTGTTACTTAGCTATTTAAGGTAAAGTACTGAAAAAGCGGTATTTGTCTGTGAATTTATTTTGTGAGCAGGGCTGCTGTCTATATGCAGAAACTGCTGCTTTGCTGCAGTTTTGCCCACTTGATTTCCCACTGAAGAACAAGCTCGGACAGACTGGATGCTCTTCACTGCTCACACTAACAGAAAATTATACTTTCTCAAAAGTATCGGAAAAGCTGTTGGGTGCCACCAAGTTGCTCTTTAAAGTTAGTCAGGGTTTTAACAATGTCTTTGGTGGGAGAAAGCTCGGGAGTTAGCTGTAGCTTGTTTGGGCTTTTTTGGAGGGGGTGGGGGCAGGTATTAAGGAGGAAGGGGGGAAAGCTTTAAATACCATACCAGAACAGGGCTCCTCCAGTGCAGGGAAAAGGCAGGCTGGGGAGCAGTCTGCAGTGTGACTCCAGAGTCTGATTGTTGAGTATTTCTTTTCAAAAGCCTATTAGAAACTTAGAAATCAAAGTTTCATTGAAAGTCAGTGAGGTGCCTGAAGAACTTTGTCAAATGGGGCTGAGGTACTCTGGAAAAAGCTGTGGCTGTTACGTTAACAGCCTCCAAAATAAAACCGTACCGTGTCACTGGCTAATGGGTGTGGGGTTTTGTGCCTTAGCAAAGGGACCTGCCATTAATTCTGATCGATGCTGAAGTTGAGGGTGTGTTTAGGGGAAACCATGGTTTTTATTAGCTACTGACTGCACCTACTGACCTTCTTTGTCCTGAAGAATGCGTATTCAAAACTGATTCTAAAAATGGGGAAACCTAAATTTATCCTATGGAAAAGGGTGAAGCAGAGCCGGCCCTGTATGTACCAAGCTGTACACATCTGACAGCAAATAAGTTGCAATGTGTCAGTATAAGTGTGTCAGTATAGGCATAGCTAATTCACTGAGTATACTGTGCCCCTGGGGAGCAGCCACCGGGCAGCAGTGCCAGAAAAGGTTACCTCCGCATGTTTTCAGGGATGGAGAGAGGGTTTCGGAGCCTCTTTTTGCTTTAAATCTGCCTTGGGCAGGCAGGAGATGCTAAGTCCCAGTTCATTTGTGTGTGCATGCATCTGTGCTGGGTCTGATAGGGGAGCATATGGCAGAAGCGATTCGCCCTTGACTGTGCCTCTTTTTTGGCAGGCAGAGGCTTGTTCCTCGCAGAACGCATGCAGTCGCAGCCGCTCCTGCACATCACTTCTTGCTCCCCTTGCTTGCTGGCTTTCAGCTCTCTGCCTGAATGCACGTCCTTTGTGGCGTTTTGGTTAATTGGACATTGTTTTAATTACTGCCGAACTAAACAAACACGAAATTTCTATGTCGTTTTGCCGCCCCAGTGACCACGGTCTCCAAGCAGGCAATACAGGACTCGAGCTGTTCAAATCTGGTGTAAATTGCAGTGGCTCTTATGGAGTTCCCCTCATTTACACCTTTTTGGGGGACAACCCCCCTCCAGGGAGAAGAAGGCTCCATTAAGCATCTCCTTTTTCGCACTGTCCCGAACACCTTGCTCTGCTCTCACTGGAGTTAGTGGGAAACAAGCCTTGGCTTCAGGGCAGCAGAGGTATGAGTCCTCTGCCGTGGACTAGGGACAATCCGTGGCCATGTCTTTCATTGGGGTGATCCTTCACATCGCCTTCTTTCTTACCTTACCCCTCCAGTTTCTGCACTAATTGCCTTTTTCTCCCTTTGCTGTCTCTAATGCGCTGCAGCAGTGCTTTGGTCATGTGTCAAGATTAAGCAAAGGGAGTGCAGGCATGCCCTCAGATCGGTCAGTCTATAGCCATTTCTGTCAATAACAGCCATGCCACAGCAGCAGGCAGATTCTCTGGACTGCCAGTAGCCTTTATTTTCAGATGCTAATTTGCCAATGACTTGAAGAGGAGAAAAAGGCATCTTTTAAATGCCTTAAAAGGCATAGAGCCTTTTAAAACAGTCATTTCCCTTCTTTTCTGTTTATATTGACCCTTCTCCTTTGCTTACAGCCTTGGAAAGAAAAATATCGATGAGGCAAAGCAGAGAGGAGCTTATAAAACGAGGAGTGCTGAAAGAAATTTTTGATAAAGGTAAGTGTTCTTTTCACAATATGAAATTGACATCCTATATAGTTCTATGGCTAGATATTACATTATTGTAACATTAAGAACTGTCAGGAATTGCAGGACTGTGCAGAATAAGGTCTCCAAACATCTCTTTCAATTTCACTGTGGGCTGACCCTCCCCATCAGATACATGTGGTAGTTATCTAGCAAATAAAATGGAAAGCTAATCAGAAATATAAAGCAGTAGAAATATAAATCACAGCATCGTGCAGGAGTCACTTGCTGCAAAACAGCGAGGCATCCAGACTGCAGGGGGGATGGAGTGGGTCTGTGCCTGCTTGCGTTGTCATTGCCTGGTTGAGTCACTCTGGGATTTTCTGTTGGGGAAAAGGGAAACATTTAAAGGTTTTGGATACAGGCAAGCACAGAACAGTGCACATTCCCTCGAAACAGCTCAGAAGACATAATAATAATTCCTTGTTCAGGATAATTAATTTTGCTGAGTTGCTAATGTATTATTTATGCAAAACACCATTGTTTTACAAACACCATTGTTTTACACTGGTAATGCAACACATATTTGACATCTATTACATCTTTAACCACAGCTTTTATTTGTTTGGCTGCTTCCCTTGTCAATAACTAAGGCAATGAATTCAGCAAACTATATAAAGACATTCCAAAGTTGCCTCTTAATTTCAATGGAACTTATGCGTGGGGTTTAAAGCCTAATAATACAAGGTCTTTATCAACACCAGTACAAAATCTATTAGAAATCAATATAAGTTATACTTTCACAGATGCTGAAAGAGGGTGGATTTAGATTAGATATTAGCAAGAAATTCTTTACTGTGAGGGTGGTGAGGCACTGGAACGGGTTGCCCAGAGAAGCTGTGGATGCTTCATCCCTGGGAGTGTTCAAGGCCAGGCTGGATGGGGCTCTGAGCAGGCATCAAAGCAGGCAGGCATCCCCGCGGCCAGCAAGGCACAGTCCAGGCTGTCACACCAAGTGTGTCGCAGCCCAGGGGAGGCCAGGACATAGCTCCGCATTCAGTGCCGTGGCCACCCCAGAAGTCAGTCGTCAGTCACACTTCCATCCAGAGTGTACCCTCCTCACATTCCACACATAGCTGCTTTCTGACCCACCCCCTGCATACACCTGAAGGCATCCCCAGGAAAAATCTTTCCTCTACAGCCTGACCCTGCCCTCTGTGTTGAAACTTGGGGAGATTTCCCCTGCTTTGCTACCAAAGCACTACAACTTTCTCCATTAAGCAAATAATGCTGTAGTTTGTAGTCTTCTGTGTCATCTTGTGAAGCAGATGCTAAGCTGTCTGGAGGTCCTCGTCTGAAAAAATAATTCCTCTTTATAGTCATTTTTCACCTTCTCATACTAGAAAAAGCTGGTATGAAATACATGCTGCTTCTTCCCATTTCCAGTGCAAAAAGCAGAGACATTGGACTGTTTCACTGTCAGTTGCCACTAAAAATGCAAAACAGCTGGAATTCTTATTCAGTATCCTACATTATTTCCTGCTGGTTGCAAACACAGGAAGCTAAGAATTGGTACCTCTCCTTGAAAGAAAGAGGTAGAGCAGAGAAGAAAGTGGTAATACACAAGTATTGTAGCAGTGATCAAGTAGCTTTGATGATATAAGGATATGAGTAAGGCAAGATTTGTAGAGCAAAAGCAATATAATCCAAGAGTAATTCTAATAAGGGATACTGTATCTCACTGCAAACCTTAAGTGGAAGTAACATTTTCCTTGTAATTCCTGTTAAGGAATCTCTAAGCCTTCAAGAAAACACAGCAGATTTTAGCACTTCATAGCAGAAGGCTTTATTTGATGATGGTGGCACCTTCCATGCCAAGAGGCATCTTGCACAGAAAATAGGCATAGCCATAATGTTAAATCTCTTTGTCTCCCTTTCCTAAGAGGAGGACATAGCAGACAGAATCAGCCTATGAATGAGTAATTTTGCCACCTTCTTTCTTAAAAAAATCCATACAGATCAAAGGAAACTTAATATGGATTAGACTGACCCAAGAATAAAAATTCTGGAGCTTGCAATGTGCTTAGCATTGGTTTTATTGTATCTTCTATGTTGAAGAAAAACAGAATTAGCGAGTTTGTTCACCTGCTGTATAAAATTACGCTCTGACCTGTTTGCTTCAGGATTTGCTGGCTTGTCAGAGGACGTTGTGTCATCCAGCAGGTGCAAGTTAGCAGAGCGCAGTTAAGTCACAGTATTCACACATGGGAGAGTCACTGCAGTCCAGCTGCTATATTTGGGAACCAAGAAATGCTTTTATCACTTCAGTGACCCCCACGCTTAAACTAGTCAAATGAAACCACTCCAGACTGAACTGCGGAGAGCTTGGCAAGGGCCAGACCCATGACCGAATCTGTTTCTGTCATCTTCCGTTTCCAGGGTTCCGTGACTTGAGTCTTCTGAAAATGTAGACAAAGGTTGTAATTTTTTCAAATACTGTGTACTTTTGGAAAAATAGTAAGTTGAAGAAGTATCTGATGAGGCACTTGCTGTTCTAATAGTTTGTGGGCAGGCAGTGATGGGAGGTTAAAAATACAGCTTCCACCTGCAACTCAGAACATACCACAGCATTTAGAAGAACTCACATTTTTGCTATACCATTGCTCCCACACACAGATAAACAGCTTTGATTTTTCACATTAAGGTGTAACTGTCATAAAAGCATCTGTCGTTAGAATTGCCCATTGTTCCATGGTGTCGGTCAAAGAATTAAATCTACTTGCAGTATTTTGATACCTCTTCTTTCATTTGAACATAGATGAGATTGCCTGTAGTGTTGTGGTTTAACTCCAGCCAGCAATCAAGCACCACGCTGCCACTCACTCCTTCCCCGCCATGGCAGGATGCAGGAGAGAATCAGAAGGGTAAAAATGAGAAAACTCTCGGGTTGAGATAAAGACAGATTAATAGGTAAAGCAAAAGCTGTGCACGCAAGCAAAGCAAAACAAGGAATTCCTTCACTACTTCCCATCGGCAGGCAGGCGTTCAGCCATCTCCAGGAAAGCAGGGCTCCATCACGCATAACGGTTATTTAGGAAGACAAACGCCATAACTCCAAACATTCCCCGCTTCCTTTTTCTTCTCCCAGCTTTATAGACTAAGCATGACATCATGTGGCATGGAATATCCCTTTGCTCAGTTGGGGTCAGCTGTCCCAGACATGTCTCCTCCCAACTTCTTGTGCACTCCCAGCCTACTCGCTGGTGGGGTGGTGTGAGGAGCAGAAAAGGCCTTGACTGCTTAGCAACAACCAAAAACATTAGTGTATCACCAAGACTATTCTCATCCCAAATCCAAAACACAGCACTATACCAGCTTCCAGTAAGACAGTCAACTCCATCACAGCCAAAACCATGACACTCTAGTGAGAAGTTTCTGAATATGAGTGTGTACTGATTGCTTGCTACAGAGATGATGGTGCAATGGTTCTGCAAGGAAGCATGGGCAGTCTTCATCTTTTATACTTTTGTATTTTTATACTCTCTATCTAATCAAAATGATGGATTTAGACCCAAATTTCAGGTTACCTAACTCCTGGCAGGATTTGGAAATGTAGCACTTACATGCTAAGGCAGGTTTTGTGGCAGTATGTGAGCATGAGTTTGAAGAAGTGGCTTTGGTAATGCAGAAAGGAAGAAGGCATGGCAGCCACCAGAGAACCAGTTGTGCTGCAGTTTCAATATGGTGAAAGGATTTGAACTCCTCAAGAAGTAGGGAGGACATCCAAATGTCATTGTGTCCCAAGCTCCATGGGATCCCACAAAATCAGAAGTCTGCTTAGAGACTGAAATCAAGGAGGATCCTAGCCACTGTGCTAAGGTAGCCACCAAGGCTAGAAAACAGCCCTGGGGACAGGTCTTGACCATGTGCAAGAACACTCATTTTTCCATCCCCTTGCCCATGGGGGCCATTGCAGAGAAAGACATGAATTTTTCTCGGCTTTCCTAACCTTTGCTATCTTGAGAATCTTTGCCTGGACAGTGTTATTTGAGAACAAGCAAGTACTGAAGGAGACAACCGGAAGTGGAAAATAACTCAGGATTTCAAACTCTCCTCATTTTTACTTCCTTAGCCATTTGTCTGTGGAAGGAGCTCATGAGCATGGCACTTCTCAGACATGCAAGAAATTCCCTAGTCCAAGGTTTTCAGAGTGAAGAGGCACAGTGAGAGAGTTTCTTCTGAGGTCCTATTTTTTCAGTGACTTTGTGTGTGTGGACCCTCCTCCATAACAGAAGAGCAGCCTTCATGTGCTCCTCTTGCTGCAGAGGTCAAGCCGCTTTCTCTGGTCCCATCCAGATCCAACTGATTCACACTGAGCCGACATTATCAAAGCTTATGAGTTTAGGGAAAGTCATTCTCCACTAAGTAGCAGCAGGGTCTGTGAAAACACAGCAAAGGATTTAGCAAGCATGAGAACAAAAGATTACGTATGTTATTGCAGTGCAAAATTAACTTTAAACTCATAGCCAGCTCCTGAAGACTGATCGATTCATCTGTGTGTATGTAATAACTGCAGTACCAGGATTCTTTTCATTTGTGTGTCAGCTAACCAGAATAGCTTTTAGTACTTTAAGAATAATAAGTAATTTGCCTTTTATATCTGGTTGTCAAGCATGTCTCTGATCCAGGCTTAATTCACACTAAGATATTCTTCATTCTGCAGATTATTTTATCTTCATTTTTGATCTGTTTGCTGTACTCGAGCAGCTCCCCAAGTGAAATCAGATTTAGGGTGTGTATTTCAGTCAGATTTAGGGTGTATATTTCTGTGTCATGTCTGATGATTTCAGTCAAATCCAAGGACAAGTTTTGGAGCCTAAATGAGTATTGGAGATATTCAGAAGATTAAAAGAGGTTATGCTGTCAGTACAGAGGGCTGTCATACTTGCGATTATGACAAAAAGTAAAAGCCAAAATTTTATCTCACATTTTACTTTTTTGCAATCGTAAACCTTCAACAGGTCATTTGAATACTATCTTCTTAAATCTTGCTGAATATACCTTTGAGAAGCGTGAAGCACACTTAGGACAGTAAGATTCCAAGGTGCTCAGCATGTTACGATAGGCATCCCACTTCATTAAAAACGTGTAGACGTGCCTCCAAAAAATAAACGTTACTGGTTGTATCATGCATACCTTTTGTCTGCTCACAGTTACAGTCTAATTTCATCCTGCACTGAATTAATGAATATTGCTGAACACAATCACTGCCTTTCATTCAAGAAACAGTTGCTCTGCATAGGAAACATTTAACGCTCTTTCATGAAACCAGGTAACTGAGACAGCAGCAGCCCCTGTCCCAAACACATGTAAAGGTCTGTGTTTATAAAAGGGAGGCAGAGCAAGCACAGAATACATAGCATTTCCACCCAAACAGCTAAGTCAAAAAACATTCATACTGGCCGAGCTGTTGTTTGATTTTTGCTGCCTAGGGAAATAAATGGGTTTGCATTGAATGACCACAGCAGTTAAAAAGGAGACTGTGCTGCAAACAATTGGCCAAAACCTTTGGTTTTGATTAATGTTGCCACCTTTTAGCCCGCTCAGTTGATTGCTCTGGAAGCCGTAGGTCAGGTTTCAGTCTAGTATGGTGTGGCTGTGTACCGTAATAGTCTCGAGGCCTTCAAAAAGCCTCCAACAAAAACAAGAAAGTCAAGACCTTGGTATTTCTAATAATTCCAAAATAAGCAAGAGACTATCTTCACTCGCTATAGAGAAGTTTTAAAAGGCAGAAACGTAATTTTGCGTACTTATCAGCTAACGTACTTTCAGACTTGTTAATTGCTGTGTCCTGACACTTAAGTGAAACTTACTTTTTTTTCTCTTTTTGGTATTGTTCTCCAGAGTGTTGTGCACATCTTAGACCTGTGAGGGGAAAATGTGCACTCACTTGAATGATGTACATCTCTGCTCTGTGCATTGAGCAGTAATATGGCTAATCAGAGGTGCCCAAAAATCAAGACCCAGATCCTGAAATCCTGAATTTGTCTTAAAAGAATAATTTAAATGCATAGTAAAATTAGGCTTCATTTATTTGCCTGGTGGTTTTTAGCCTTACAGATCACATTCTGGCTATATTTTCAAGCTTCCGCTCATAACTATAGGGGCTGAACACTTTCCTTTATAAAATTGTAATTGAGATATCCATGTAGTCATTGCCTCCAGGTACCAGAGTGCTGTGCATAACAAGTTCTGAGATAAAAATCATGCGGGTTGACACCATAGAGAATGATCTGATCCCTCACTTCTGTTCTTTATTATTTCTAATGTGAAGTGGCGTTTGATAGGAAAGAAACTACCAGCTGCTGTTACAGAAATTTTGCTCAAAGGAGATATTATTAATAACTTTAAAAACAGGCTTTCTAAATGGAATCTGATATGTCCCAGTATCAAGACCTTGCACACAAAAAAAAATAAAAATTATTCTCTCCCTTACTTAAAATCTTGATGCTAGGAGCTGTAATGTTTTCATTTGTGTGTAAAGTAGGGACATAATTCTGTGATTTTGCATGTGTCCCTTACAGCATAAAAATTGGTGTAAGGGAAGAGAATAATTGTTGTTATTGTTATTAAAACATTATAAATTATAAACTGTGTATATTAGTATTCTTTAAGAAAGCTCCATAGTTTCAGTGCTAGCCCATTCTCATTCCTGACTTCCCAGCCTCAACAGAGGCAGAGGGAAAACAGACTTTGTGATCCTGGACGGGGCTGCATGGCCCCATGGGTAGAGGGTGGTCAGGAACCATCCAGCTTAGACTTAGACCATGGATCATAATGACCATCCTAGGGTAAGCAAAGGTTCAACACAGATATTTCACAGATCTTTCCCAAATCTTAATAACCCCTTAAGGCAAGTGGAATGCTATCGGGCTTCTGTGAAACTGTTGTGAACAGAACATCACAATCAGGCATCTCCAGAAATTGCTCTGCACAAGTTTTATGTTTGAGATAACAAACCATATTGTTTTGATCCTTATCTGTCTGTTCTCATTTGAGGTTCCTCATTTGCAAGCAAGCTAATGGAGATAGCAGCTTTCATTTTTAATTCTTTCTGCATCTTATTTATGTGTCTTCTGTTGTCATTCTGCTTTCCTCCAACTATGAACAGATGGGGAACTTTCCATACCAAATGAAGAAGGAGCTTTGGAGAATGGGCAGCCTCTGGGCTCCGGGCAAGTGCTGAGCTCCAGCCAGGTGTCCCTGCCAGCCCTAGCAGAACTGGAGTCAGGTCCAGCACCTGGGGAACCCTGCTCATACGAGGTGCTCCCAACCACAGAGATCATGGATGGGACAGGTAACATCTTGTTTATATTATGATGTAGATACTCTAAGCTGTTTGAAACAAGTTTTTGACTTCTTACATTTGATGTCTAGCCCTGAGAAATCCTTGTCGTAGGCAAAGGAGAAGGAGGAGCACACAGATTGTCACTGGATGCTCTATGAGAAATTTTGACTGACTAGACGTAGAAGTAACCTCTACTTCTACGCAAGTAACCTCTTTGTGAGTAAGGCAAAGTCCCTGCACTTTGTGAACGTTTAAGAGTAGATTTCTAACTCCCTGGCTACGTCTCAGCTGTGCCAATGAGCTCTAGAGCAGAGAGCTGATAAGATTTTTAAACCCTAGGGTACAACGTCATGCCATTTAGCTGCTGTGTGGTGTTGGGTGACGTTCACACCATGCATCTTTCAGTAGCTAACACAGCCAGCTGCCCTACCCTGGGTGAGGCCCTCTGCACTTGCCCATGCAAATGAGACGGCAGTGCTGTACATCTAGGTTAGCTCCTCTTTCTGCATCACTTAATGCCGAGAGTTGTGGATGAAGGTCAAGTGAGGAAAAGCAACCGGTAGAAGTGTTCATCCATGATCCTGCACAACTATGTGGCCTCTTTGAAATGTAGTAGGCCTCCTGAGGTGCTTTTGCATTTATAGGATAAGTTTAGAGACCACCTGCTAACATATGTGGTCCTGAGCAAGCTGTGGTGACAGACCGTCTGAGATGTGACATTTTAAGGCTCTTGATTTGTGTTCAAGATGTGGGAATGCATCCCAGCCTGGCATAAGGGAGCTGGCTTCTGTCAGAGGTAATGGGAAATTCGGCTGTTGCGTAGATGTGTGTTACTCCTGCCCTTTCTCTTTTTCTCTCTTTCTTTCTCTCCTCCTTTCCATGTTATATGATGTTTGAGTGAAATCTATTAGTCTTTCTTAATCTGCATTGCTGCGCTGCTTTTCTTGTCTTACCGCGGCTGTATCCGCTGCTGCTTTGCTCGTAACGTTGTTGCGTCTATGATGTGGTTGTGTCCTCCAGTGTCTGAAGAGAGCCCCACATCCAATGAATCCGGCGTCCTCCTCTCCCAAGATCCTACAGCTAAGCCAGTCCTGCTACTTCCCCCCAAAAAATCTGCCGCTTTCCCTGGAGACCATGAGGACACCCCAGTGAAACAGTTGTCCCTCCTCAAACAGCCCCCTGCCCTGCCTCCTAAACCTATTGCCAGGATTGCCAGCCACTTAACTGGTAAGTAGGTGTTCCTGGACCCTCAGCACCACCGTTTCCCCTATAGGAAAAACCCGCCCTTACAGCAAGGTTCCCAGTGTCCTTCCTCCTTCTGTAACGGTGTTTGCACGTGTTGTTGTGTGTAGTGGTGATGTATCTGTGTTGTACCTAGGGCAGGGATCACAGAGCGTTCTCAGGCTCTAACTTCATCAAGGTTGCTTCAGGGCTCCTCCCCTCTCAGCTGTAATTACCCAAGACCGCCGCTGCCTTTCCTAACCCTCCTCACTCCTATTCATCAAGACTTGCCATCACCACAAAAATCGCAGGATGTGCTTTGATGGGACAGGAAATAGCAGGAAAATACTAGGATATCTTTAAATGCCTTTAATGAGAAAAGAGGTGAGGGTTGAGGGGAAAGGGAGATTTTTGGTTTCTCCTTTTGCCCTTTGTTGCTTCTCCCCTCAGCTGCCATCTGGGCAGGTCCCCCTGCACACACCCTGTATTTTTCCATGTGTTTGTCTTTTACTTGGCCCCCCGATCCTTACACAGGCCATTCTGTCCCATGGCTTCTTGCCATTTTGCTTCCCTGCTCCCACTCCCTGCCTAACTGCTCCCCCTTTCCACCCCTGCTCTGACTACTCTCCTCCCACTGGTGAGTCCTGATGATGATGGGCAGCTCCAGTTCACAGTGACCAGGATTTTGTTGTCCTGCAGTTTATGCTGTAGTTTCTCTCTACTGCACGGCAGCTAGCAACAGTAGAAAATACAGGCTCCTTTTTTGTGTCCCAAGTTTTCACAAGTGTCCAGGTTTTTTGGGATTCAAAGCTCTAGGTACACGTGGAAGGAGGATTGGTGGGTCTGCTCTCTCCAGTCTCTCATTTAGACCACCAAAGCAAAGGATGGCTACATTTACATGGACCAGAAAAGCTTCCCTAAGTGCTTGCCTGCCCCTTTTGAACAGTCTGCTCATAATTGCAGCTGCTGCCCAGGAGGCAGCACCTCAACATTCTGAATTGAAGACAAGGTGTGATGCATCTCTTTACTGGGGCTCCTATCGGTCTTCTCACTGGGTCGCTCTTCTTGTGTTAATGCTGCCCTGATCTTTTCAGGGATGATGTGAGAAATGGCCAGCCCACTTGAATATATTCTAAATGTTGGTTTTTTTCCTCACAGTTAATACCCGTTTTGTTCAGGTTAAGATATATATCAGGAAAGAGCTCATTAGGAAAGAACATGTTCTGGTTTTCTCTCATATCTCTACGTAGTCTTTTCATGTTTCTGTTTGGATGACCACACATTTTTTGTTCTGTATAGTTTTGTTCATTTTATGTGAAATCTCTTTACTTTCTTGCCTGCCAAAGTCTACACATAACGGTTAATATTTTGCCTTATACTACAAACTGAACGGGCAGTTCTGCAGCCTGCAAAGCAGTATTAATGGCTTCAGGTGAGGACAAAACCAGCTTCCTATGATCTCCCATAACACTCTGTCCCAATTACAAGAAGCTGCTCAGAAATGAGGCCAACATGGAAGAAATAAAAAAATAGGAATAACGTAGGAAAAAACCTCAGGTACTAAAGGTCCTTCATTCATAAGCCTTTCTTTTGTAAGAGATAGCAGAAGAATCAAAGGATGAGGGCTTCTGGTATGGTTTATTTTGCAGCTGGAAATTTTGTGTGAAGTAGAATCAGACTCAAGCTCTCAGCATAAGTCAGTTGCTTGACGGTGACAACTCTCCAATGAAACTGAAACAGAACTGTGACTTCTCTTACTTTGTGGTGGCCTTTAGTGGTCTCTCATCCAGTCATAAATAAACTCTTGTGTGTGCACATAGACAGACCCTTGTACATGCATGTACAGAACCCTCAGGGAGGAACAGAGATTCAGATTTAGTCGTAAGGCCCTAATTTAATTGACAGTTATTCCTGGTGGAACTGAAAGCCTCATTTATGCATACCTTATAAATAAAAGTATTTGACTTATTCTGCAAGATCTATTTACTTTGGTGGTCTAAAGGATATATGTGTTGTTCAGTGCCTTGTGTTCTCCACGGGTAATTATTTTAGCTGTGTATAATCTTTGGAAATGAGCAATCAATCCTAATGAAGCACCCTCATCAGTAAGAAGCAGAATTAATGCTATTCTTTTACTAATTACTCCAGAGACATCTTCAGCTTGTGTGTCAGAAAACAAGTAAAATCTGAATTCTGGCATTTGCGGTGAAGACTTTTCTGTTCTGGTTGCATACCCATTTTTCTACTGAAGATTTTGTGAAGAAGGTTGAAGGACAAATTAAAACATACCGGGCTTGGCTAATGGAGAGTGACAGTGGTTTAATGGTCTGGTAACTCTGTTCGTGAAGACTGCAAGGGGGGATGTGATCTTGTGAAGGGTTCTGGTACACATCTGAAAATGCAGAAGCGCCTTAATTTCTGTCTTAAGATATATATCTATATGTATGTTTATGTGTGCATATGTATGTTTATTTAATAGAAACATGTTTTATACAAACATATATTATAAAAACACTACAGGCATGGTCAGCAGCAAAAAAAAAAAGGGGGGGGGAAAATACAAGACTTGAGGAAAGAGAAGCTTCTTTTGAGTCTGACCACCTTCTTGCTGTGAACTTATCCCAAAGTTCTTCAATAAAGGCATGAAGACTGACTTGCAGGGTTTGGCAAAGGACTTAATACAGGTTTTAGAAATGGAAAAGAAACATTCCTCATCTCTGAAAGCATTTGTGAACCATCTCAAACATCTATCTGCCTGTGCCAAGACAAAGATTCTCCTTCCCTTCGATAAGAAATGCACATAAAAGAAGAGGCCTAAAATAAACATGTAAGAGCACATTTAATTTGGGGGAGAATGAAAAGAAAAAAATCCGTTTTAAAGGTGATGGATGGGAAGAGAAAATTACCTCTAGCAAATATAACTCACACAACCTTGGCATGCTTCTTCTCAAGGCTGAGGCACTGTGGGGAGGGGACAGTGCAGGAATGGGTACAGAGCCAAGGGAGGACTGCAGAGCAGCCACTGGGAGTGGTGCCACTGCCCCTGCAGAAGCAGCTCCGTGCTTTGCCTCACACCATCTCCCATGCTCTTGACGATGCTGCCTCCAAAGGGAACGTCCCTATCACAGCACTGGGTGCGGAAGTGCCCACGCAGCCCTAGCAAACAAGCAACCCTAGGAGAAATACATGATCCTTAACTGTTTTGATACCGTTGTTTCACTGCTCTGCATTTGCTGAGCCAGTCACCTCCTGGTGAGCCTTCTGCTGGGTTTCAGATATGTTTATTATTAGACAGCATTCATGGGCAGAATTTCTTTCATCGTTTTAATTCTCCAATATCCACATGCAGAACCCAGGCCTTTAGGACAACACTTGCAGCCCCCTTCGTTGAAAATGTAGGAGGAGCTGAAATAATCACCTGGGACCAAATTTAATTGGACTGCTGGGGTAAAGTCCCCAAGTTATCATAGAATCTTTAATGGCCAAAAGTGACAAGACTGGTCGTATCTGATTTGATAGAATCATAGAATCATAGAATCATAGAATTGCTGAGGTTGGAAGGGACCTTTAAGATCATCGAGTCCAACCTTTAACCTACCCTGAGAAAATCCACTTCTAAACCATGTCCCTAAGTGCCCCATCTACCCTTTTTTTAAACACCTTCAGGGATGGTGAATCCACCACCTCCCTGGGCAGCCTATTCCAATGTTTAATAACCCTTTCAGTGAAAAAATGTTTCCTAATATCCAATCTAAACCTCCCCTGACGTAACTTGAACCCGTTTCCTCTCGTGCTATCACTTGTCACCAGGGAGAAGAGGTCAGCCCCCACCTCTCTACAACCTCCTTTCAGGTAGTTGTAGAGGGTGATAAGGTCTCCCCTCAGCCTCCTCTTCTCCAAGCTAAACAACCCCAGCTCCCTCAGTCGTTCTTCATAAGGTTTGTCCTCCAGACCCCTCACCAGCTTTGTAGCCCTTCTTTGGACACGCTCCAACACCTCAATGTCCTTCTTGTAGCGAGGGGCCCAAAACTGAACGCAGTACTCGAGGTGAGGCCTCACCAGTGCCGAGTACAGGGGGATGATCACTTCCCTAGTCCGGCTCACCACACTATTCCTGATACAGGCTAGGATGCTGTTGGCCTTCTTGGCCACCTGGGCACACTGCTGGCTCACATTCAGCCGGCTGTCAACCAGCACCCCCAGGTCCTTTTCTGTCGGGCTGCTTTCGAGCCACTCTGCCCCAATCCTGTAGCGCTGCATGGGGTTGTTGTGACCCAAGTGCAGGACCCGGCACTTGGCCTTGTAGAACCTCATACCATTGGTCTCAGCCCATCGGTCCAGCCTGTCCAGATCCCTCTGCAGAGCCAACCTACCCTCAAGCAGATCAACACGCTCGCCCAGTTTAGTGTCATCTGCGAACTTACTGAGGGTGCATTCGATCCCTTCATCTAGATCATTGATAAAGATATTAAAGAGAACCGGCCCCAGCACCAAGCCCTGGGGGACACCACCTGTGACCAGACACCAACTGGATTTAACTCCATTTACCACCACTCTCTGGGCACGGCCATCCAGCCAGTTTTTTACCCAGCGAAAAGTACACCTGCCCAGGCCATGAGCAGCTAGTTTCTCCAGGAGAATGCTGTGGGAAACAGTGTCAAAACCTTTGCAAAAATCCAAGTAGATAACATCCACAGCCTTTCCCTCATCCACTAAGTGGGTCACCTTATCATAGAAGGATATTAGGTCTGATAGGCGTGACCTGCCCTTCACAAACCCATGCTGACTGGGCCTGATCACCCTTTTCTCCTGCATGTGCCGTGTAATGGCACTGAGGAGGATCTGTTCCATGACCTTCCCAGGCACCGAGGTCAGACTGACTGGCCTGTAGTTCCCCGGATCCTCCTTCCGGCCCTTCTTGTGGATGGGTGTCACATTTGCTAATCTCCAGTCAGCTGGGACCTCCCTGGTTGTCCAGGACTGCTCATAAATGATGCAAAGTGGCCTGGCGAGCACTTCCGCCAGCTCTTTCAATACCCTTGGGTGGATCCCATCCGGCCCCATAGATTTGTGCATCTCCAGGTGCTGAAGCAGGTCCCTCACCATTTCCCTTTGGATTACAGGGGCTTCATTCTGCTCCCCATCCCTGTCTTCTAGCTCAGGGGTCTGGGTACTCAGGGAACAACTGGTCCTACTGCTGAAGACTGAGGCAAAGACTTCATTAAGTACCTCAGCCTTTTCCTCATCCTTTTCCTCATCCTTGGTCACTATGTTGCCGACCCCATCTACTAGAGGACAGAGATAATCCTTAGTCCTCTTCTTATTGTTAATATAGTTATAGAAACTTTTTTTGTTGACCTTGACAACAGAAGCCAGGTTTAGTTCTAGCTGGGCTTTGGCCCTCCTGATTTTTTCCCTACATAGCTACACTATGTACTACGCTAGACTAGATAGACAACATATACCCCAGTGGTGTAAAGCTACTTTAGATCTCGATTCACTAGGATGTTACTTCTTACTAGCACAGATAATGTTTTCTGAAATTGATTAGATATTTTCCATTCAAACAACTGAATCACCAGTAGCCGATAAAGTCCCCTAAAACAGCAGAGAACAAAATATATGCCGTTAAGCTGGGATCTCAGCAACACCTGAGTGTATTTGAGCCCAAATTTAGCCTAATAGTACAGTAGGGTGTAGCCTTGGCTGTATCTCGCCACTCAGCTATTGTATTTAAGCTTTGAAAAAATCTTTTGCATTTTCTTGCTTTCTTCATTCAGGATTTTGATGAGAGGAATGGCACATTTTTAGTTCTGAGATTGTGCTTTCTAGTTATGTCTCTGTAGAGTAAGAACTAATTCATAATTAGAGGCAAACATGTAACAGGGTAGGAAATGCTACAAGTCCCCAGAAGTTATTTCTGATAACGCAGACAAGCCAAGGATGAGGTTTGAGACCATGGATGCCTGGTGTCCTGCTGCATTGCCACAACACAGCTGGATGTTAGTTACAGCATTACAAAAATATTTACAACTACAATTTATCCAATAAATATTCTCAGCGGTATTTTATAACACAACAGTCACATGTGTCTCAGAAGGCTCCTCTGTAGATAAGCCCAAGACATTATCCACAAGCTTCCTCCTCTGTGACGTCACCTCCTGCTGCCTGCTCTGGCAGGCTATGTTCATGAAGACAGGTTACATTCATGTGGGGGCAATGGACGTTTCACTGTGTGCTTGAAGGAGAAGCAGCAGAGCAAAAGCAGCTCTCCTTCACCAGCAGTCCCAGGCTCTCATGAGAAACTGGACCCTGATGCAGTTGCTCTCTCCACACTTCCTCTGCCTGCCACTACCTGGAAGGGAGTACCTAGCACTTAGAGGCAGCAGGAAATCTTCTCATCCTTGAAACCCTCTTCAAGGCTCTGCATGGGAATTCATGCAGAGCTGTACTTTTCAGCCTTTAGGCTAAGCATGCTTGGTTTGTATTCTCCGAATTCAACTTGAACCTTGGATGCATACATGGTGCAGAAGAACAGCAAAAAGTATCAGTCTCAAATCTTCCCTGAAGATATGGCTGGAGATCTTGCTGTAGTCAGCAGGAGATCCATGGCAGATCTTTCAGAATGGTTTTTAACTTGTCTTTCTGAATCTGATCAAAATACCCATTGATAGAAGAAGAGAGAATCCCACTGTTCAGACACAAGTGATTCACAGAGAGAAGACCTCAAAATGTAAAAGCTACTTGTCCAGATTCTACCAGCAAATATCTGGTCCATCACCCCATTTCCGCTATGGAGCTCCCTCAACAGGCCATGCTAGTTTTTGCACGTTTTTTTTGCACATTACAGAATTACTTACTTGGATGGGATTTAAAGAGTAAGTTGTTAATGACAAGTTGTATTACTTGTATATAGTACAGCAAATGTCATAGTATAAGGTGATTCAGGTGTGAAGGAACCTCAGCAAGTCTCTAGTCCAACCTCCTGCTGAAAGCAAGTCCAGCTATGGGATCAGACCAGGTTGCTCAGGGCTTCATCCAGCCAACTCTTGAAAACCTCAAAGGATGCCAACTGCACAACCTGTCTGGGCAAATCTGTTCCATTGTTTGGCTCTTCTTATGGGGGAAAATGTTTTCCTTATAGTCCAGTCCAGAACCTTTCTTGTCTCCTCCTTCCACCATGCACAACGGTGAAGACCCTGGCTCCACCTTACGGATAACCTCCTCATAGGTACTGTAGGACTGCTGTTAGGTTCCCTTCCACAAGCTATCTTTTCTCCAAGCTGAATAAGCCTCAGTCCCTCAGCTTCTTCTCACAGGTCAGGTGATCCACCCCTCGACCATCGTGGTGGCCCTCTGCTCAACTCTTTCTAGGTTTTTTATATCTTTTGATGTCTTTCCTGGGGGGCCCAAAGCTTGACACAGTAATGTAGATATGGTCCAAGGTGTGCTGAACAGAAGGGGAATACTCCCTTGATCTCCTGGCTGTGCTTCTACTCGTACAACCCAGGAGGCCCTTGGCTTCCTTGCTGTCAGGGTACAATGCTGGCTCCTGTTTGGCATCACAAGGAGTCAAGAAAGAGCTTTTCTCCCACTGGCAGGATAGCAAACAAAGCCAGCTCTGCAACAAGCCCAGGATTCCCAGGTATGCCCTCTTACTCCAGGTAGTAGTTGTGCTGCGGGAGGATTCGAGGATTTTAATGAGCTTTTCTAGCAGCCCTGCTGGAGCAGTATTTGCTACCATACATCCAGAACTTCCTAGCACTCTATCTGCAACAGGTGTATCTGCAACATGTGCTGACCAACTGGCTGGGAAGCATCAGATGTGGTGTAGTTAGTGTACAGGTTCAGACTACTCCAAACACATCAGAACAACCATACATGGACCTTCTGTGCAGTGAATAAAAGTATATTTACCTATCTTCCCAAAAACCCAAGAGGAAATGCAGCAACTATAGGTCTTAGCAAAATGATCTGTATGGAAGGGGTAAGGGCTGGCCTCTTTGTCATAGCTCTGAAGTGCAGCAAATATTTTGGCATCCACAACTATCTTTTAAGTAATGTATTGTCATCAGCAGTGGGAAGGTTTCTATCTCTAACATCTCTTTCATCAATTCTGGCAGTTATTACTTAACCATGCACAGGGCTGAGTAGTCATAACCCTGCTGGGAACCAATATCTTGCAAATTGCTGATTATTCTCTTGAGCATAAAGAACCTCAGCCAAAAGAGATTAATCAGACTTGCACACCTGGCTTCACACAGTTTGCTTCTCCTCTGTCACATGAGTGCTTTGTGCAATGATTTAAGACTCTGGTAATGTTCCACTGAGAAGACACTTATCACAGATTCCATGTTCATATTTCCACTGTCCAGCTTCATATTCATCTACAGATATCCACGTCTGATGGATATTCCATGCTGGAGACAACAACAGTTTCCACCCCTGGTTCATACATCACATACATTCTGAAATTAAAACAAACAGGGGAAAGAGCTATAAAACGCATTCATCTCACTCTGACACGCAGGGACAAGTTGTTCTCTCGTTTACTCCAGGTGATGGTAGCACAGTTTATAACAGTGTGCCTGGAGCCCATGGATTTAAGCAAGGTCCCATTTGGTCGGCACACTCACTGATCTGACCATGAAGGAAAACTTGCAGTACAAGGTCTCTATTACTGATGTCAGTGAAGATATACTGATACATTTCCAAGCGAATGGATCAAACTCTCCTCCCATTGCAGTCATTCTCCTTTTAGCCATTTCTTTTAACAGACAAGTAGAATTCTCCTGAAGGTGAAGGGCAGACAAGTAGATTTAATGCCTCTGGTTAATTTTCAAGGCTCTATTTAGGTATTAGGGTCATATTCAGACAGGCTCAAGAACTTGGGTGAAACACAGTCAGTCTCAACAAAGCCTTACATTAAAAATAATGGACAAGATTTTTGGCAGGTGTCCAGTGGAGTCACCCAGCACTGATACCACTGGAAACCTGTTGATGTGAAGGATTTCTTTAAATTTAAGTGGAAACTAAAGGTCCATACCTTTGTTGTGAAGACCAGAAATGAGAGTATGCACATCTGATTCATGATGGAGTACATGGTTACTCAGGGTAATTAAGCTAGACTTGTTCTCCCATACAACTCCAAAGCTGCGGTGTCTCTGTCACAACTCTACTAGATGAATGCTTGCATGAGAAAGGAGAATATATTTTCACTATATTTTAGAAGAAAGATGGAAGGATTCCTGTTTGCTTTATACCTGAATCATTTGGCAACATTCCCAGCATACAATATTGCTCTAATCTTCAGGATCACAGAAGGCAGAAACCCAGTTGATACTCCCAGTTTTTCTTTTGTCAGAAGCAAGAGATGCCTGCGGTTGGGATCTCTTTGAATCCACCGTTAAGGAGGACTCCTCTGCGTCATACACAGAGTGGTGGGGCATCCAGGCACAGGCACTGTCAGATGAAGACATTAATTGAGATACAGCAGAAAAGGATCTAAACCCAACCGTCAAACCTTCACTGTTCAAAATGGAAGTGTGGATCTCAGTGTAGTAGTCTTTGTAATTCAGGACCACCTCTAGAAGTGAAATTGCCGTGAGCACAAATGCATGAAAGCACTTTGTTACTACAAATCCCATCGGAGCCTTATTCTCAGGGCTGTATACAATTTACTCTTTACTCTTTCTGTTATTTACCTTTTATTGAAGATGGTGTGCTCTTTTATGCAGCATGCAAAGAGGAAATATACACAGATAATGTGAGTGTAAGAAAAAAACAGTAACTTGCAGACCTTCCTGTGCTTGAATAGAAAATTCCTGAAAGTATTTTTTTTCTGCCGTACAGAAGGCAATCTGCTTTAGAGGAAAGGGCAGTGCCCTGCCGTTTGGCAATCCCACGAGTTAGATTTCAGCCTTGGTGGAGCCGTCAGAAGAATTTTTGCCCTCATGAGACACGTCAAGTGGATAGGATATTGCATTGAAAGCTGAAAGACTTGAGTTCTACTCTCTGTAACTCACCCACTCCGCAATGTGGAAAGACCACTTCCTTCTCATGCCTCTCTTTCATCTGTGCAGAGCCTTTGCCTCTCCTGTGGCTTTAGCCTATAAGCCCTTTGAAGGAAGGGAAGACTTACCATCAGTGCATTGTTCCTAGCGCAGTAAAAACACTAGTATCAAGTGAATGCTGTGGCTGCAGTGAAGCTACGACTAGCACTAAAAAAAGTCTAATGTCATATGTGAACTTGGCTCCATGCATCTTTTTCCACGTTACTGCCCTTAATCGTTTTCAAGAAGTGTTAGTGCTTGGAAGTCCTAGTATCAACCTTGTGCACCCTGGCTGGTAGATACGGATATTAATACAGGCAATACCCAGAACAGGCCAGGAGGGAGGAAGGAATAAAGGGGGCGAGGAAAAGGATAGTTAATGCTTTAGCATCTAGAACCATCTAGAAAAGGACTTTAGAAATCTGATATCGCTCAGGAGGGTGATGACTTTTGAAACCTGGAGGGCAACATTTTACTCCCAAGCTTTCTCAGGTCAAAAGAAGATTCTAGCTCTTCATGTTACAACAAGAAGACTGAACTGAAGCAACAAGAGGCCAAAAAGCATGCAAGCCTTGACCGCAGAGCTGCATTACAGCACCAAGTATCTGTGGTATTCCAGGCTGGAAAGGGCCTGGCCTTCCTCCTAAACACAAACTCACAGTTGCAGCTCACAGCATATATATTTGCTTTTATTTTTGCTCTTAGCATACACAGTGGCCATTTCCCACACCCGTCTTGGGAACTACAAGCCCTCCCATTAACTTATTTTCCCTTCTGAAAACACTTCACAGTGCAACTCCAAAAATCTCCGTCCTGCAGTTGAGTCCTGGCAGACAGATTTGCTTGTGGACCTTTCATTGATTTCCCGTAGAAGTCAGGGGAGCCTTTGCCTGGCAGGTCAACTGTGTGATTCAAGGAATATGCCTAGTGTTAAAAAGGTTAAAATTCAGTGCATGAGTCCAGAGAAAAGTGCCTGTCAAGTCTTCTGTAAAAGAATACGTTAATCCTAACAATTTTCTGCCCATTACCATTTTCTCCTCCTGTACCCTTAGTTTTTCCAGACCATTCCTGTTTAGTATTCAAACCCTATTTCTTTTCTTTCTTGCCCTGTAGTGTAATTTTTAACACCAGATGCTTTGCACATTACAAAGCCGTAAGAAATGTGACTTGTAGTAATTGCACTGCAGTGGCTGAGAAGGATCAGGAGTCCCTGAGCCTTTGCTCCAGCAGCGGTGGGGGTGAGTCATCCTGTAACTTCAGACACCAAATTGCCTTTCCCCTGTTTGCGTCCCTGATGAGCAGAAGACATCACGCTTACCTCACAGGGCTGTTTTGGAGGATTAGAGCTTTGAAGCGTCAAAGTGTGCCACAAGCCTTGTTAAGCATTGCTTAACGCGCTTATTTAGGGGCATGCACAGCCCTGGGATATTTTTTGTGAGAGTCGGAAGTGCCACAAAACAACAGTATTTTTTCTGAAGACCGTGCTAAGTGCATGCGATGCAGAGTTGTTTATCGCAGCAGGGAAGGGGTGCGCACTGCCGTGTTGACTAGTAGCCTCAGTACCTGCTCGCCCAGGCAGATACTCTGATCTCCATCTTAGTGATGTGAAAATTAACACCAGGGCCTCTCTTTCTTCTGTTTTAGATCCTGGCGCTCCTGTGAAACTGCCTTGTATGCCAGTTAAACTGTCACCTCCACTACCTCCAAAGAAAGTCATGATTTGCATGCCTTTAGGGGGGCCAGACCTCTCTCTCTCGTCCTATTCCACGCAGAAGAGCTCCCAGCAGCCTTTGACCCAGCACCATCACACTGTCCTGCCATCCCAGTTAGCAGCTCACCAGCACCAGCTCCAGTACGGCAGCCACAGCCAGCACCTGTCTTCTGGGTCCAGCACGTTGCCCATTCACCCTTCAGGGTGCCGGATGATAGAGGAACTGAACAAAACGCTAGCCATGACCATGCAAAGGCTAGAAAGGTAATGGATCAAGTTTTAAAATTACATATTGATGTGCACTGTTTCCTGGTAACCTCAGTATCAATACCACCACTTGAGTTATGTTGATAGTACTTGAATGAGGCATCCCCTCTGGGGGTCTAACAACTTCAGGAAAGTCACTGCTGGTGAAACAGAGATGGGGAAGGAGCCTTTCCAGGCTCGTTTGACAAGTTTGTATCAGAAAGGAGAAAAAGACCAAATTTCCTGAACCCTGCTGTCCTGCTCAAGGAGCTAGATAACACAGCCAGCGAAAAAGATGTTAATAGGGCATGCCTGGCTTGCAATATATACTGCAGAATGCGTAACTGCAAAGCTGTGGTTATGTGGAGGATTGCTAAAAAAAAAAGCAGAGGAAGTGGAAGATTCAAGAAAGAGCAATAAAAACTAAACGTGACGCTCAGCCAGGGCATCTGATTAGTATTACTGATTAGCTCAAAACAACCCATGAGGACTTCCTACAAGTCACTCGGAGGGGTTTTAATATACTATTTAAATTAAGTTATACGCTTGATCTTAAAATAAGTATTTAACCCATTCCACAGCAGCTACCTTCTTAGCCATTTGCATCCGGAGGAAGGTTGTACATTTGATCAGAAGAGCCTTACTTACCTTGGGGCTGTTTTCTATTACTGTCACTTGCGGGTATCTCTGAAGGCTGCTTCAAATAGTCTGAGTAAGCGAAGCATGTTGTATAAATGCAAGCTGTCCTCATAGACTGCAAGATCAGCAAGCTTTGGAAAATTTATTTCATCTTGTAGAGGAAAATTGAGCAAGTCCCAGAATAGGGAAGGTAGTCCAAAAACCGACATGTTCTATTTAGTACCAAGGGCAGCTTTGTGTCCAGCTTGTTCTAGGAGCATCAGATCATCCTTCTCTTAGACGGGATGTGAAAATATTTAGTCTAACGGACAAAATGCCTAATGATTTGCCCCAATACCTCTTTGTGATAATACTACCTTTGTTATAGTGCATAGTTAAAAATAATTCAATTAGGGATCCAGACTGTCCCTACTGCATGAAAAACAGTCAGGGGACCAGAGGCTGTCCCACACTGCCAGCTTATTTTAGTACCGGATGGCAAGACCTCTGTGGTTCTATCAGGGGGCTCTGATGTTTCTGCAGCATGGGAGAAATCTCTGCTGGGGAAAAACTGTTAGGGCTGTGAGGGAGGTTCCTCTTCCCATTAGTAAAAGGGCTGTAGTGGTAGGATTGGAAAAAGCATCCGCATTCCCCCTTGCGCCCAGTGACTACTCAGTTACCGGCAGGGCTGGTCAGATGCATCTACATCACCCCAGAGTTTGGTGCGCCAAACACAGAGGGTAGCTGGTGTCTCCCAAAGGCTCCTTTGGGGCTGCATAGCCCATGCTGTCCCCCGCGTGGGTCTTACTGCCTGGCTCACAGTGCGGGCAGAAGGCTCTTTGTTATCCCGAGCCCAGTGATATCTCTCAGAGTATGACTTCATTGTGGCATCTGTTGCCCCACAGCAATGAATGCTCCAATTTCTAGGCATCCATCATGTTTATGTCTACGAATATGTTTAACTGATTTAAAGAAGGTGATGCTGTTTGGTTTTAACTATTGATTTGAAGCTGAAGCTCTGCTGCTTGTTAAAAACGGAATAAGCAAGGATTCGTTTCCCAATATGAAGCAATTGCCTCCCTTTGCAGAAGAACATAAGAAAAGGTTGCGGCACTGATATTTCACATTTAAAATGAAAATTAATTCTTGTTCATGATATTGCAGAGGGTTGATTTTTTCATAGCCTTTTTGCGTTGATTAACTATTATTTCAATCATGAAATAAAGTATTGAGTACTTCAGTTATTCTCGGTGTCAAAACAAATCAATAGCGTTTGCATTCACAAGAGAGGAAATAGGTGATGACTGTTTTCTCTGCAACAGCAATTGTTATTTTCATATTATTTAGAGGTAAAAGTATTGCAGAGTATTTACAGGTCTGTGGAGTTGACACTTGCTGTTAAATTCTTAAATGGTTTTTTCAGGCTGCATTATGATCTTAGTAAACTTGCTGACTTTTTCTGAAGATTTTTAAAATATATGCATTTAACTTGGGAGAGGATTATTTGCACCTAATGCCACTGTTTTCCAGTATTTTTGACAGTATTTCTTTTCCCTTAATTGTATAAAATCTGGATTAAACCCAATGGGAATCATACTGCAGTATTTGTCATTGGACACGTCAGTCCGGAAGTCTTGAGGGCCTGTTAAAACTGCAAAGATCCTGGATCTGCTTTCCTCCATTTAAAATTTGGTAGTGTGCTCACTTCTGTTGCATGCATAGGGTATGCAAGTGACATCCTGAGCTTTACTGTTCCTTCCAAGGTAGCAACGTACTGGGTCACTGCTGTTGGGTTAATAATCTTGAGGAGATGAGAGAGCCTGACAAGTCTCTGAGGCACCTTCTGGGGAATGCTAAGTTCATTGGCAGCATTTATTTTTGCTGATCTCAGTCTTTATCTTGAAAGAATCCTACGATTTTATAGAATAATTGCCATGATGCTGCAGTAGTAATGCTGCCAAGTCTGGTAATTTGGGGAATTATTTAGAATAGCATTTTGTTTTTAATAAGGGAGGATCATGAAGACAAGTGCAGAGAAGTTTTCTGCTCTAAATTTTTTTTTTTCTTCCCTGTGTCTAGTTTCTTTGGTCCTGGTGCAGTGGAAGCTCCTCAAGTCTGTTAAACTCTGTTTCTATGCACTGAATCCGTAACCAGTTCGTATCAATTCCACATTTTGCCCAGTAAATTTTTCTTAGGTCTCACCAGGACCCTGAGTGTGGACAGGAACATAGAACAAAAGACTAAACCACCCCCTTCCTCTAGCAACCTAGATTTTTTTTGCTTTTGCAGATGAGGTCTCTGGAATTCAGCTAGTCTCACAGCATATGAAGACTGATACTTGAAATCAGTGCTTTGCCAATGAGCCAGAAGCTTGCCAAAGAAAAATGAGCTGTCCCTCTGTACTGGCCTGGAAGCCAGAAGTTATTTTGCTGTGTTTGACCCTGAAAAAGCTACTGAGCTTCTCTATCTCTCTTTTCCCCTCTGCAGGAGTGGTTGCGTGTTACTACCTCACCTATATCTAGTGCATATTAATAATTTAATGTCTTAAGGTACATTAAAAGCATGTAATAGCTATTCAAGTCCCAGTTGTTCTTATGACTTCAAATGGCAGTTAATTCCTGGATTTTTTTATTCAGTTTTATTACAGACATTATAGAACATTAAGTTCATTTGCGCACTTAACGCTTTTGATTGCAAACATTTTCTGGTACTCGTAACATCTATTCATAACCTATTCTCAGAAGGGCAGTCTGTCCCTTGTCATAGTATGACTATTACGATGTGTCATTTGTGCTGCCAGTTTGCCTCTATTTTCCCTGATAAATTACCAGCTTTATAATAGATTAAGCTGAAACAGAGAAGAGTGTAACTTCCATGCAACCTTTTTTCTGCAATCTCGGTTGCTAATTTGTGCCCTACTGCAGACGACTTTCTACTTCAGCCCAAAGGGTATGTGTCAAGCATAAGTAAAAGTCTAGATTCGGGTACCATTTTTTACCTTTTCAGAGTGCAGTTTAAGAGTTGGTGAAAATCTGATAAGCCCTGGCACCGAAAGCCACAGGTTTCCTCCTCCCGACTGAAATGAATTTGAGAAGAAAGACCGTGCCCAAAAGCCACGTATCACAAACAGCAGCAAAAGAAGCTTTAGAAACCGTCTTGTGCCGCTGGAATGTATCTTTCATTTTGACTTAGGGAGGCAGCTTCTTGATCTGAAATAGCCTTATTCTGCCTTGCCCATATGCTTCTCAGTCTGTCTGGTAAGACGACAATTAATTTAAATTACTCTATGGGCTATTGTACACTAGCAGCTGAATCAAGGCTTCAGTTTGTTCAACCTATGTACTAAAGAGCTGTTAAGTGGCAATCTCTCACTCGGGGCTAGAATTGCCTCTGTGGCAGAGCAGTGAAAAATCGCTGTGTGCAAAAAGACAGTGTGTGAGACCAGTTCCTCTGGGACACCTCATTCAGCTTCAGACTGTAGATTTATGAAATGAAATGCATTAGACATTCCTGCCAGTGTCTTGTAAATCTTATAAAATGTATTTGAGTCAGAAAACATTTATCTTCCATAAAACTTGTCAAGAGAATTGCTTTTTGTCTAAACTTTAGCATTGCCTAAGGACAGAAACACTTAATATTTATAGCTCTGCCTTCTCTCTCTGCCTCCCACACATATGCCTGTATTGTAGAAATGTATATACAATGGTTTGAAGATTTTTCAGATTTTTGTTTTAACTGATAAGTACAGAAGAGTGTACTGTGGATCTGAAAACATGCTGATAAAAATGTAACTCTTTATTCCAAAATCAAAGAGGCCGGGATGACAGATGAGGACCGTACTTTTTTTTCCCACTAGATCTTACAGGAGGGTTTTCACTTTTTTTCTTCTTAGATTTTGTCTGTACCATGAGTCACTCACATGCTTACATTCTGATTTTTCATTAAAATCTTTTCTCACTAGAAACACTGAAAGCTATAGTGGCATCATTTTTTGCTGTTTTGATCACATAAAGATGACGGAACAGTAATTGCAGGTGCTCATACAGGTCAGCTATGAATTACTCAGATCTATGTGTTAAGATGCATTTCGTCTTAAAACAAGTGCTTGCTTAGCTGTAGCTTTGCTCTCTAATTTTGTTGAAAAACATGAAGCTGATTTAAAATGGACTGTTTGAAACAATAGCATGCTTTTCGGTAAATAATTCTAAAATAATTTTGTGGTGTAGACCACCTGACCATGTGGGTGTGGGGTTTTCGCTAATGACCCAGAGGAATTTATACGCAATGGAAACATCCAGTGACCTTGATTCGTCTTTCTTAAGTATACTGCAATACTGCATGCATTTCACAAGTGCTTTGCTTAGACAGCTGACTTAGTCAAAATGCTGTGGAAAAGGCTGATTTTAATCAAGAAGAACACAAAACACCAGGAAAAATGAGGGGCTTAAAATAGAAAGCAGTATTATCAAGAAACTGGATGATTCAGAAAAATTACAATGAGATGAGAAGCCGTCTATTTCTAGATCAGTAGTTCAAATAAAGATCTAGCGTGGTAATTTGTAAATCTTGTTGCCATCTGAAACCTGCTGGGTAACCTAAATCAGTGAACCCCTTTGATATCTGCTACCCTATGGGCACTCCCATAAGGATGCATCTGTAACCTCCATACATCCTTCACAGAACAGGGAAGCACCAAATGGTCCTGGATGCTGAACTACTTTTTGCCTCTTTCATTTGTACTTCCAGAAGGGACTTAGTGAACTCATACTTACTCTCTGTGTGTGTATTGTTTTAAAATTCACTGAATGATCCAGTGGTTGCGTTCACCATTGCAAGTTTTCTATTTCTTTTTTTTTTTTTTTTTTAGCAATGTTAACAGAATTTCGCAGCATTTTAGTTTCTCTTGTAAATTTAATTCCAGGTTTTTTTCATTTCCTACCTTTCCTCTTAAAAAAGTTACACAAAAAAATAGGTTAAAGAGAAAACAGATTTAAAAAATGAAGTTAATATAATTAAAATTATTAAAGCATAACAGTAAATTAAAAGTTAGTTGAAAGTATTTAAATGCTAAATATAGTGCATTTATGTGTTATTAGGAGAATTCAGCTAATGACTTCTAAAAGTACTTCCAGGATAAAAAAAAAATTTGGGTCAAACTTATTGAAGTCTAATACAAAAATTCACAAGCCAGTTCTTTGTGAATCTGTTGAACTTTGTGTTACAAAACATAGACTATCACTAAGGAAATGGAGTGACTCTCTTTAAGGCATCCAGTAAAGCAATGCATCTCCTTGCTGGTTAGTTTGAGATAGTAAGTGTTGCAATTAAGAAAATTATTTCTTTGAAGAAGAAAGAGAAATGTTTCGAGTTGGCTCAGTAGAAAATCATTTAAAGAGAAGAATGCAACGTTTTTTCAAGGTGCAGAATGCCTCTGGTATTCTGAACAGGCTAAAATATTCAAAAGAATTGAGGCTACTCAGCACTCGGTAAGGTCAGAGCCAAATTTGGGTGCCTCAAGTGCAGCTTGGCCGGCACATCTGGTTTTTTATCTATGTTCTTGTGGAAAGTAAAATGGAAGTTTGACATAGAGAGAGTGTCCAACAGGAAAATGTTCCCCACCTTTTATACAGGGACTTAAGAGATAGCGGTTGCTGCTGACTCAAAAATAAACCTGAGCAGCCATCGTTTCTGCCTGCCAGTCTCTCATTCTCATTCCATGTTGGAAAAGCAACATGAGCTATTAGATAAAAATGGGTTGGGAAATTTATTTCTGTTCCTGACTTTTCCTTTCGCCTTTTGTTTGACTTTGACCTTCACCTCCTCATGTTCCTGTTTCCTTACTTGAATTGGATATTAGGAAAAATTTCTTCTCTGAAAGGGTTATCGAGCGTTGGAAAAGGCTGCCACAGGGAAGTGGTTGAGTCACCATCCCTGGAGGTATTTAAAAGCTGTGTAGATGTAGTGCTTAAGGATATGGTTTAGTGGTGAACTTGGCAGTGCTAGGTTAACACTTGGAGTCCATGATCTTAAAGGGCTTTTCCACCTAAATGATTCTATGGTTCTATGATTGATATGCTCCTTGGTAAAGGGCTTTGAAATCAACACATAAACAGAGCTAGATGGTAGCAGTACTGATGACAGGTCTGAACCTAGTAAGCTGCAGAAAATGATCAATCACACTTTATGTGACAAAAGAAATATGATGTTAGCTCCAATTCAGATTGATCTCCAGCACCTGGCTGGAGTGAGCAGCCAGGGCAGGAGACGGGATATCGTCATTTCAGCCCCCACAATAC
The DNA here is from genome assembly GCF_028500815.1 of Rissa tridactyla. Lineage (NCBI taxonomy): Eukaryota > Metazoa > Chordata > Aves > Charadriiformes > Laridae > Rissa > Rissa tridactyla. The sequence goes on from NC_071467.1 coordinate 96,240,785, forward strand.
ACAACTGTGCCATTAGCAAACAAACCTCCTGGGTTTTAGCTCCCTCCCTCTCACCAGCTCCCAAAGTCTCTTTTCTCCAAGGCCAGTTTCACATGCTCGGTCCCCTGTGCTTCAGACAGTCGTGCCCTTCCTTCCCCTCAGGTCAGTCAGCATCTTACCCAAGGAGTGTGAGTCATGGTTTCCCTCTGCCTTTCTACAATCTTCCTCTACAATCTGTACCTTTCCTCCCTCCCACTCTCTTACTCCACCTTTTGCATTCAGGTGAGGCATTTTCTCCTTACTGCCTGCACGGCAGTGGGGAGGTGACACAGACACCGGACTGAAGACACGCTTATTGCTCTGAGTAGCCGGTACAATTCCCACTAAGCCTTGAGACTGCATTTGCTGCAAATCTTTTGTTCTCAGTCCTGGCTGGTGGTATTTCTGTCTGCATGCTCTCCTACCTCTCCCTAACGAGTGTTGTACCTTAAATCTAATGTATACTCAGTTTAAACCCATTAGATGTCTTGCTCGTCATGATCTTTCTGTCCTCATTTGTTCTCAAAAAAGGCTGAAAGACCACTACTTTCTTAAATACAGTAAGAAGAGCAACTCAATCTTCCATTGAGCTGTTTCCTTGAGTTTATTTATTTGTTTTTCTTTCCCAACAGCTCTGGTTTACACACAGGTGACAGTGTTACAAAAACCGGACCTGGGGGCCTTCCAGACATGAGACAAGTGCCAACTGTTGTGATCGAATGCGATGACAATAAAGAAAATGTGCCTCATGAAACTGACTATGAAGACTCTTCCTGCCTCTACACAAGACAGGAAGAGGAGGAAGAGGAAGATGAAGATGAGGATAACTCATTATTTACAAGTAAGACTCATTCCATTTTTTCCTTCTCATTTATTTAATTTTTCCTCTGAACTCTCAGAATACAAGGCAAACACAAGACCTGTGAATTTTCTTTCTTGACTGTGGCTTTTGCATCTTTCAGGGCTTGAGTACATGAGCACGCTTGGTAAATTAATCCAGAATAACAAGTAGTATGAATTTATAATGATTTCCCTAATCCACACGAATCCCTATCTGGGTAGCTGTCAAGACAGAATTCAAGTGACTGCATTTGGCTTATATTAGTTCACTTCCAAATTGACTTTTGGATTCACTTTCCTAAGTGTCTGTGGTGTAGAGAATCCCTGTCTTCGGCTTAGTTCAAGATCAGCTCAATAGAGTTCCTTCAGGAGGATGAAATAAGTGCCACTGATAGAGAATCATATGTATAGTAAGTACTAAATCATGTCAGAATTGTAGGTCTGCACATACTTTGAAGGGGGTCATGATCAGAGAATTGGGCTCAGTAAGAAGAGAAGAGGTTAATTGATAGCCATATTGCAATTACAATCTGGAGAGGGACCTGTGGCCCCTTCCTGTCCTGTCTGAGAAACCCATCTCCTGCCTCAGTGTGGCATTATAGGACTCTCCCCTGAAGACAAGATACTATACTTTATGTATGACAACTTCTTGTCATCCTGCAGGTCAAGCTGAAGTTTCAGGCCCTTGGATTTCTTTTCTTCGTAAAACTGGGAGCAGTACAAACAAACAACATCCTTTTTAAAACACACACAAAGAAGCTGCTAAAACAGGCGTGTTTCATCTCCTCAGAATCCTCCATTACCCCGCAAGTGAAATTAAGCAGTCTTTGCTCTTAAACTAAGAAACAGAGCAGAACTGCACTCTCACATTCTCCTGCCAAAGCCCAAAACTTCTCATGGGTTTGTGTCTCTCTGCTTGCGTCTGTCTTCCCCGCTCAAACCGCTTTGGATACAAGCCTAGGAAAGCAAACTTGAGCCATGAAAGGCCACTGGTTTTCACAGTGTCTTTGCTACTGTCACTGCCTGAGAAGCAAGTGTCAATTAATGTACACAGAGGTCTGTGCTGCTTCTGGTGGACTTTTGCTTCCCTCAGGTACTAGCTTGAAAGTCTTGATATTACATCGCAAGAGAGATACCTCTCTCTTTCCCCATGTAGCTCTGCTGCCTGCCCAGACTCTAAGGTTGAATTATTCATTCCATTACATGGTTCAGAAACACTGTGCTAAAGAAAGCTACAGATGCTACTAGCAATTCTGAAATAGGCCCTTCTTCTCCACTCCCCTCTATGGAGCAATATTTTAATTTCTTTTTCCTGAATACCTACCAAATTCAGCTTTTCCTTATTATGATACGGATTGAGGTTAATTGAGCACGTGAAGTTAATCGACACCCCTTTTCCCACAGTCCATCCCAGTGTAAATGAGATCCTAGTATCCTCCCTTGGCTAGTACTTCTTTGCCGGCTGCATGCTGTAATGAAATGATGACACCTCCTTTGGCAGAGCCTCTCCTCTCTCCCACAGGCTCCCTGGCAATGAAAGTCTGCAGGAAGGACTCTTTAGCAATCAAACTAAGCAACAGGCCTTCCAAGCGAGAGCTGGAGGAAAAGAACATCCTCCCCATGCAGACTGATGAAGAGAGGCTCGAACTCAGACAGCAGATTGGGACAAAGTTAACAAGGTAGGAGACAACACGTTTTTATGACTTTTACTTTTGGAAATATGTTGTGGAATGCAGTTTTTATCCTTAGTCTGTAAACATTTGAGATCTGTTTGTTCTCAATGTTCAAGAGGAAAAGGTAAGGAGGGATGGCGAAAAAAGACTGTAGACACTATTTCTGCTCAAATATAACTTCCCACACAACGCCCCATTTCATTTTCTTGGCATATCCTATGAGTTCTTTGATTGTGTTAAGTGTCAGCAGGAACTACGTGGATTTGGTTGGTTTTGGTGCACCATTGGGAAACATTCAGCTTTGATAACAGTTTGGACAGTAGCTGCAGGTGCCACTTGATAGGCTATTAGTTTGGCCAAAGGGCAGAGGTATAAATTTCTCTTCTGACTGCATCTCCTATGAGTAGCTGAGTCTTTTCCTGATCCAAAATACTTACATCCTTCAGTACCCACTTTTTTTGGGTCAGGTTGGACAGATTTACCCTGTCTAGACTCTTTGTTCTTCATAACACTGTCACTCACCAGCTGTTCTGGTTTTCTGTATTGCGTGGGGTATAGAGGGGTGACCAGTAAATGTGGAATATTTCTGTCAAGAATTAGTAAACTGAGGTCAAGTAGATATGTCTAAGAACCTCCTATGCTCCAGCTGTGATTTCTGTAATCGATTTAATGCTGTTATGTTATCAACTTGGTGGTATGCAAAGCTGATGAATGCTGTTAGTTGCCCTCCAGTGTGACTCCGAGAAAGCCACAAGGAGAAGACCAGCCAGTTGTTGGGAATTTTGTTGTGGGTTTTCTTTTTTGTTTTCTTTTTTTTTTTGGTGGGGGGATAAGAGGGGAACACTGTTACCATGTTGTGGAGACAGGAAGAATAGGAGGTCCTGGTAAATACCTCATTCAGCATTTTAGCTACTTTTTTTCATGGCCTCGTTTATTCCCTCTTTGGAATAAACTAACCACATCTTTCCAGTCTGTCTTTGAAAGTCTTTGTGCTAGATCATGCTTAGCCTACTCCAAGACCTGTCTAATTCTTCAGTATTCTTGTTGAAGGGCCTCGGGAGTGAAGCCCAAAGTATGCAAGATGGTGCTGCACTGTTGCTGGTACTGTGATTTTTCAGTCTAGTCTTTATTTAGCCTAACACCTTGCTAAACCGCAGCTGCACATAGAGCTCTGGGTCCCAAAGAGCAGCACATGATAGCAAGGTCCCAGTGCTTATATGATTAGTTTTGAACCCTTTTGAAGCATGTGAAGGGGTGAAATTTTTGTCTCTTAGCGTATCTTACTGTGCAGTGCTTGACCTTGCAATGACATTGAACAGCTTTTCCGCTGTGTTGCCCTATTGCCTAGATTACTTAGGTCTCTCAGAAGTTTTACAGCTCTGTCTGATGAAGGTAAGCAGTGTCATTTGCAAACATTGACTCTGCACAGCTCACTCTGCCCCAGGTGATTTTTATTATAAATGTTTTATATCTCACCTCTCCAAAACCTACTGTTTCCCCATTAAAGAATTTTTCTTCAGCGTATCTCTTTTTAACAAGGGAAACTAGTTTTGGTACTACCCGGAACCCTCCCAGTGTAAGCCCCATATTCTCACAATGTCGTCGTTTGTTTTCCCAGTTGCATATCTGCTCATTCAGTCTGAGGTATAGTGCTTGATCTTGTCTTCTAATATAGCTAGGACTTAGGGGCAATCACAAGCAGTTCACGTAATTAAAACTGTGTATATACGAGCTCAAAAAATAGCTAAGCCAGTTCTGTTTCATTCCCGTTTTATACCAGTGGAACATCACTGAAATAATTGGTAGAATTTCACCAGCCTTATCTGGAATAATGTAGTTTCCAGTCAGACCTTTGAATTACTAGTATTTACAACTTAGTATCTCATCCTTTTGAGTAGTTAAAAACAATCAAGAAATATGAGGAGAAACCCACTTTCCTCATCTCTAATATGCAAAAAACCATAGATGTTTCAGCAGCAAAAAGGAAGGTACCTGTGTTGTGTATCGAAATGTGATGTATTAGTGTGCACAGACTGATGAATATTAGATCGAAATAGAATATTTCAATTTGGATGATATTTCTTTACTGTCCATACTTCATTACTGAATCCGCCTTTTGCCATTGCTCAGTAATCGTCACTCAGTGATGCAGATGCCAAGCAAAATTAAAGTAGTGAAGCATTTATAGTCCTTAGAGAAGATGCTAGATGCGGACTATAATTGCAGATGGCAATTTTGGATTTCAGAGGGATTTGTACTGTTCCACCAATAGTCCCCTACGGTTTAAAATAGCTAGCCAATGAATTGACATAGGCTACTTACAGAAGTAAAAAATGCAGAATAAAAACTTTGGCAAATAGTTATTGTCTGTAATGGATCAATTACTTTTCACCAAGAGGCTGATTAGGATACTTCAGTATTTATGCATAATCCTCACAGTATTTAGTTTGGAAGAGCTCATTGGCTGGCACATTTGGCAGATCAGAATTTGGTACTATAAAGAGAACGTCATTTTTAAAGTCGCTGATAGCCAGGCATATTGAGAGACTGACCATTGACATATTGTGTGGGACCAAAATCATCCCAGGTGTAGTTCCTCCAGCCTTATTAGAGCTGCACCAGGAATCAATTTGGCTCAGAACTATTTGTTCGGATCCTGTTTAAATGTAGCTCGGAACCTCTGAACCTCTAGTTGGCACCAGAAAATTGTTATGACTTTATTATTGCTTCCATCAACTGGTAGAGAGACTCCAGAGCAGACTTCACCATGTCGTCTGTTTTCCGTGCTGGGAGAATTGTGGCCTGGCTTACACCAGACCAGTTGTGGGGGTGAGGCTGCAGAGACCTTCTCTTACAGCAGGATCTGGCCAGCTACACACCTGAATATTAACTCGGCCATAAGACAAATTAACACCTTTGTGCCTATCATAAACACTTCACATGAATGTAGTGCTCCCCTGGTATGTATCCTGTATCAAGACTCAGCAAATGTAGATCCAAGCAAAAGTGGAGCTTTTTGCCCAAGATAGCAAAATGTGCCCTAGCAAAGGCAGGAGAGCCCACGACACCTGAATTTCAGCTGCGCCAACAGGCCAATGCGCCATAGACTGTTTCTGGGCAGTCTATACACAGCAATTAGAGCACTGATTAGACAACCTCTTCCTATAACCAAATCGGAATGGACTACTCCAAAATGTGATACCTACTATGAAGCAAGGAGCAAAAATAGTGAAATAATATGCAGATTTCAGCTCATAACCACATGGGACTTGAGGATAGGAAATGGATGCTGGAGGCCATGTTCTTTGCTGCTAAAACCCCTTACAACTCCATTAATTTCTGCTCTGAAAAGCAGACCTTCTGCACTAAGTAAATCTTTAAGTGGGTATAGTCTTCATTTTTCCTGCCTGCTCAGCTTCTCCCAAACTCCTCCTCTGTTTTATCCCTCTGGTGCCTGCACAGCTTCACAGCTGCTCAAGAAGTGCTTATAAGTGACTGTAATATAGAAAAGGGAAAACAGAATGAAAAGCAGGACTCTCCAAGTTAACAGACAGAGGGAAAAGACAGACTTCTGACTTCTGCCTGTCTCTCTGTCTGTGTCAGACCTTCTGGGAAGCACTGGTTCCCCAGGCTAGAGCAAGGGCAGGAAGACCTGGATTTAGCTTTCAGTGGCCATCAGGGTGAGAGGAGTGGGGCATGTTTGGGCATTGACTGTGAAGCAAGGACTCAGACGGGTTCTGGATCTGAGCTTGGATGTTCTCCCAGGGGCAGTGATAAAGGCATGGCCTGTCAGGAGCCCCTGGCAAGGAGGAGGGCCAGCGCTGATGGGCGATGCACGTCAGAGCCACATATCTCCCAGAGACTGGAGGACTGTCCCCTGGTACTGGGTGCTTCAGTGCTGGTCCTTGCACTTCTGTTTCACCAAGGAATCATAATGGTTTTCATAAGAGACCACACGGACTTCCTCAATCAACATATTATTTAGTAAGCACAAAAGCCCGTTAGAGAAAATGTATCTATGTATTTCTGCATGGCTGTGCACTGCACCAGACTTTGCTGAGGACTTTGCACTCCCTTGAAGTGGACAGACCTGGTGTCTTTCACAAAGTCTCTCCCATACCTTGAGACAAGGTGTGCCTTTAGACTATGGCTGATCTGCCACACATCCCACGAGAGAGGCTTTCTAAAGCACTCAAGTCTTTTTTGAGTCTCTTAAACCCCCAACTCTGGTGAAGGGGCTCATTAGCAACTAGATACAGGAGTATCAAAGCTGAGATTTTGATCCATGGTTTTTCAAGAATGCATGGCAGTGTCCTTACCTGTTTTCCGTGAATTGCTTCCATCCTGACTTTTCCCACCTGCTGGAATAGGATGATCTAATCATAGAAAAAATCTGGTAATTCAGATTATTAGCATCACATTGGTAATAATCAATGTTAAGGGGACTTCTCGACATTGACAGTATTGTTACTGGTCAGCATCATGTCTGTCTCAGCAGCATGCTCCTACCCACCTCGGGGCAGAGGGCAGGCTGGCTGCAGGTCGCAAGGCAGGGGAGAGAGATAGCGGCTGTCCACAGGCAAGCAGTGCATGTCAGGGGGCTGCTACCCGTCACTGGCAGGTGCCACAAGCAACCCAATAAGATTTTGTAGCCTGTGCTGTGCCACTGCCAAAAGCTGTCAGTGGTAGGGGTCACATTTAACCCAAGACCATGTGAAAGCACGCCCAGTGCAAAAGCAAAGAGAGATGAGGTGGGGGAGCAGCCCTCTGCACATTAACTAAATAATTAAATAGAAAATAATTACATTAGAAACAAATAAAGAAAAAGGAAATTTCTTGCAGTGTCCACACACTACCTGTTGCCTCTCATGTGATTTTGAGTGATGGGCTTTGAGTGATTTTGAGTGATTGCTCGACTGAATCCTGTAAGCATGTCGCTGTATATGTTCAACTGGCTTTTAAGCAGTGAATCAATGGCAAGCTCCTCTGTCAGATATACAGTAGTGCTCGACATTGTTTATCGTATAGCCCTAGACTTATTCGCTACAGTACCTTACGGGGTGCTGTCCTTACACCAGCAAGTGGAAAATCTTGATCTGAAGCAATATAAATAATATATTGCAAGTGTCGTGAGGCAAAGGATAGGAAGTATGAAAACAGATCAGAGACACTGTCTGTGTGCATACAGCTGTAAATATGTACGCGTGAGATATGGACATGCACTCCTGCTAGATGTGTTTATAGTCCCGTTGATGCTTTGGAAATAGTACCGAGGTGTCTGTGAGTGAGAAATGTAGCATGAAAAGACATAAATCTTTGTTATGGAGTGCCAGGTTTGACAGGTGATGGTCACCTACTACCTCGATCAGAAAGGTAATCTACTCTACGCATTCCCCAATCGATACCACATCTTCCTCAGCTGCACTGAAAAATACTGCCTAGAAACAGAAATCCTGTGATGAAATGAACTTGGTGAATTCCCACAAGTATAAAAAATTGCCACCGATTTTTAAAATGTCATGTGGCTGCTGTGAGGCTTTCTGGACTTGTTCACATGAGGTGCTAGTTGTCCATGTGTCCCTCTGCATGAGGGAGAGTACTCAGAAGAAAGAGCAAGGGAGTATGTTTGTAAACAGGAGGGACATGAACCGGAAAGCAGAGCAGAAAAATTGGACAGTTTGGGAAAAGGATAGCATTTCTTTATCAGGGAGTGTAGCGATAGGACAAGGGGTAACGGTTTTAAACTGCAAGAGGGTAGATTTAGATTAGATGTTAGGAAGAAATTCTTTACTGTGAGGGCGGTGAGGCACTGGAACAGCTTGCCCAGGGAAGCTGTGGATGCCCCATCCCTGGAAGTGTTCAAGGCCAGGCTGGATGGGGCTTTGAGCAGCCTGGTCTAGTGGGAGGTGTCCCTGCCCGTGGCAGGGGGGTTGGAACTACATGATCTTTAAGGTCCCTTCCAACTCAAACCATTCTGTGATTCTGTATTAGCAGTGCTGAGGACAGGCCGGTCTGCAAGGCTTGCAGAGTCACTGAAATGCACAGCAGTTCCTTCAGGGGATGAGGAATGATGATGAGTAGTCCAAAGTGGTCGTTTTTATTAACTAAAAAATAAGGCCGTGAGGAGATTCAGCTTTTTGAAGCGGTTAATTATTTAAACAGCATTGCTGTCCTGTAGAGAGGAGGGTTTATTCAGCTGGAGGATGGCAGCAAGACAGCCCCGTTGAGCTCAGCTGAATCTCCTCATGGCCATCCCCCATCCAGCCCTGTGGAGAGCACTTTGTGCCCTCCCCATCTCCGAGTCATTTAGGGATAAAAAGAGTGGGCAGACAGCAGGATTAGGCTTTATTCACAGGCCTCATTTTGTTGGGGAACGTGAAATAATTTCTTACTAATTACCTCTGACGTCTGCAATTCTCACACTTATTGTTAGCTTCCACTAATGAGAGAAAAGCAAGTGCCTAAAGCAAGAGCTCATCCCCAACGGCAGCACGCGCGCGTGTGTGTGTGGAGCTTGCCTCTTCGCATGTCGGGTGCTGGGGATAAATCACACGGAAAATGGGATTGTGGTAAACAAGCTCATCTAAATCCTGGATTAGAGGGTACGATGCGACAGCACTAGATGCATGAATGGGGGTGACCGAAAAAAGTCGTAAAGGGCTGAGACTGGGTTTTAGCCACGATGGTACCTAGGGAAAATGACATTTTTTTCCCTTTTAGTTTAGCTTCATGAGGAAACTGTACTTTTGTGAGAAACCCCAAGGGAGCTATCTAAATTGTCATTAGCAAACGGAGGAAGACAACAAACGCAGCTGATTATCTATGGGCGACAAGCTCAAACCAAGTTATCATTACACACCTGGGCTCAACTGCCAGGAATAGATACTCTGAGCAGAACTGAGCTCGGTTCTGTGCAGGACCGTGGGTGAGATGGGCACTCAAGGCCCTTGTCAGCCCTTTTTTCTGTGACTGATGCCCTGGGGAGCTCTGTTGCGCTGAAAGGAAAGGTAGCTTTGTAGTTAAAACACTGTAGGAAGCTTGCATCTTCCATAGGCTTTCTGACCGCAGGCAAGCCACTGAAATAAACACATGAACACATATACATATACATATACATACACACACACACATATATTTTTTTAAGATGCGTTGGGGTCTCTAAATGTACATATGTACCTATGAACTTTGGAAAATTCCCCTAGTTGACAAACTCTCATTGACAGCAAAGTTTGTGTGTTTTCATAAAAACACCCAGATATCAGGATCTCTGTAGACGTCTAACTCTCTGTTTCAGTGGGACAAGGATCCTCATTTCTGAGCACGGTTTGGAATTGTCTCTTTGTATTAGGAATTTTCATAGCTAACATCATGACTCATCATAGAAAAAGACAAGTCTAACATCGCGAATGATGCTATTACTATTGGTTTGATATGAGTTTCAAAAGCTAACAGCATGAATTTGCTTCATCTGAGTAATTTGCTACGGCAAAAGGTCAATGGAGCAATCAAGGGAAAGGGGAGGTGACAGTGGGTAATGTCACCGCAAAACACATCGCCTCTGCGTGCTCCCTCGTTTGTGGGATGAACAGTGTCCTTAACCTACGATCTGGTAGTGCCCTGTCAGTGTGACCTCTCCTCTGTCGCAGCTCCACCTCGGGATGGGATGAACCCTGCCACCGCCAGTTTCGCTCAACCAGGGCCAGCAGATGTTTTGCTGTGTATGAAAGCAAAGCCTCTCAGAGGTGATATAGTCTGTCCTTGGGCAGATGTGTCTCTCCATGGTAGAAGGCAGGGCTCCAAATATGCAGAGACAATTTATTTATGTTACTATAAGGGAGGAGGAACATTGTGGTGGAGAGAAGAATGCTCTTAATGGGTAGGCAGCAGGCAGCAGGAAGCAGCATTTGAGGGCAAGGTCTCCCCAGAGGCATCCGTGTGGCCGTTGATGAAATGGAAAGTGTTTTCTCCATGTCAAAAGTTCATTTCAATCAGAGATGTCGCCAGTCTGGGCAAGTATTTGTTATTCCTGGGGTCTGTCACTGCTCCCATTGGCTGCTCTCAGGGAAGCTGCGCAAGTCGCACTGCGCTGTCGTTGCAACATCTGCTTCTCCCATCCTTCCTCTGCAGAAGCCGAGGCAGAATGTGTTATGGGGTTACAATTTCCCCTTCACGCGTCCCATCCTCTTCAGCTCCCTGACACAGCCTGTATTTGAGATCTAACTCAGGCTGTCAACACCACCAAGACAAATATATTTAGTCTACCTTAGTTTCCTTTGCGGTGTCAGTGGGGTGTGGTATCCTTCATTTTCTGCCCCAAATTGATTGCGGTGTTGCTTTTAGTTGTCAAACCACTGTCAGCTTTTACCTCAGAGGAAGCCACTTTTCTCTGCTGGGCAAAATAATTCATGGTGATATAATGCAAGCTTGCAGCAGTAATGAAATAACATATGTTGGTAATAGAACTAGTCTTTTATTTCTCCAGTAAACAAGAGACCACGTGGATTCCATGCAGAACTCTTTTGAGTAAAAGAAAGACAAATATTAATAAAAACAGGTGAAACAAATACAAGTAAGGAAGTAACTGTTGCAAAATATTATATTCTGGCTTTAAAAGAAGAAAACAGGGTGGTTTGATTGGTTTTTTTCTTTTGCTGGTAAATGCTGACAAATTTAGGGCAGGTCCATTAAGAACTAGCTCGTAAATTTCCACCTTGAAAAAATCTAACCATAAATCTTCATGTTTTCTGTCTGCTGATTGTGGGGAGTTAATCACAAGCACAACAGTTGCTCAGCTTTGATGACCTTGTAATTTCCGTAAAGGAAACAAATCAGATGGCAGTACAAGTAGATAAAAGAAGCAGACTGGCAGGAATAAATTTCGCTTTATAGACTGATGACTGTAAAATGGAGAAACTGCTTTTGGAGCGAAATATTTAACCTCTTTCAGAAGTTACAGTTAGCATTTTCCCCCCCTTCGGTATGTTATGACCTATTTGGCAACACATGTGCAGGAGACTAACATAAGTAATCCTTGCAAAGAAGTCAAACACGTAAAACAAATTTTTTATCCTGACTCCAATCAGCTTTTAAATATATATGTGACTATTACTGTAAGCGCAAGAAGGACTGAGAGAGAAGTAAGTCTAACTTGTGTGCATGGGCATCTATCTATGTCTGGAAACGCAGGAGTTTCATACCAGGTTATTGTGAGTAAATAGAGGGGACTTTTTGAGGAGTTGGCCCTGTAGTAAATAGGATTTGATGTTTTATATGTTTGTTTTATATAGGATTAAATGTCTTTTGGACAAATGTACCAAGAAAGCAAATATACTTATTATTGCACCTGATACAGTTGTGTAAGGTTGGAATTTTGCATGTTTTCCCTAAGACTTAGGGCTAACATGAGGATCACTTAGAGATGAACAGGGACCTTTTTTGCGTACATGCAGAAAAGTTACAACTGGTCTTTTAGAGGCAAGCGTGGATGAGAATTATGCTCCTATTTCAGTGCACTGGGATTCAGAAGCACTGCATAGACCATATGTGGGGATTAAGCTAAATCCTTAGTCTCAGACCTGACCATGTAAAATTACCATTTATGTTAATAACATTAGTGAAGAGGAAGTGTTCTCATGCACAATAGACCACATCAGCATGTCTCTAAGTATGCAGTCTGTAATATTCATTGCTTGTCTTTCTGGTGATAAATAATTTTCAAACCAGCAAACTACTGGGAAAGCACGTTAGCACCAAGGTGAATTCAGTAACCCGGTTCTTCACTGACATCCCGGAATTCAGGAGGCAGCAACGCAAATGGTTAATAAGTAATTAATAAAATAAGCATTCAATATACTGTATTTTCTAAACAAGCAAGCATTTATAATGTCAGGCTGGACTGTTTATCCTGAAGAATATCTGAGGTTTTCAGCGTGCTGGAAAAGTCTTCATGATTTCCTTTGTTGCAGTAATCAAGACGGAAACAGTCTTCCTGCCTCGCTGCAATCAACTGGCTTTGATTTAAAAGCTAGCCTTGCAAGCGGGAGACCCTGATCTCAAACAGCGGGGCCTGCAAAGGCACCGTCCCTCTCCCTCTGTGGGGAACAAGAACGCTGCCTGGACCAGGCCTCCTTCTCCTGCACATGCACAGGGACCTCAGTCACCTGGCGGGAGGGCGGATGGCAGCATTTGGGGGACCTCAGTCATCTGGTGGGCTGGCAGATCGCTTGCACCCAGGCCCTGTGGGGGAGCGCGCGGGGAGATGTAAACTGCAAGTAAATGCTATCCTCAGGAGGCCCTCACAGAAGCTACAGGGAAAGGTCCCTGGACATCTGCCCTGAAGGTCTTTTCACGGCCCCATCAGCTGGCCCACCGCCAGCTAAGCCTGCGAGCAGCATGAACAAAGAATTCCTTTGGCCTGTTTGGCTGTGCTGGGAGGTTGGAGCACCCAAACTGTGGTCCCTGGCTTTCCTAGAGCACTCTCTGCCCCAATGCAAGGACTTCCCTGCCCTGATATCCAGGTTTCAGCTGTAAAAAAAAAAGAGGGCATGGAGCCCTTCTGACAGGAATCGGTTTGTTTGGAGTCAGGTTTACGCACACACTGCAGCTGCCCATCAGTCTCAAAGTGGGGAGCAACTTCCCTGACGGGAGTTTGGTGCTTTCTTGAATGAATGCTCTCTTGAAGAGCATTCTGCAGCTGATCCCAAAACCTCCTTCTGCTCCTTTTAGGAGAAGGAGTGGCTGATGTCCCAGGGCCAGAACATCCCCAGAGACTCCTTCCCTTTTCCCGGTTAACAACTGAGTGTAAACGCCTGGTGTCCTTCACCCTCGGGTTGAACCAGAACCATTGACCTTTCCCTTGTTTGGGCAGACATATAGGCTGAGATAGACAGACTTGGGCAATTGCTGGGATCATAGAGCTATGTGAGACTCCACCATCCATTTCATCTTCCCCCTCAGACTAGCAAAGAAAGTCTAATACTCTACTGCAGTTAGAAGAGCTGCCAACACTTTGCACTGCACTGTTTAATTTCGGTGAGTTAAGGGCTCCATCATATTTTCTAATGTAACATGATAGATGAAAAAAGGCTCCGCAGTAGTGAAAAGATAAGATTTTGCCTCTGAAACCCATCATGTGTGACATTTTTGGGAGGTACTTTTATTTCCTTTTGTCTTGACTAATTCTTCTCTTCAAAGTTTGTATTCTCTCTTGTTTCTCCCAGCTGAAGATACTGTACAGCACTTGGCCTCAATCTGAAGGATTTTGGAGCAGATATAAAGACAGTGCAAGGCATCAGTGGGGGAATACTAGGCATCACAGCTCACTTGTCTCAGCATCCTCCTTGATCGTTGTGCATTTGACTGCCTCAGATTTGATTCTCCCACCTGCCCATCACTGTACCTTGCCTTTCTCTCAGTTCTGTGCACTTGTCACTAGACATGTCATGTTTTAACAATTAGGGCACGTGTTAAAATCTTCAAGAGAGAACAACGCTGCCTCACTATTCGACATAAAAGTATATCTGAAAGGATGAATTTGACCCAGCAGTACTAAAGATTTAGTGCCATCTTCATTTTCTTTAATGTGTCTTTGATCAATCATGGCAACAGGGAGAAGTGGCCAAAGACTGGAGGAAAGCAAATGTCACTCCTATATTCAAGAAGGAGGACTCAGGGCATTATAGGCCAGTCGACCTCACCTTGATCACCAGGAAGGTGATGGAGCAGCTAATCCTGGAAACCATATCCAGACACGTCAAGGACAAGAAAGTCATCAGGAGCAGTCAACATGGATTCACAAGGGGAAGTCACGCTTGATCAACACGATGAACTTTTACAATGAAATGACTGGCCTGGTAGACAGAGGGAGCAGTAGATAGTGTCTATGTAGACTTCAGTAAGGCTTCAGTAAGGTTTTCAACATTGTCTCCCGTAAGATCCTCACAGTGAAGTATGGGTTGGATGGACAGATGGATTGAAAACTATCTGAATAGCCAGGCCCAGAGGCTGGTGATCAGTGGCACAAAGTCTAGTTGGAGGCCAGTAATTAGCAGTATACCCCAGGAGGTCAATACTGGGTCCAATCCTCTTTGACATCATTCATTGATGATCTGGATGATGGGCAGAGTGTACCCTCAGCAAACTTGCTGATGACTCAAAACTGGAAGGAGTGGCTGTTGCACCAGAGGGTCGTGCTGCCATCCAGAGGGACCTTGACAAACTGGAGAAATGGGCTGACAGGAATCTCATGAAGTTCAACAAAGTCCCAAAAATGCCAAGTCCCACACCTGGAGAGGAGCAACCCCATGTACCAGTATATGCTGGGGGCCAATCAGCTGGAGAGCAGCTTGACAGAAAAGGATCTGGGGGTCCTGATGGACACCAAGTTGGACAAGAGCCAGCAGCATGCCCTGGTGGGAAAGAAAGGGCTAATGGCATCCTGGGTGCATTAGAAAAAGTATTGCCCACAGGTCAAGGGAGGCGATCCTTCCCCTCTGCTCAGCACTGGTGAGGCCACATCTGGAGTGCTGTGCGTGCTCCTCCATACAAGAGAGAAATGGGCAGATAGGAGAGAGTCCAACAAAGGGCCACAAAGATGATTAAGGGACTGGGTCATCTCTCCTGTGAGGAGAGGCTGAGAGAGCTGGGACTGTACAACCTAGAGAAGAAAAGGCTGAGGGGGGATCTTACCAGCGTGTATAAATACCTGAAGGGAGGGTGCAAAGGGAATGGAGCCAGGCTTTTCTTAGTGGTGCCCAGTGACAGGATCAGAGGTAACGGACACCTGAAACACAGGAGGTGCTGTCTGAACAGCAGGAAACATTTTTTTCACTGTGGGTGACCGAGCACTGGCACAGGTTGCCTAGGGAGGTTGTGGAGTCTCCCTCCTTGGAGATAGTCAAAAGCCATTTGGAGACAGTCCTGGCTGTAGGTGGCCCTGCTAGAGCAGGGAGGTCGGACCAGATGACCTCCAGAGGTCCCTCCCAACCTCCACCCATCTGTGATAGCTCAAGACATCAAAAGAGCTGACAAAGTCTTTGTGTATTAGAAACATCTTTGCCTTTTGAAATGCATGACATTGTTGCTGATTTTTTGTGTGCCTTTGGCACGGCAGAGTAGCCAAGTTCTGTCTCAAACTTTCCCAAATCCTGACTCCCTTCTCTCCCCCAGTCTAAGTTCACTGTGAATGTGTCTCATAAAGCTCTCCTGATGCAATGCTAGATTAATTTCTCCTGCTTTGGGTTATTGCACAATGGCTGTGCTGGCACAAACAGTTTAGCCAGGTCACAAGCTCTGTCAAACGCCTGTCTATGACATGTAGACCATAAAAGTCTCTAGCTCACTTCAGTTCCAGAAGAGTATGGGGTTAGACCTTGAGACCAAACTCCTCGTGCTCCGCTCCATGGAAAAAATTACCAGGACTCAGTTTCTAAACAAGAACGCATCACAGGGAGGCTGTATTCACATGGAAATCAACTCCAGATGCCCCTCTTCCTCAACAAGCATTTCTCTCAGCCCTGCACCTCCCCATCCCTTCAGTCCCCCTCTGCCATAGCAAAAAACCCTGAGTCCCAGTTTCATCTCCAAGAGTTTTTCAAATTTCTTGCACCCTTTGCATCCTTGCTCTTTTCTCCTTTTCTAGCTATCCAAAGCAGAACCTTAAGATCTGCCTTCAAAACTGCCTGTCTCTGCGTGGATCCAGAGACAGCAAACAGCGATTTATTGTTCTTTCTCAATCTGGGGAATTGGGAGCTTGCTCCTCTCAGAAACGTCCCAGACAGCCTGCAGTGGTGCTGCCTGGTATCTCTACAACAGCAACGATCTCCAATAGTGCAGGAGTACAGCAATGTTCTAATGGCTCTAATAGGATGGAAGCGTGTGTTTGATGCACATTTTGCCAAAAACACTGCTCACAGGAGTTTGAAAAGCTGACAGAGCGTAGTAGTTGTGAGACTTTTTTTCCCCCTCCCTCCTCCTTAGCAGCTGGTGTCCATTAGCTGGGCTCAGCAGAGCACCACTGCTGTCAAGCAGGAGCAAAGTTGTTATTAGCACTAGGTAATCTCCAGTCACGAGAGTGGGCTTAACACCCAATAAACCATAAGGGACAGATGTAGATTCAGTATGCTTGGAAAGCAAAACACACGTCCACATGGCTGTGGCCAGTAGGGGCTGGAAGGAGGAGCTGAGAGAGTGTGTTCTTCTACTTTAGCTGAATGCTGATGCGTGAGAAATGGCACGTTTCAAACTAGTAATGAAACTGAGCAGAACGAGGAAGCAGGCACTGTATGTGTTTGCCCAGGCCATCCTAGCCAGCATGTTTTAGTACCAATCTGCAGCTTCTCGTAGCAGTAGGTGCAGTTTCCAGTTTTACGAACACTTTGTGCATCACCGATACACGTTCAGAAGGGGTTTTTGTCAGGGTGACTGTGCTGATTCCCTTTGCTACCTCTCTCCAAGCCCTCTCTCCTTGCCTTCACTGCCACTGGATATGCAGAAAACAAGTGGATGCCACAAAACCAGGGCACTGAAAGCCCAGGACAGAGGTATTTCAGTCCTGGCATCTGAGTGTGCCCTGCAGGGAAATCCAGGCATCTCCCATGACATGTCAGCAGCCATGAACAGACATAGTTTGCTCATTTTGCATGCAAAATGTTTTAAATATTGACTCTCTTCAGCCTCTCTGCCTGAATGCCGGCTACATGAACTATTCAGACCAGTAAGGAGCTCAAAAAACAATGACCAGTTTAAGGCAGTCTTTCTTCAGAGGACAAACAATTGCAAAAATGTGGGTTTTAATAGCACGCTTGTTGGAAATGTCACAGGGGAGGCATCTACAACACTGTCCCAATGGGGCTTAAGAAGTGAAGTGTCTGAAATGTAAAGGAGAAATGACTCTTCAGGTCAGCTGGGTCAGGAACGGGTGTCTCTCCCATTTTATATAAGGGAGATGGAAGATGTCGTTGGGCATTCCCTCCCTCTCCGTAGTTCAATATCAGCTCTAATTAAGAAAAGAATATAATGAAAAGAATAGCGGTCTCCCCTCAGCAGCTAGATTGTGGTAATGAAGCAGGTTTTTACACCGATAAAGTGTCAGGGGGAGCTGGGGGATGTGCAGGCAAGAGTACAAGCACCTGGTATTTGTTGGAAAACGAGGAGTGGAGACATTTCACTAGGGGTTGAACTGAGCCCTCGAAACTTTGGGCAGAAAATGTAAGAAGCTGATGTTACACTACGCAGAAGACAAAGAGAAAGGCTGCAGCCTGTTCAGCGTAGCACACAGGGTTTGAATGTCCCTCTGGAAGTGTTTTGTTTCATGGTGGTTTTTTTTGTTTATTTTGAAGTTAAGAGTATTTGCCTGGAAATAGGATCTTTGTCGCTTTGGAGATTATTGATTCCTGCTGCTAATTCCTTATGTGAAGTAATAAGCCTCATTGTAACATTCCATTTGTTTTGCTGTGGAGGTACTTACAAAGCAGCAACAACAGAAAAAGATTATCACTTTATGGTCCAAATTTAGCCTCCGGGTAATTATATGCATCCCAGTAACTTCAAGAGAAGAAAATGCAGATGGGACAAGAATTCTCCCAAGTAAAAAAATATCTTGTCATGCTTTTAGGCCACTGGATTTAAACCTAAAGGTGGTGATATAACTGTGAGTAAATCATGCCTACTCTCTTCTCAAAATAACAACTGTGCACTTTCCTAAGGTGTGGGGTTTTTTAATTTCAACCAGGTGAATAATTTCTTCTTTTTTTTTTTTTTTTTTAACTGGACATTCTTGGTATTTTCTGTCTCTGGTGCAGCATGTTTTTGCTGATGTTCCATGAGATGCTATGATTTAAAAAAAAAACAAACATATTTGTGGACTTTGCTAATGCATAGAGGCAGAGGTAGGCTCTGTCAGTGAAGATGTTAAATACACACCAGCTGGAAGGGGACAGGTTGTGTTCTTGAACCAGGTGGGAATTTATACAACGGGCAAATCTCAGGGTAGGGTGGTGAAACACGGAATTCTCCGGAAAAGTCAGAAATGAATTTGCAGTGATGCAGATACAAAAGAATCAACATCGTAAAACATATGCAAAGACCCAGTCTGATCAGCAGGTATCCCAGATCCAGATGTGGCCATTAAAGGGCTAGGAATGACCCAGACATCTGCACTGCAGCCGGCAACGCAGCTACTGGGGAGGGCTCTCCTGGTAACCTGCTTCAGTAGATTTGTGCTTGTAATTACTGTGGCAGTTGCTGCAAGAAGAGTTGTGTCTGCTGGAGTTGGTCGAACAAGGGATTTTTTGCATTTGGTACTCAAGTGGAATAAAATAATTAACAAGTGGGGTAGGGAAAATGGTATAAAAATAGCAAATTGAGGCATTAATTTTCTATTACAAACTGAAAACTAGCGGTTTAGGTCAGAATCAAATATCTTGTCCAATGCATTTTTTAATGCTTTTTTAAATTATTTTTTTTAAGACAAGTATGTCTAGTGAATTGTCTTCTCAACTGAAACTCCTCACTACGTTTGACCTCACCTCACAGATAGTTTCTGACCTGCTGGAACTCAATTTTTCAGCAATTTTACTGTTTCACCCAGCCCTAATTCTTAATCTTCAAGTGAACATTTTAGGTGACATCCCTTTGCAGTAAGTTACTGCTATTTATCACCTGCCTTTCGTGCAGTCTGGGGGTCTGAAATCCCTCTGGCACAAAATAGTTAATCACTCTTAAAGCTCTCAATTTTGTTCACTTCCAGGAATTTTTCACTTCAGTAACAAGACAAAGTGTGGTCACCATGCTATTTCCTATGCATCTTTTCTCCTAGAAACTAAATTATCGTGGTTTTGAATTGCTGACACTGCCAGCTTCTGTTATAAAAGCATTTATTTGGAATTCCTGTATTGTGGCTGTTCCGAGTCACTGAGTATTTTAGCTTTTGATTCATTTCTCAGAAAGTGGATAAGTTGTGCTTTTTTGACATTACTAATATAAAGTGCCTCTTTGGAGATGAATTTGATTTCTGCAGTATTTTTTGTTTGCCTTTCTTCATGCTGGCACTGGTAAAATGGTCTATAACAAACTAACGCTGTCAGGGGATTTACATAATTCCTCTTTCTTCATTCTTTGAGTAGTCTGTAGCTGCTGCAGTAACAGAGGAGACTTTTTCAAGTTGGCTGTATAAGTGTCGAGCTTGCCATCAGCAAGCTGGTGAAGCTCCCCACCCATAAAACCCAACGGCTTTTTGCATTTTGGATTGAGATTTGCCATGATGGTCACTGATTATTTGGACTGCCAACCAAAACTGGTTTGTTTGTTTACATGTTTTAAATGCCTCTGGCTTGACATTTTAGGAGTACAGTTGTGTTAGTGCACATGTGAATAGGAAGATAGGGTGCTGTTACTTTTTTAATTAGATAAATTGCATACTGACAGTGCTAGAACTGTAAAATACCTGCTAATGCACAGGCTATATACGTACAGTCACTGTGGTCCATATATAATCACCGTGTAGTCACTGTGGTCCAGACAGGCCCATCAGGAGGTCTGATCTTAGCTAAATATAGGGAAGATGGTTCCTCCATTATGTGCTTCAGCCCTTAATCCTCCCTTGGAGCCAGCAGCAGCTTCTCAGCATAGGCAAAATTTAAGTGTGTGGCAGCAGATGAGGATCCTTAAGAGGAGAGGGGTGCTGGGAAAGCCCGGTGATGTTTTAGAGGGTTGTAGGAGGTTTGGGGAGTGGGGTTGTGCTCCTGTTGTCATCCCCCAGCCTCTTTCCATGGTTTCTTCCCTGGCCCCACAGACCTTCTTCCCTGCCCGAAACATTGCTCCATCCTGAGGCCACCACACATGCCCAGGAATAAGTGCATTATTCCTATATCAAACCATGCTCAACCATGCGACCTTCCCTGAGTGCCAGGAGCCAGGGCGGGGAGATATGCCAAGAGGGAAGGGGACTTTGCTATTCTGGCTCTTGCTTGGAGATGGCTCTCCTTTTAAAAGCGTAACTTGTATGGTAAGAAGCAGTCATGTGCTGGAGTCTAGAGGGATACCCTAAATTTGTTTAATCCACGTGGCTAAAAACACCAGGGTGTGGTGTCACAAGTCCAGTCACAACTGGCTTGGTTGGGTGACAGAGAGCTGAAGGAGTCTGGGTCCCTGCCTCACGTCTGTTGTTTGGCAGAACGGTCCATAGGATTGTCCAGGAAGCCCTTCAGCAGCAGAAGATTGGGGACACCTTTGCAAATATATTCATGGTAATTTGGTCTCCTACAGATCTTCCAAATACAAGGTCACACCTCAAAACTGAGTAAGTGCAGAAGATGACAGGAGAGGCCTCCAAAGACTAGTGTTTGGAGGAAAAGAATATTGTATTTAACCAGAAAAAAGTAACTCACTATGAGGAGTAAGGCAAATAATGTTTCTAAAGTTTAGCATCTAGATCTTTCCGTCAAAAACGCATCTTTAAAGACTCATTGCTGTTAGTATGTTTGTTCACACAACCACATTACTATAGAGAGAAGAGATTTTAAAACAAACTAGACACAATAATGCCTATAGACAGCAAGCACATTTGTTCAGCTCAGATATTGATTTTCGTGGTGCCATTTTATTCAAGTCATTCATGGATTGACCTTGAACTGCGAATTATGATCTTTTTAGCTTTGTAAAATCAGCTTTTGGTTCAATATTATTAGCTTTGGAGAAGTAAGTGTCTTCTCACAATGCTGTACAGACAACAGAAGGACAATTGCTAACATTTTAGAACATTTTTTATTCTTTATTACAATGGATCCTAACATCCATCTGTTTTTTTCTGGCATGCTTTAGATTTTCAACCAGCATTTGGTACATTTTTGCCTCTGGATTTCTAGTACTCAAAATTATCCCATTTTTATTGTTCCAAAAATATATTCTTGAATTAGATACGTAGTAAATTCCCTCCTCTAAAAGAGATTGTTCTTTGTTTCCTACTGCAGTTGTTGGATGTTTTGTTCTTTGGATTAGGGAAGAGATTTGAGAATTAATGCTGCAAAGCTCATGTGGTGTAACTCTCTTAATTCCGCCGTGCTCTTTTTTTAAAATCATTTAAATTTGCATGATCGTATTTTATGTGAACAGCCAGCATTTGGCTAAAAGGTTTGATGTTAATGAAACAGTACAGTAATGAAAAAAAGGAGGCTCCATTTTAGACCCTGAGGTGCGAGACATGAGCTTTCATGGTCTTGCAACATTCCACCTTTCAGTAGGCATTATGCAGTAAGTATTATTGGAAAGGAAGCCAAAATCTGCATTTGCCTCTCTAGCACTACTTGGCTTTATCTTTAATAAAAAATAAGAAATTAAGTAATTCCTTGGGAAAATGCAGGTGTCTGCGCTGTGATACTGTGGTCTAATGACAGATTGATGACTTGGGTATGTCATTATTCACACTGTTTCTAGTCAGAGTCATAGGACTACCTAGTCATTCCATTATTTCTTGCAATAAAATACAGAGTTCATGGCCCAAGATGATTCTACTTTATTTGAGTATTTAAAAAAAAATGCATTCTGTATATGATAGGCAGATTTTAACTTTATGCAGACATAATGAATTGTCGAAATCTACATTTTGCATATGATTCTCTTTCCCCAGGAGACCTAATCTGGGCAGCCTGTTCTTTCTTGGGGAGCTTGTAACTTTCCCAAGAGTAAATCAAAATCATAATAAATCAATCCCTCGGTCAGCTGAAATAGAAAAGACTGCATTCTTTGAGCTGTGAGTCAAGAATGGGTTCACATGGGCGAAAGAATGAGAAAACAAATTGGTCAGGTTTAGAGTTTTAAACAAAGGGCCAGCTTGGTTATATTTTTCACTATCCACAGATGCTTGAGCAAGCAGAAAATTTGCTGATTAGTTTTTCTAAAAATCTTCACCGCAATCTAGGCTAGGCGGAGCTTTAAAGTTTATACGGAAGCTGTTTCTCAACACAAAACCAAGTCCGGGATAAGCATAATTTTGGGGGGGTAGTAAAAGACTGCATAAAGCCTAAATTAAAATCTGAATAATTTTAGTTGAAAATCTGATTTTCCTGCAGAGCCCAGCTGGATACATGACTGCAGATGTGTTACGGGAACTGTTGTTTGGTTGGTTCATGTGCCAGACTGCTCTGTATTCCTTGTGGTGCATTAGGAAGAACTGCTGAGCAAAAGCTCTGCCTCTCTTCTCCAGGACACGGGACTGTCGTAGCCATCCTGGACTAGGCGGTCCAGGCCGGGGAACAAACTGGGATGCTGAGGCACCAGTACTTAGCTCTTCAACTGATACTTACCAGTCTTTAAATTTTCACCAAAAGCGCGCACTTCCTACCGAAACAGTTCTCATCTAAACTCTGTCTCGGTGGTGCTTCACCCGTTTTCCCAGGGGTGAGCAGGGGTCTGTGCCTGCTTTGGTCTGCTCTGGTCATTGCCACAGGCTTCTTTATAGCTGCAGAAGCACCACCATCTCCCAGGCGCTGAACGTTTAAAATCAACAGGGAAGGCAAGAGCAGTCATTACACAGTAACTGAATCGTGGCAAACACTCCTTATGGTTTTATTGCCTTAATTTCTCAGGAAAAGGAGTTATAAGGCATATTATCATGACTGATACCAGGAGACTTGTCACACAGGAAAGAGAGCTTAAAGGAAGAGATCATGTATCCTACAAATTAGCCAACGTCTTAATGGAGTCTAGTAGGGGAATTTTAATGGTGTAAAACTCTTACATTTGCTTCTTTAGGTAGGGATTTTGTTTTTAATATGCCTTCAGTTTATTCACTCATTGATAAGACTGTATTTAATCCCATTTTATAAATCCTGTTAGGAGAAGGATAGTTCTCTGTAGACTCTAAAGTCTGGCTGGCAATATCTGGGCTGATACTTCAGAGAAAGTGAACCTCCAGGCTTAAAAATATTTCTTGCTCATTGTGCAGTGACGTAAGGAAAGGAGGTAGTTCATTCCTGCCCTCTGCTAACAGTTAACTGGGAGAAGCAAATACAAGATTTTCTTCTCCATTTTTCTCTTCCAATTTTCTGTACTGGGCATGGGAGCGCAAAGAGCCCCTGGTAGCCTATACTTCATCAATATTGCTTTGCTATCAGCGTTATTATTGGGAAAGGCAAGCTAAATTAAGCAACAGTAGGACTCTTCACTCCCATTGAATTTTCCTCATGTTGAATTATATAGCTGATGTAAATCAGCGCAGTTCTACTGGCTTCGGTCGTGCTCATTTATGCCAACTAAAGAGCAATGTGACAAGTAGTGCTTTGTAGCAACTGGCTTCTCATGTGCCCAACTCAGATTTACTCCTCTCTTAGAGCAGTCTCGAGGGTGGTATGAACCCAGTTGCAACTGAGTAAAAAGATTTGCATCTACAGAATGAATTCAGGAGTTGCTCCAGAGGCTACACCCCACTGTGCTCAGAAGCTGTTTTATATCAGGGTGACCTGTGTCATCAGGAAGAGCTGCGTGAGCGTGGCTGGGATCGGTTTTGTGGTGTTCTGGACACCTCACCATACTGCTGCATGCCCTGTTGTGACCACCTGTGACTTGTTTGCCCATCAGTCCTGCTCTTGGGTCACGCACACCAGATGCCACCATTCAAGCACTGGAGAGCTGATGGGTTCTGCCTCTTGTATCTGCAAATGCTCGGAGTTGACAAGCCTGGCAAGTATTTGAGGCATCATTTTCCAGCAAGCCCTGTACTATATCCAGCCGTTGTACTTACAGATGACCCCATACTACACTCTTAGATTTTCTGATGCTCCAGTCAGAGGCAAAGATTAATTCCTGATACCCGGAAAACACGTATCCAGCACTGCCTTGTTCACAAAACAACGAGCTGAATGGCATTAACCAGCTCTTCCTCAGAGTTCATCTACAACAAAACAAGAGACGAAGGAGAGAAAGCCCATGGCTCCTAGTAGAGGACAGCCGAGACAGCCAGGAGTGCTTTGCTTCAAAGGTACTACCAGACAAAAGGGCTGCAACAATCTGACCCTCAGCCCCACAGCTAGGGTATGGCCACACTGCAGAGAAGGGTGAGCATCACTGTGTGGGCTCTTCATTTAAGTGTTTTGTATTGCCTGGGGAGACGTACAGCCAGTTTTTTCTTTTATTGCTCCTGCAAGAGACTGCCACATGGAGCAGAAACTTCCCATTCTGAGTTCTCAGTTTGCTGGGCAGGCTCCAAACAGTAGCATCCATCAGTGAAAATGCTGTCTTTCTTTCCTCGTGCTCCCTGAAGAGATTACATTCCCACCAGCCAATATTTTAGGTCTACAGCAACTGACTTTTCATGATTGTCCCTCCTGCCCCCAAACTCCTACTCATCCACCATGACATGCCCAGCCCAGAGCTGATTCAAAAAAAACCAAATCAAACAAACAAAAAACCAAAACAAACAAACAAAAACAACCCACAAACAAACAAAGAAACCCACCACACGATGTCCTTATGAAGAGGTGCTCAGCTCTTGTATAGTTCTAGGACAAGGAGTGTGGTGCATTTTGATCATGCAGGGAATTAATTCAGAAAATTGGTTCACCATAAATCTTAGGAAGGTTTTCTTTCTAGTAAAACCTTTGCTAGTGTATTTGCAAAACCGCTATTAACAAAATTGCAAAACCATATGAATAAACCAGGCAATACATTGCAAAGCACAAATTACAAAAAAACCAAACTCTCCTGTCCCCTTGAATGCCTGAAGCTTGTTGCAAAACTGCATGAATGGCACAGGGAAAGTCAAGCACGTTCACACAAGAGATTGTAGACACAGAAAGTGCTGTTACAGGTCGTTACTTTTTAAGACCTCTTTTGCCTTTTTCCAGGTTAGACACCGATGCTCGTACAGCTCCATGAAACAGCCTTAGTTAACCTTTCTGATCAGCAGCAGCACCGCACATCCCACTCGATTCTTACAGTTTTCACAAGCAGATCTGTTCTTTGCTGTTGCACCAGGCTCCTTCCTCACCTCCGTTTTCTCCTGTTTATTCCGATCGTGCTGCTAATGAGACACTTGTTTCCCGACCTCTGGCCTCTTGACGGCCTCACGCAGCCCCTGTGATGTTAAATGAAATAAGGCACAGCAGCAATCCAGCAATCAAACCACTGAAATCAACCTCTGCAAGCTAGGTGGGCTTCATTAATATTTTTTTATTCTGGGCAGCACAGGAGGGAAGGTAGGAGAGGGGAGGTATCACGCCTCGTGTTTTGCCAAGATCAGAGCGGCACACTGGAGATGGTACACTGAAATTTGTTGTGAAAAAAACTGTATCTTTGCAGCCATGGTAACAAAGCAATAGCTGCTTACATTTCTTGATTTACAGGATCTGTAACTAGCATCAAGATTTTCAAAGATGGTAATGTTAGCAGCTGTTCAACATCTGGCAAACCTAGAAGTTAAGAGGCAGGAAAAAAGAACTAAAATGACACTGTTCTGAGGAGCTAGTGGAGTTTGTAAAGCCCAGAGATAGTTTGGGGGCAGAAGTCACTGTAGCAGCAAGAGAAGAAATGAAATGAAAAGAGCAAGAAACCAAGAAAAGAGATAATTGTGAGAGCTTGGAAGGGAAGGGCTGGGGAAGGAGCTGGGCTTGTTTGAGGAGCTCATCAAGGAGGGACACACAAGGAGGGAGCAGGAGCAGGCTCAGTCAGTCCAAAAGGATGATGGAAATGGGGATGTAACAGCAGTTCATGGAGATGAAAGCAGACACCCATGCTGGAGGCCAGGAACCTCCACAGCTTCTATTCATTGCCGCCTTCATCCTCCAGCTGTGCTTCACTGCTTGCACTGTAAGGACTAGTCATGATTTTGTTCCCCTACAAGGATACCTTATCTTTTCCTACTGCCTATGTCTTGCTATTAAAAATTCTTGAGTTTGGAAGAGTCCAGAAGCGATCAATGACCCATGAATGCAGATAGCTTCAGATCTCCAGACTGAATCTATCAAAAGTGTCATGGGTTTATCTGACCTGTAAGTGCATCGCTTGAAAATGACAGTCATCATTTAGGCAGGAGCACCCTGCAGCCTGAAAAGGGTGGATAACGGGATCTATAAAATAATTGACTCTCGATGGGGAACACAGGTATTCTTGTCTGGCTTTCTCTAGGGCACATACCAGGCAGCGTGGGGAAGAATCCCACAGTCTACAGGTCTCTGAGCAGCACAGGAGCAGAGGGTGCATATTATACAAAGGGCATACTTAGAGGAAATCTTTGTCCTCTTGCGTGGAAGCAATGACACAGTGAAGTGAAAGTTTTGTTTAAATGCATCTACTTCGTGGCAGGTACCCCAGGAAACACATGGAAGTCTTGGTCCTTTTTGCAAATCGCCTATGTAGATAGATAAAACTTCTGCCTTTTGTTAGAAATGCTCCAGTGTGAACTGTTCTTGACAGAACTGTTAGCTGAGTCCTTCAATCCTTGTTTTCTTGGAAAGGGGAGGACCTTTTCAGGAGCATTCTCTTCAGACTAATTTCTCCTTCTACTTGTTGTGTGATGTTTGCTTCTGTAGAGGCAGCCGCACACTGGATGGCTGGAGTCTGTCCTTAACATCCCTCTGGTGCATCCCCTTGAAAAGCATCACAGTGCAGTGGATTAAAAACATTGTATAGCTCAGTCCCTGCAGGCACATGTGGTGGGGCTGAGTGGCAACTCTTTCTCTTTGATTCTCACGCGCTGCTAGAAACGAAGTAGTTTTAATTGCTTCATAGTCCTAAGGTGAATCTCCCATTAGCAACAGCTACTGTATCTTAAAGATGGTAATAGCAACTGCTTGAACAGCACTTTCTGTCTTCCAAGTGCTTTGCAGACATTCTTCACTTCTGAATTAAGGATGAGTTTCTGTCCCTTTCAACACTTCTTCCAGTGAGGTAAATGCTCAATCTGCCGTGGGAAAGAGACAAAGCTAATGACTCCAAATTCGCCACTGGAACAGGGCCGTGTTCTGCTGGTTTGTTTTTGTGGTGTAAAGTGGCCCCAAAGGACGTGCGGCTGGTATCGCCTCTGCTGGTGGAAATCTCCAGGGTATATGAAATCAGATGCCTGTAGCACTTCTGCCGTCATTACAGCTAGTGTGGAGGATGGGCTCCTACCCATCCCATGCACTTCAGCCCCCTGCACCATGCGCGATGTGAGGGGCAGGGGTACTGAGTGGGCGCACAGGTGACCTCCTGGCTCTGGAGAAGGCTGGGGATGTGTGTGCATCTCCAAGCAGTGGCTCAGCCCCCGTGTTGTGGCGAGCGGTTGTCAGACATGCCTCATCCAGCCCTGCAGAGTCAGCCCCGTTTCAGTGAGCTTCTGTGCCCTGGGTCAGGGGAAGCATTCATCGCAGAAGATGAAGCCATGCAGATAGCATTCATCTCATGTTTCTTATCAGTACCCGGTACCTCGCATAGGAACTGATGAGCTAACCGGCAGAGACTGGGGCCCCCAAGTTGGGAATGTCTCTGAATGACCATGTCTGAGGGAGGGAAAAGGCTCTGTCCTGTCACTGGCATCATTGACAAAACTCCCATTGACTCGGAGGAGAGTGTGAGGAGGCCCAACAGTGTTGACTTCTGATGTCATCTCCCTGGTTTACTTTGTTTTCCAAAGACCACTTTGTGCTTCTCTCCCTGGCTTTGTATTCTGAGTATTCAGACCATTCCACGCTCAGGGTCCCCATTTTTAATTAGATGGCGTTTGTTGTGACCCTATTACGTACAGGTTGACTAGCAAGTCACACGATCCTTCCATCTAAGATTGAATAAAAGCCACGAGAGGAGGAGGGAAGCGAGGGTGCGGAGGAGGAGGAGGGCTGCTATTGTTCTGCCCTCGGCGCTGCCAAGCCATCCCTTGTTTTTGCTGTGGACTGTCTGTGTGCTCAAACGCTGTTTGAACAAACGGGGCACAGTCAGGAGGCTGGCAAGAGGGCAGGGAGAGGGTTAGCCGGGTCTTAGCTAGGAAATACTTGCACGAGTCAGGAAGCAGGCATGGGAGGAAGGAAATTAAGTGGAGACATCTGTGTAGCTTAGCTTTCAGCAGCTCTGCCTGGGGTAGGGGTGGGAGAGTCATGCCTAAGATGACATAACGTATTTTGCCTTTCGTGAGCTGAAAACAGAGGAAACTGCGAAAGCGAAGCATGGTCTGTGTCACGCATGGTCCGGGTGTACCAAGTACATAATGGAGCAGTGTCAGTGCTTTCTGCTCTGCCTTTTGCACCCCAAAATAACTCTTCAAGACAGAGAACTGAGGAGAATGTGATATGGTCCAAAAACTGATCTTGGACTTTTTTCGCAGACGACTGAGCCAGAGGCCGACTGCTGAAGAATTGGAGCAGAGGAACATTCTGAAACGTAAGTCCTGATAATGCTGACATTTAACCTCAAGCCCGCTAGTTTGGGTTAGTTTAGATATATATGGGGTGGTTCTTTTAATAAAACATAAACTGTTCTGCACTTGCATCATTAATAATAATAAAGTGCATCATAAATGCAAATAAGTGTGCAAGTCTGTAGCAACATCTAGAGCTGCAGAAACAATTCTTTAAAATGAGAGTCAGTAAATTCACAAGAATGAGCAGCCTATGGGGAAAAAAACCTCAGATGTTGAATCTCTTTTGCAAGTCTAGTTCCAAACAGAGGGTCCATCATTCTGAAATGCCTTTATGCGGCTCTTACACAGGATGAGCATCCCACTTTAAATTAGTAAAGACATTAGAGCATGGCTTGATTAGTATTCCTAAAAATCTTCACAGCAACCTAGACTAGGTGGAGCCTTTATTCAATTAAAAAAAGAAACCAATGTGACTCAGGATTATTTCCCTGAAATGTTCCCCTGAAACTCCTCCTTTAAATCAGACAAAAACTTCCTGGTAGGTCCTCAAAATGTGAAATGGTATTTTAAAGGAACAAAACACCATTTAGAGACCCTGATCTGGGTTAAGTTGCCACCAGCTTCAAGGGAAGCAGGACTGAGTCTCATGAATGAATAGGAAAAAAATTAGTTTCTTTACTCATGTTGAAGTGGTTTGAATATTAAAAAAAAAAAAACCAAAAAAAAAACCCACAAAACTGTTTATCTAATTGTTGTTACTCTGGAAAGAGAAAACAAAAGAAAGAAGTGCTTCCCTTTTTAAGTTAGTAAATCCATCATTCCAGGGAAATTATAAAAAAAATTACTACAGAAAAACATGTTCTTAAATGGTACCTTAAAATACCATAGTGTCTCCTTTGGTAGGTCCATAATTTACTTTCTCTTGTTGTTCAAATAACTGCCCTGTACAGAACCATAAAAATGTGGTAGCAGAAGATTAATCCTCTGCAAATTAGCAGAATTGATTGATTAAGTACTTCAGAATCAAATTCTAAGCAAGTTAATGATAGTATTAACACTCAGCGGGGCTTTTTCATCTGTTCATGTTATTACGTGCGGCAGACAAAGAGAGAGACACCACTGTCGATGCAAAGAGGAGAAAAGACCGGACAGCAGAGCGGCGTGGGCGAGCCCGAGGCTGCCAGGAAAGCCATTTGTTTGGGGTCAGCCCCCTTCTGACAGCTGTGCCCCTACCGCCTGCTCCTCACTCCCGTACCTGGCAGCTGGAGAAAGTCAGGGGCAGAAACTGGGGAAAAAGGTGGCACATCCAGATGTGATGGTCTCACAGGGGAGGTAGCAGAACAGCTGGAGGAGGGGGAACCTGCAACGTGACTGATGCCAGGCTCAGGCGAGGAGGGACAGAGGCCAATTCTCTGGGCAGCTCATGTTGTCATCCCGGGACTTGCCACCAGCATGACCCAACATGTGTCATGCACCATCTGTCACTGGTGCATGACCAGTAAACACCGCCCTGGCACTGGTAAGGGTTGGGGGGGGGAAGTGGGGGTCTTGGGCAGCTGCTTTGGCAGCAGTGTTTGAACCGGCATCAGCAGAGGCTGTATTTCCAACGCTGGGTGACTTGCAGAGATTCCTAAATGTCGGCTTGCCAAGCGCAGCAGTCACACAGCGACCTGAAGACATCTTACAGTTCAGAGGAGTTATCCCCTGAGTCACACTGGTTTCTTTTTGAATTAAATAAAGGCTCCTAAATGACATGGATCTGTTTGAAAATATTTCCCTGAACCCAGAACTATATTGTTATTTCCGAAATGGAATTTTTGTAGCTTGGTTCCTAAGCACAGATCTGCCCAAAAACATGTGTGTCTTGGTAGACAAACAACTTCATAATTAGAGGAAAAAGTAATGCGTTATTTCCAAGGCATCCCAACTTTTGGTGAAGCACAGCAGGAAAGGAACAAACAATTAAAATAGTAACGTAATTAAAAAAAAAAAAAGGCATAAAAATGCTCCAATCTTAGGCAAGGAAATATGAATAGCATCTGGTTTGTACAGCATCACTTTGTGTCCTTTGCCTAGGCTCCTGAGGAAAAGAATTATAATTAATATAGTGGAGCCTAGAGAAAGAGAGACATAGAGAGACAATAATGAAAAGAGTGTAAATTCTCTGCATCAGCAGGTCAAGCTATTTGCAAAAGCCCAGTTCATAGCGCATACACACACACAAAATAAAAGAAAACCCAGATAGCTCCTGAGTAGAGTTTACTCTACAGTTAAAGCTAAAATCTCCTTGATGCAAATGTCATGTCTGGTACCATGATGTTCCTCTTCCATGTGTAACCACATTATTGCCCATTCTGATGGGAAGAACTGAGGCAAAATGCAGTTGGACTGTCTTTATACAAGAAGTGATCACTTCCTAGCTCTGTGCTACTGCAATAATTATGAGATGGTCAGCTTTATTGAATTGCAAGGGCACAGCATCTGTTGCACAAGTTCCACTCCTTGCTGGTAGCAACAGTGAAATTACAGCAGCCACAGCAAAGAAACTGTGAAGAGGGACACTGGTGCTTGACGGGTCCTTCACTGAAGTATACCCAATTCACTGACTCTTAAGTCAATGGCACATAGTGAGAGAAGTCCGGAGGTGCAGGGTTAGTGTGAAGACTAAAGAACATTTTTTTGCAGTTAATACTTGCTGGCCAAGTTTATGAGGAAGGATGCCTCGGCCCCCCCCTCATGCACCACCCCTGTGCCACTTCTCAGATGGATGCAAGTAATTCAGTTTTCAGCCTGGCACATTCAAGGTTGCATGAATTCCTTACAAAAATGATGGTTAGGTAGGCTCTGAGGGTCTCAGACTGTACTGGGGCACATTTCACACTCCCACAGAAATCAGGCCAGAAAATTGCACCCACACCCACGGGCCTAGAGAAACAGAGCATCTCCTGAACACCTAAGATAAAATAAAGCAACAGTTTTGTAGCTTCACAAGGTAGGCGTGACTTAATTAACTTTAAAGAAGTAGCTAAAACAAAGTCACTTTCTGGTTTCAGAGGAGAATGTATTCCCAGTTCCCAGCTTTTACCTGACTGAGATCTTCAGCCTGCCTGGCTGTCTCTGAAGGTGTGTGGCTGGGATAAAAAGTAAGGAGAGAGAAAAAAAAAGTGACCGTATGCCAAGTACACTTAATTTTTCAAGGAATTATTAGTGGCTCTGTTTCTGAGAGTAGATGTTTCCAGGACCACCTCCTCCAAGTCTGAGACACAAAGGGAAGAACGAAATTGCTAGAGGAGAATCCAGCCCAGGAGGGGCAGGAACCGTTGAAAGAGGAAAAATATATTTATCAGTGTAGTTATCCCAGTTATCATTTAAAAAGCCATTTGTGGCTCCCTCCTCTTTTCTGTTCTTTTTACTCCAGTATCACTTTCCTTCCTCCTGAAAATGTAAGCAGTTATTTTTGGTAAAATGGCATTTAAAGATCGGAAGCTTATTGTAAAACATCATAACATTGACTGTCTCTTTGTCCACTTTGGTGGAGATTTCCCATCCCCACTGAAGTCAGTGTGCAGTTGTGATGGACCTGTCGGATCTACTGTCCTGAGCGGCGAGAAACCTGGCTTCCAGCCCAGCCCTCCTCGCCTGCTCAGAGACCTCTGTGGTCTCTGAACCTCAGGTCTTGTTTCTGTGTGTGGAAAACCCCAATTTTGAATGCGTTGATTTGAAACATTGCATCTCGTCCACTGTGGGCAAACTTCCCATTGGGTTAGGACCTCCTTATATTATTTTTGGCTGGTCCCAGTTGGTTAGTGGGAGTGCTGACCTGTGCTTTCTTGGCTGAAGAAGTTCCAGCAGGCAATTTGTTACTGCCCCTCTGCCAGGGGTGCCTGCTTCTCCCACAGGTTCAGCAGAGAGCAACATGGGATTCCCCCCCTCACCCCAGGGTTTAATTCAGTCCAGAGTTGGACAGTTTAAATCAAGCCACCTATCCCAAACTGTCCTTTGAAGTCCATAATCTCCGCTGCAGAGCGTTATTGCTGCCTGAGGTAGTCCTATCTAAGTGAAAATCAGATCGCACCAGGGGCACAGGGTACTTGCTGGAAAAGCTGATGAGCTGTGTTTGCTCTCATCTGTTATAGAATCATAGAATTATGCACGGGTGCGATTAAGGTAAGGAGCAATTCAGCCAACAGTGAAACAGTGGAAGCTGATCCTAACTGACTGAGGACTTGGGTACCTAGAAACCCGGGCTTTTAGTGACTTCCAGTAAAGTTCATTGGAAAGACGTGCATGACAGCCTGCTCCTAAGTTTAAGAAGAGTTAGTATGCTCAAATGTTACTGTCCTCTTGAGGGATGATGGTTGAGGCTTGCCCTGGTACGTACTTGTGATGTGATCTTTTGGCTTAATGTTGAAAATGGATTGCCCTAGGA
The DNA here is from genome assembly GCF_028500815.1 of Rissa tridactyla. Classification (NCBI taxonomy): domain Eukaryota; kingdom Metazoa; phylum Chordata; class Aves; order Charadriiformes; family Laridae; genus Rissa; species Rissa tridactyla. Next base: position 96,274,068 of record NC_071467.1, read on the forward strand.
TGTGCCTTTACGCTCCAGTGTGATGCTGTGAAGGCTCACGATGGAAGGACACTCTCTTCTTACCCTGCTCAGGTCATGAGAAGTTGCAGATTTTGCCTGGCACCCCTGATTCTGAATTTTTTTTCCATTCTCCAAAGAGTAGCTGCAGAGAAATTATTCTGTAGATGGAAAAGAAAATAAAATGCCTGTGTTTCTTTTCCAACCATTGACCTTGCAGCCTCTCAGAATCCGACCATATCGTAGCGGAAGCCCCTGAGGCCACCAGGCCTGTGGGCAGGGAGATAACGGTTTCTGAAGCGCTGGCTCGCTGCCTGGCCCTTCTAGAGAGTGACACACATGAAAAGGTGCCAACACAGGGAAAGGAAGGAGGCTGTAGATGTTTTATGAAGTGTGTGAAGAAGTGCAGTAGCTACGGATCGAGAAAGTTCAGCAGCCCCAGAGGGACATGCTGTGCATCAGAGAGGTCCTGAAACATTAATATACTGATGGAGAGGCTTATTTTGTTGCATACTGTGCATGTCTGATGAGTCTGCAGCCTGAGATCCTTGTAAATCTTTTACAGCCCGGAATGAGCAAGAGGAGCAGGAGGAAAAACGAGAGATAAAGCGAAGATTAACACGTAAGGTGAGAAGCAACTTTGATCCTGTTACGACATTACTGTAACTTTCTCCCTACTGCACAGTTGTTTGCCTTTCTCCTTTTCCTCAGCACCATTTTCAAAAGTAAAATGTGAAACTAGTCCGAAAAGAAATCTCTGAAAGAAATCACCAATCAATGTGTAGGGTGTAAGTCCACAGACAGGGAAGGGAACTACTTTGCGGGCTATTGCTGGTAGCATTTTGAAACTGGACAAAAGAACATCTGGTCTTTATAACCAAAGGAGCTTTGAGCAGTGAAGGATACAGAGCCTAGCGTTTGTCTAACCCTGTTCCCTGTAAATGTAATGGCTTCTGCAGCCGTTACAAAGAGAGCGAAGTTAAAACAATGATGATTGCATTTGAAAATTCCACCAAAAAGAAGCATAAAACTGGGAAATAAACAACTTCTGGAAAGGGAGATTGTCACTTGAGGCATTTAAACTAAATAGAGACAAGGACTCACAAAATGGTGTGCAGTGCAGAAAACAATCTTGTATTGGCAGGGAAGGACGAACAAAACGGCATAGTTTGGGTTTTGGTTTTCCTTCCATTTGAAAGTCATTTAGTCTTAAAACTGAAGAACAGTCATTTCAGATACACACGTTCAGTTTTGCAGCTGGTGTAAATGTCTACAGATGCCCCAATATACATAGCCCACAATCCATCCCGTTATTGCAGATAAACTTTATTTCCCCACTGACATGTTTCCTCTCTCCAGAGGTGGAGAAAGCCCTCTAAAAACTCACATGCTTCTGAGGGAGCACCACCCCCTTCCTCTACGGTTTTAGGTGACTTTGTCTTTTTGACCTATGTGATCACAAGCTTTCACGGTATAAATAAGGACAAGGAAAGGGCTGTAAATATGCATGCAAAGGTTACATTCAGAGAGGAGGATTGTTTTCTTTTATTGTTAAAAATCTCACACCTTGTTCTCAGCTCACGTAAATCAGTGGAGTTCTTCGTCACCAACAGGGTGATACTGCTGTTGTCTGCAGGAGCTAAGAATGCGGCCCAGAGAGCTGTGATATTATTTTTAAAACACTTAAATTCCTGACAACAATGGCAGGGATGTTCTCGCATCCCTTCGTAGCGCTGCCTGAAAGAAAAGATCCTAACTGCATTGCAGATGTTTCATGGGACTAGAAATACCACTTTACCGGGCTCTCGATTTCCCTGTACACTGAAAGGTAAACACGGGCGGGAATCCAATCCAAAGCTTCGTGCCATTTGATGAACAGCTGTAATTGATAAAAAGCAAATCTACCCCTAACCAATCTGCTGCCTAAGAAATGCAGGCTTGCTAACCCAGCCTGCACTATCGCCCTGTGGTTTCCATCCTCCGTTATTTTGTAGGAAAGCTACAAAGCACATGAATTGTCTGTTGCAGGCAGAGGCCGCAGCTACTGGCTAAACTAAAACGCCCGGGCTGCTATAGCTCGCAGCAATGTCTGCCCTCTGAAACCTCAGCAGTCTTCTGTGAGATTTCTTTCCTTGTCTTGAGTGCACTTTGAAGTCGGAACAACAGCAAGAGTAGCATCAGTCCGAGCCCCTGGCAGTCCACTCTTTAATTTCATGCACCCATTCCCCGTCACGTTCCTGTTAGCCTTTTTTGGCTTCTTCCCTTGTAAAGATTTTTCTCCCCGACGTTTGTGTGTTTGGTGGCAACGTGCCTTAGCATCATTCGATTTTGGTCATCCTTTTAAATTGTTGTAAACTGTTCTAGTGACACACTGTAATTTTAATGAAAGAACCACAGGCCCGGTCTAACGGCAAACTTTTTCTCACCTACTGTTATAAAAGCTTGGAAGTCACTAAAGGAAAGAAGAGAATAAAGTGTGCGAGTGGATAGGTAACAACTGGAAATGACAGCCGCCTAGTGAATCCTGCAAAAATTGTTGTTATTCCCCAGCCCTGTCTTTCATGAGCGTGTCCCAGATGTGTCGTTGCGTCTGCAGCAGAGTGGCAGGCTCCTTCTGTCGATTTGTGCTGAAGTCTTATTACCAAAGGATTTTAAACCTCAGATCAAGCAGAAGTTTAATTGCGCACGGCAAACGTTTTGCCCAGCAGACCTTTCTGTTTGCACTGAGGTTTAATGCGCACACGTGCCTACAGGGTAAATTCAACATAAGGCAAGTATGCCGCCTTGCCTCCTTGTAACCGTCTGTAGTTGGTAATAAGAAGGGAAGGGGGAGTTCTGCAGAAGCTGCTGGAAAGACTTTTGACCTTGCACTATAGAAACCGCTACTGTCCCCAGTTTTTTTGGTGTCATTATTCCAAGGGAACAACCCACTTCATCCATTAAAAAGCTGTTCTCAAAATTCCTTCAGCGCTGACATTTTGTTACAGTATTATGATGATAAGTTGTAGCATGACATGCTGTAATAAGTAAGATTACCTTCCTAGGTCTAGATGCCTTATTAAAGTCGGCAATAAATATCCAGTTGAATTCATCATCTGGACAGGCAATTTCCAAAAAAAAAAAATAAAAAAAAAAATCAGGTGACCTATAGTGAGCTACCCCTTTATGCTCTTTTCATCCCCTCAGACTCATCTAACTCCAAATTAACTGAGGATAGAGAGTAGGTGCTATTCAAAGAACAAAAAGGAGGTGAATGCTGCTTGGTACAGTTTCTCTGTAGCTCGTGTCCCTCCTGCCCGATGAAGGAGAGGTGAATTGCATTTGGCTGTCACCTGAGATGCCCACGGATGGGTTCTGCACATCCAGACACCCCGTGCTCCTTCCCCCTGCCCCTCGGGGTCCACCCAGCAGCTTCGTTTGAGTGGAGGGACGTGTGGATCAGGAGGGGATTTCTCTGAGCACTGGGCTTGGCCCACAAGCCCATTCCAGGAATATTTAAATGCAGAGCCCCTCTGGGAAAAGTGTAGCAGGCAGGTCCCCTCCACAAGGAGATATGGGCCCCCAGGAACTGCTACTAAGAATTTATCCTCCGTGAACCGTGGTGAATTTGGCCAGGCACCAAGGCAATTAACACAAGCCTGAACTCCCCATGAGGACTTCCACTACAGAGAGAGACTCATGGCCTGGATTAACAGAACACATTACAAATCACTTGCAAAGAGGAATAAAACTCCATTTCTTACCTTCTCTCGTCTCAAATAGCATCGTGCACCCCATTCCCAGAGCTGTTTACTGCTGCCTATCCCCCACTGTCAATAGCTAATTTTTCCCGGAGGTCTAGCTCCAAAACTAAAAAATCTTGTAGCAGTAATTAACGACAACCTAAGTGATGAGGTATGGCTATTTCTTAAAATCCGAGCAGTAATCTGAAATCTTTGCTCCCATTAAATTCCTGCCCTGGTACAACTTAAACTCTCTGCTCACTGGAGAGCGAGCTGGTGCCTCACTGGGAAATGTCTTGCTGTTCAATCTTTTCTTTAATTGACCTCCACTGGCTTGCATCAGCACAGGCTGTTCAAAATAATGAACTCTTGAGAGAGGTGGGACTGATCAGATGGAGGTGAGAGGGAGGCAGAGAGGGGGAAAAGGGTCAGAGAAGAAAAAAGGTTAGTGGCTAATTTGGATAAACTGCATTTATAGTCAGAGGGAAAGGTCTTCGGGGCATTTTTATCACATCCGGCTCCTATGTCTTACCACAAAAGGTGGTAAGCAGAGGAAAGAGGGGATTGTGTGTGCTGCTAGTTAAGATCTGTACTTTTTCACCTTGGTTTCTTCCCTAAATAACAACTATAACATTTTAACAAGGTAACAAAGCAGGCAACGATGAAGTGACAAGACAACGAGCTTCATTGTGACTGAAGTAGAGCAAACTCAGCATTTCGCATTTGACTAAATCCCAAGAGTAGACTGGCCAGAGTATGTCCCCCTCCGCTTCACCTGGTGGCGATGCTTAGGTTTGCTTCGTTTCCCATGCCGCAAACAAAGGGGGTTGTCATTAAACCTTCCCTTGCAAATTGGCGTAGCATCAAATCTTGAAACGTCCCCATTTTTATCTCTGGTGATCCAGAATATACAGAGGAAAACTTGACCTCCCGTGACAAGACATGGGAGGTGCTGTCCTCATTTACACTGCTTTTGCATTAATACAAATCCATTTATTTCGCAAGTGATTTTTGCCCTGGTTCATGCTCAAATAACAAGGTCACTCGCCATAAAGTTGTCCTGCTCCCTCTGCTCACAAATCTTCACAAATAAGTAAATAGAAACGTATATGCCCAGGAGGTACACCCAGAAAAAGTCCAGATGTACACAGGCGCATCCCTCTGACATTGACAGAAGTAACTAAAAAAGGGTCCAGCTTGGCGAGTAAGATCCCTTTCTCCCCATGTGGAGCGCCACTACCTTGTGCAGGCAATTGCATCACGTCCTTGACCGTGTCCTCTTACTGTAAGTTTCGAACATGCCCTATTCTTTCTGCCCATGAGAAGAAGCAGAGCTCATTCTCAGGTGCTGCCCAAGAAGGATTGTGTAGCATTAAGCTGCTTTAACCCAAGACACTGCAGCTCACAGGTCATAAAAATAAACTGCAAGGTGAGATCTCAGGTGAGCTGTCCCTTATTGTGACCAGACATTGCACTGACGCCTACAGTGGAGCCACTTAGAGTCTGTTAGCAAAGCTGTTTTCCCAGCTATTTAAGAGTTAAGGGTGCTGTGGGTAGCCTTGACATACTGAGGAGACCCTCATGCTTAGCAGCTCACGAGAAATCTCAGCAGTGGTGTGAGAAAGGGGCAGGGCAGATTGTTAACCACTCAAATAATATAGCTTTAATTAATGGCTTTCAGAAAACCACTCAGTGTGGTTGCCCCTCTCTTTTCATTCGGTGTGATCAGATCGGCACTTTTGTTTAATGTACTGAATATTTTGTGTGCGGTTATATATGTAAATACATGCAGATTTATGCCTATACATGAACTATGTAGTATAAGCTGTGGATTTCAGGACTCTCTTTGGCAGTCAGAACACCAGCACAAGATTCCGTGCATCTTTTTTCCGTTCGTAGCTCTGCCCCGGGCCTCCTGGGTCACCTAGAGCTGGTTGCTCGGTCTCTGTGCTTCTCCAGCTGCCCACCACTCTGCTGGGGTGGGTAAATACCTTAAATTGCACTGGTTGTAGGGGTTGCTGAAGCCAAGGCAGGGCATCTAAAAATAATACACAGTAATAGTTGTATGACTTCAGAGGAAAAGAAAAAGCAGCGTTGAGCCTGTCTTACGTTCAGGCGTCACCTAAGAATGAAAAATTCACATTAACATCAAAGTTTCATAATGTGCTTGTTGCCCTTGACATTTTTTCACGTATAACTCAGTGCGCTGTTCTTCACACCCACCGAAGGGTTGCAGTGTGTTTCAGTGCTGTAAAATGTACGGATGATGTACCTGAGATGGTTTTTGTGCATTTGCGAACTTACCTCAGGTTTGTCTCATTTCATCATGTGGCCCTGAACATTTACTGTCATTTCTTTGATTTTAACCAACACACAGCACGCCGAGGAAGCCACATTAGCTGTTTGAGACCCGGTGCGGCACTGAGGTCAATACCAGCAGTGAATTCACATTGCTGGCAAAAGTACCGCTGCCTCTGTGGCTCTTGGTGCTCTTGTGCTCTTGACACCACGTGGACATGGGCCTGGCATGGCACGCTTCCGTGTATCAACAGCCACCTGCCTTCTCCTTTGTACAAACTTGCTAATCACTTAGGTTAGCACAAAGGTGAAAGGCGTCTAATGTCAAGAGCTGATAGAAGCCGTAAAATAGGGCCAGTCGTTTTGTGAAAGTCCTCTTCCAGCTTGCAAACCTTGTAGGAACTCCTGCTTCCCTTGTAGCTATTTAGAAACACAGGGTTTAATTCAGAGGATTTTATATTTTGCTGGTGTCAACATGCTCCATGTGATAAGACGTTTTATTTTTTAAAAAACTCCATCCTAATTTGAAACAACGTCTGGGCTACATCCTAAAATGATAAAAGCTGAGAAATGTACAGATAATATTAGTGATTCATCCTTAATTCGTGCTGTTGTGAGAAGAGAAGCAGTCGATGCAAGTAAAGATAGAGTCTCACCCTTATCTTTGAAATTTTGGTGTCTAGTCATAATATTGCTTCAGCATAAAGACTCTCTGTTCCCATAGTCAGGCCTTAGATTTTAAATAATTGGAAGGAAAATTCTGCTGTGCTATCTGAGTAATAATGCATCGGCGCTAACAAACCTGCGGCTCCTAGCGCTAGGGCTGCTAGAACAGCCCAGCCATTTGAAATCAAATTCAAGATGGGTTGTAAGACAGAGAGAAGCCTCACTCATAGTGTAACTGTGATTGTACTCCAAGCACGGTATAGCAGTTTGGTTTGCTTGCTTTTATTAGAAGCCCGTCTGTTAATTGCAGCGTGTATTTGGCTTGCAGGTGACTTAGGCATAGGTTTCGGGGCTGCAGGCTGAAGAGGCAATTCTATTCTGCAAGAGCGAAAAATAACACTTTTAAATCTATACGTGTTTCAATCTACTTTATTGTGCCTTCTGGCTTTTCTGACATGGTACTCTACCTCACAGACAGGTTTGTCCTGTTGTCTAAAAAACAAAAGGTTATGCCTCCCGTGTATGCTTTTTTTTTTTTGAAAAAGGGTCCCCAAAACCTGTAGTCTGAGTTGAGAAAGGCATGCTTCTTGCCAGCCTCACTGCCTACATGCTTTTTGGCTGACCTGAACACGGCTGGCCTGAATGTGGGTATATGAAACGGGGCTTTCCTTGGGAAGCTTTTGGAAGAAATAGGCGGAATGTTGTGTGACAAACAGACGTGGAGCAGCTCGCCACAGGAAGCTCCATGGTTTCCCATAGAAGAAGTTGGGTGTGAGAAAACTATCTAGTTTTAAGATCTTTGCAGTATTTGGAATTTTCAAAGTTGCTCTTTTTCAAACCAGCAATGAGTTTTCCCCCTATTAAATATTGTCATTTAACCTGAAATGGCTATGGAGATGACATATGAACTGCTAAGCTGCGACTTGACTGATGCCGGCTGTCCTAGGCAAGGACATTGCATGGCAGTGTAGAGTTGTGCTCCTGGCTACACTTTCTTTAGGAGATTTCTCTCCCCTCAGCGTGAGCAAAATGTCTGGGCTGCAGCCAGGAGGGGGAACCAGAACCTGGTTCCTGTCCCAGAGCATCTCACAGGCGAGGCATTCGTGCACCTCTGCGGACTCCCTGCATGAGGTGTTTGAACTCCAGTTCAGGCATGCGTGCTCAGGCCTATCCACGTAAAGAGAGCAGCCCCACTGTCACCTCCCGCCACAACCATCTTTTCTAAAAAGAGAGGAGAGAGGCAACCATCCATGCCAAGAACAAGCACACAGGGATTTAAATCCAGAGGCAGGATGGGGAGGTGGAACTGGCTCGCATCAGCACCCAAATGCTGGAGGAAGGTGGGATTTCAAGCGTGTGCTTCTCTTTCTTGTGATCTCGCAAATTTTTCACCCTCCACTTAGCATCCTGGCTGTTTTGAATCTTAATTCTCCCTGGAAGATGAAATGCAGGGAACTGAGATACTTATTTAGGGAGGAAGGTGGAATTGCGTGTCTGGATCCAGAAGCCTAAATACGTTTGCAGAACAGTCTCAAGCATTTTATGAAATATTTAGACCTTTCGCTATTCACAAGGCTGAAGTATTGCAAAACACACCTATTTCTAATGAGTGGAAATAACATGATACACTGTCTAGCTAATTGTTAGCAGGATATTATTTTTCCTGATATCTCACAATTACAAATGTTTCACTCTAATGGTGAAAACCTTTGCAGCTAATGTACAGCCACATGCACACACACATATGTAGGACCTTCTTCAGAAGCACTTACGGAATTGCTTTTGACATTAACCAGCATGCTCTCCATCCAAGGAGAATTGACACTGAAAGCCAGTTCCTGTCCCTAGCCATGTAACTGGCTGTGCAATACGTGGACTACCAGCACACTACTGTTTCTAATTTGAGAGGAGAGTTTTGGCTGTGGCTGCCTATTCTGCTGTGGAATTTGAAAGAAATGCTTTGGAACAATGAAGATGCTTTCTTGACGTGATACAATCCACCCTTGCAATTTTTTTTTTTCTGGGCTTGTAGTATGCAATGCAAACTGTTAAAAGTCAAATATGCTGTGACACAAAATTGAGCTGCAGCACACAGTGAGAACTTCAATGTGCAATAGTCATCATCCTGCCTGCCTTTTCTGGAGGTAAGGACAAGTCTGCAGAATAACAGAATGGTAAGGAAAGTCATTTGTCACCTTTTGCACATAATTCAGGGCAGGAGCCGCTCGGTGCCTTTGCCGGACTCTTTCCAGGCAGCGCAGAAGCACACACAGCAGCTCAAGGCTGGGCAGCGTACAGCCTGGGCAGGTGGTTTTGAAGTTGTGTTGTGGCCTCCGTCCCTTCCTGAGATATGGGTGCATGAGGAGACTTTCTTGCATTACATCTTGTTCCTGCCAGGGATTGGGGTCTCCAGCCACAGCTGCTTCCCAAACAGTGCTGCTGCTCCGGCAGCAAGGTGGGGTGATATTCAAGGTGCTGTAACAAGAGGTTGTCTCCCCAGGTAGCAATTCTGTGAAAGGTTGACAGAAACAACAGTACTAGGAATGCCTGAACCCTCTTTTAATCATCATAATAATAATAAAATAAATCCCCAAGCAGCACTCTGGCAGAGAAAAAGTGAAGTCCTGATGTCTTTTTCCACTCCTTCCTCAAACCTGCAGCTGAGTCAAAGGCCCACGGTAGAAGAGCTACGTGAGAGGAAGATCCTCATCCGCTTCAGCGACTATGTAGAAGTGGCAGATGCGCAGGACTACGACAGGAGGGCGGACAAACCCTGGACACGACTCACAGCCGCCGACAAAGTAAGTGGAACAGCTTTGGGAGGGCCATGATCTGAATAGCTAAAGCACGTCACAGCGAACGGCATCCCTTGGGTCCCAACGACCGTCAAGGAATAAGCCTCCACCTGACGTCCCTTCCCAACACACCTGTGGTTTCTTCCCATTCGCAAGGTTTGTTGTTCGAGTCATAAATCTTTGGCGAGAAGGCTTCTATATGGGTGGAAGCCAGGAGCAAGGCTAATACCACTTAAACAGAGAGGAGGGAATATCAAGCCCTTTGAGGAAAAGGTCTCGATGGCAGCCCTGTTATTTGTTTGTTGGTTTTGGTCTTGCCACGTCATTTCTGCCATCTCAGAGCTCCTGCAGGACCTAGCAGAGCAGTGTGACAGCAGCACTTGCCAGAATTGCCATGCCAGAACAGAGCAGGCCTGGGTGCAAAAATCAGAGTAGGTCAAATAATTGGCAAAAGCACCTCCCAGCGAAGCCAGGTAACTTCTCTCCAGTTTGCTAGGAAGGGGCGTTTACTCAGGATTTCTGTCCCGTTCCACGGCGTGTTTGAAGCACTAAACTGAAATCACGTGAGCCCTGCAGGTGAAGAAAAGCTGCGCATTTGCTATCGAGTGCGTTGTCCTCTGAGCGCCAGTGGGACCTTCACTCAGTGGTGTCTCTGGTGGCAGCATTGGTGGCAGAGGAATTAAATTGCTGGCAAATTGTAACAGTCGTACCCTGAGGGTCTTAATCGTGCCTCAGGAAGAAGACTTAAACATTGTATGGTCACCGTAAGAAAAGAGGACTATGAGGCTGATCAGTGACTCCCATGCTTTAGTCATTCTGTGATGGCCATGTAATTTTAAAGACTTTCAGGTACTCAACTGTTTTTTTTGCTGTGGGACTCACGCAGCGTTGAAGACTGTCATGTCTAGAGACTGGAGCAGGATTCCTGGCCGTGCCACTTATTTATGATGCTCTTGGTTTTATTGACAGAGAAAAGGGCAGCCCATTCTACTTGTATAATATAACCAAAGGACTTGCATAGTTTTGTGACCTCTGGTTTTCTCCTTGACAGAGGGCTTTTTCAGTTTAGCTTTGGATAAGTTAAGGTAGCATAAACTGATCTGAAAGAAAAAAAGAAAAACTTCCCCTGGACTATACACAGACCTTAATTTACTGGGTTAAATTGGCGTTTCCCATTTTACCTTGTCCACATTGGACAAGATCTTATTCAGCTGACTTAGTTATATTCTCCTGATTGATAGATGAGGGAGGGAATACATCTCCAGCCGGTTCTGTAGCTTTTCATCCCTATCTGGGATGAAAGGCACGGAGAGACCCAGCTGGGAAAGGAGAAGATTTGGTGTCCAGAGACATCCTTCCTCATCCTGTGTCTGGGAAAAGAACAAGTATTAGATACCACTATTAAACGTAGCCTGGTAAAGAATTCAGAATTAAGGCCTCAGAGTACTTTGAGGTCACTTTTTCTTTTTTATAATGCATATACAAAGTCCGTACACAGAGCAAAGGGCTTAAGTTCTCCAAGTGAACCTTTTCGAAGCAAAGCAGGAGAAGAAGAAATGTTTGTCATTCTAATATGAATGCCCCTTACGGCATAAGGAAGTAGATGATACATTATTTTTTGTGTTTGGGTCATATGGGTGGTATTCTGATTTCTACGTTCAGATGACCTGCTTTTCCCCACCACTCTGTCCACTGTTGGAAAAAATAGCCAGACAAACTGAACACAACTCTAAAATGTCTGACAAAGCTCCAACGTCCTATAAATGATTATTTTCTTCCAGAGCTTTGATTCAATAACCATCTTCACTGGTCAGCACAGGCTAGATTTATTGCAAAAATACATTTTAGTGATGGACTTTTCTGGTCTGATGTCAGTAAATCTGGCTCTGTGTGCTGGGTGTTGGGAACTGCCTTCAGTCTGACTTCATCTGTACCAGGGCTGGCTCTTAGAGGAATAAAAGAGGCACTTCTAAATCTCTCCAGCAGATTTCAGACCTTATGGGAGTCAGCAGCCCACCTGGCCTCCCTCACAGACGCTTAAGCAGCAAAGTTTCTGGTTCAGAAACTCCGGTTTCAAAGTTCAGCAGCAGGTCTGCTGAAGGTAGGCTGTTGAGCTGCTGCATATCTGTCGCTCTGTCCTGATAGGTGGAGGCAGAGGCTGACAGACATTTCTAAGGTAAATAAAACCCCAAAGCTGTGCAGAAAGAGCGCGGGGAGCCTTTTCTGTGGATCACACTCGCAAAATCTGTCGCTTAGAGCTTGTCAAGGCAAAGGTGGTTGGTGACTGGATCAGCGGCTGTTGCAAAAGCCCTGTTCTGGGCTCGTGCTGTTCGTACAGCACTCTGTTACCCTCTGTTTGAGGGTGGCAGAGCACAGGAGCAGGCTGCCCAGAGAGGTTGTGGAGTCCCCTTCCGTGGAGATACTCAAAACCCACCTGGACGTGTTCCTGTCCAGCCTGCTGTAGGTGACCCTGCTTCGGCAGGGGGGTTGGACTAGATGATCTCCAAAGGTCCCTTCCAACCCCTACCACTCTGTGATTCTGTGTACTAGTTTAGCTTTCCTTCATCGAGAAAAATTCCTGACAGAGAGGAGCACCACTGACGGGAGCAGCCCCTTGCAGCAGCCGATTCCGATTTGAGCATCACACAGCAAGGCAGCGGCACACACCTTGGACCCATGGGAGCCTTTGGCTGCGGCAGCCACATACCTCTCCGTACGCTCACAGTGAAACCCCCTTGTGAGCTACAAATACCACAGGGCTGTCAGAATTCATGACTTTGGGGCTTGGGACTTGAGCCGGTCCTGCTGAGCGCCCCCTCCGACACAAAGCTGAGTCCCTCCAAGTCACACCCCCGCTTATATTTTTATTCTTCAATTTCTCTCTTCCTGCCAGTCACCCCTGGTTTTCTTTTCCCTTGTGGACAAACCACAGAGGCTGTAGGCAACTTGAGTCTCCTGCAAATGCTGAATACGACCACCTGTGGCCAGTTTTCTGCTGGATTAGTGCGTTGAATCGGTTCAGTAAATGGCACGGCTGGGTCAGAAGGGCAGAGGAGCACAGCCCGAGGCAGAGAGGAGGGCAGGGAGGCAGGCACCCCTCTTTCCCTCCCAACTACATTCAAGGTCGGGTTGGATGGAGCTCTGAGCAACCTGATCTAGTTGAAGGTGTCCCTGCTCATTGCAGGGAAGGTTGGACTAGATGACCTTTAAAGGTGCCTTCCAACCCAAACTATTCTATGATTCTGTGATTCTATGAAGTAAGCTCTGCCACTTTAGTAACTTCATCCGAGGAAATTCGGGACCGCATAAAGGCAGGAGACATCTCAAATATGAGTTTGGCGAGATCCAGGCAGAGTTTACTCACAGTCCAGCTCTGAAACAGATGCAGCGTTTGAGCAACTCTTGTGCACCTTTGTTTTCTCATGCGTATGCTAATTTAGATTTTGTACATGAAAGTGTTCACATAATAAGCCAGAATTGGGTTCTGTATCTGCATCTACAATATGTTTTCAAATTGAGCCATTCCACCGAAGCATTTATCTCTTCCCTTTATGTGATTTAGAACGTGTTTATCTCTGTGCCTTTTCACATTTTAAAGTCTTTTTTATGTTTTTCTTTCTCTCTCTGATAATGTTATCTATCTGCTTCACTTTTAATATACTGTTTTCAGAACAAAGTGAACTTATTTTGATCTCTCTCATTTATACATTTATGAGTTTATTTGTCCTTTACAGGCAGCCATTCGAAAAGAGCTTAATGAATTTAAAAGCACTGAAATGGAAGTTCATGAATTAAGTAGGCATCTAACAAGGTAAGCTGACATTAATTTTTTAAGAGTATCAATGAATACTGTTGTTTTTTAAAAAAAAAAAAAACCACCAGCAGCTCTTTCTCCAACACCCGCTGAACACACCACGAGGTCTAAACAACATTTAGAATTACAGGCTGTAAAAGAAGCTCGCACAAACTCATACTGAACCATTACATGGCGGTATGCAGGCACGTGCTGTCTGTTTAATAAAGTGTGACCTCCCTTTATTTTATTTTTTTAAAACACCCTGCTCTCCCTAGCTGCATGTCTGTTCCTCTGATACCAAAAGCAAATAGTGTCGGTGTCTGAAGGAGGACAGGGAGCTCTGGTAGAGCCAGTCCGTAGCAAGGTATGAATGAGCAAGCGCAGATCCAATCCCACTGAGCGGACGGCTGTTCCACACTACACACACCCCACACACACCTCTCTCAGCCCTGTCCTCCACGTCCTGCCACAGGCGACGCGCTGGGGAACTAGCAAGGCGGGCATTAAAAGCGAGGCACGATTTTTTTTTTTACACTTTTAGGCTTTTTTGGGTTAAAAAGGTAGAGACTGAATGAATTATCCATGACCCCAAACTACCAACGCTCCCCTCCGACAGGCTACGGCCGAGGCAGGCTGGGAGGTCGGGGCACGTCCCCTCGCCCAGCCTGAGCTGAGTGTGCCCTGGCTTTGGTGCTGCGGTGAGCTGAACTCCTGGCGTTCCAGTTGAAGTCAGGCCTTTGCAAATCAACGTTAACCCACGCTCATTGCCAGACCTTAAAAACAAGTGTTAGGTATTGAAGACAAGTGAGAGTAAGATCTGGTGCAACGCTGGAGCTGCCCTGGTATTAATACATTCACCAGCTAGGTGCTCATAAAAAAATGCAGTTAATACTTTTAAGAAAAATACAGAAAAGCTTAAGGCAAAATTAATTTTGTATTAGGGGATTTTTATGTGATAAATTAATAATTATATTAAAATTCACCACATGCATTATGCATACATTCCCTTGCAGAAACGGTCTCCCTCCTACTTCCCAGCATGTGCTGGGACGGTTGCGCTGGGGTTTGTGACAGCAGAGCGCTGCTAGAGACAGGCCAGCTGCCTTTGCGCCAGGAGGTCTGGAAGGAACTGTAGGGTGTGCAGTTGGCCCAGATCTGTTGACCCTGGTGACCGAGCCTTTGAGGGACATTTGGCTTGCTCCTCCAGGAGAGCGGTGACAAACTTGGAAAGGATGCCGCTGTTTAAAAGGGGGGTGTTGCTACAAGGAGTTGAGCGCCATTGACAGCTCCGTAGATTTCCACGAGGCCTTTAGCATCCCATAAACATAGAGGCTGGTTTAGTTTTCCAGAAGACTCTCTAGCTGCTTGGCTTTCACAGGCTTCTGGGCAGTATATTGCATCTCTTGCAGCATCGGGGTGAGCAGCGACCTTGTAAGGTGACTCAGTTTATATTTGAAAGCCACCAAGTGGCTTTGAGTCGCTAAGTCTGGGCCAGGCGTACCCAGAGATGCAGCTGATGTAATAGAAACTGGGCTAAGGGTTTGGCTGAAATTCAGCAGGACTTACTGGTTAGACAAGTGGCCTCAGGAAATACGCACTTCAAGGAAGCACGCTTAAACAAAACAGAGTAATTCCCTTAAACAAACTTAGATAAATCACCATTATAAAATCATTAGCAAGGTAATGAGCTATTCATGTCATTAAGCAGTGGCATGAACTGAGCAAAGAATGGGAGCGTTGCTTTACTAGTGGGACACATTAATTAATTCATGATTGAGTAGGAAATCAAAGCTTAAAAAAAAATACCTTTGGAGAGCTGACAAACCCAGGCCTCCTGACAGAGGGTGGACTTGCAGAAGGGGTGGCCATTTTAGCTCTACTTGTCTCTTTATCCCCAGATATTCAGGAGTAATCATACTTGAACTGTATGTAAATCTTTCTGTCTGAAGAGCATAAGGTTTGCCTAAACCAGACAATTTTTGTGGCATCAGGCATGGTGTGGTCTGAAAAAGGCCTGGCTGATCTCAAATAACTCACTCAGGGATCTGATAGGATGGACCTAAAGCGTGTTAGTGTCTTTGGTAGATTTTTGGTGCTAACAGCTTAAGCCTATGAGTTGTGATTCTGGCGAGGTCCAAGGAAGTGCGAGTGGCTGCTCTGGGTACCAGCATGGCTGATGTCAATGCTGCAGGAATCGAGCCGCCCCAATTGTGTCACTGTAGCAATTAGTTCTCCAATTTTTTTTATGTACAATATGCATGTGAGGCTGTTATCTTACTATTTCTCTTTTTTTTTTTTTCCGCCTTTGGGTTTTAGGTTTCATAGACCGTAGCAGTTCAACTCTACCTGACTACTATGCCATCTTCAACACATAACTAAAAGGAACCTTAAGTGCTGGTATTATTCACTTCCCTGTTACGTACAATGTAAATCTTCTGAACTGCCTTTTTAAAAAAAAAAAAAAGAAAAAGAGTAGAAAAATAAATATAAAAAAAGGAAAATTGTATTTACATGTGATGGGTACTGCAGCATCATCAGACCTGCTGGTTCAAGCTTCAATAACAGAAAATACCCCTGGTGGGAATCGTGCCAAGACTTGGCATCTATGTATAAGACTTTCCTGGCATGTGGATTTGCCATACATGTTCAAGCCCAGCTGGTGGTGCATCCATTTCGTCTTCGGGCACCCCCCCTCATCCTGACAAGCCCCTGTCATCAACTCCAGAGAGCCCTGAGATGGTGTTCAGGGAATCACTGGCCTGGGTGAAGACCAGCACCTATGGCACTAAAGCACTTATACCAAACACTCCTTTCAGGCTGCGAGCACCTTATGAGGATGGTGAAGGATCAAAACTCCTCTTCGGGCCAACCCATCTGTGAATATCATCTGACTAGAAAGGAGAAGTTTAAGGCCAATCGATAGGCATTGTTTGGCTCCCAAGCAGAAAAAGGCGTCGCCTGTAGAGAACCGGACTCCCTATTGAAGGCTGGTTGACTTCTAGCAACTGTTTATTTTTCACCTCTTTCAAGTATAATTTTCTAAACCCAGTTGTGAACCCATCAGCAGTAAGCGACAAGAACGTTGAGGACAAGCAAGCAAAACCCATCTCTTCATGGTCACTGCATGGCATTCGCGCAGCTTGTAGATTGTTTTTTCACACCCAAGCATCGTGACTGTGTGAGAGCCAACGTGCGCCCGGCAGCAAGAAAGGCTGGCATTCCCACCCGCTGTGCAGAGGGACACAGGAGAGGAGGAACTGGGGGGGTCGAGGAGGGATATCCATCCTCTCTGTATCAGGTGTTTCAAGAACTGATCCTAACCTCACCCTGAGAAAAGCATGGCAGATTGTGTTACCTGGCCTAACAAAAGGAGCGTGGTGCATCGGACTTGTCACCGGTACCCTCAGCTGACGCATGAGGACAGCAATTCAGAGGTGTTCTGGTTTGGTTTTAATTTATTTTTCTTATAGTGGTTTAACACACAAACTGACCAAGGAGAGCTCAGAGAGCTGGTCACTCTGGGCCTGCTTTACCTGCCAACTTAAGTGTGTGCTTAACGCTAAGTAAGCACGCAAACAGCCTCACTGCATTCAAGAAGACGTCTGACAGGCTTAATTGAAGCTGAACACATGTAAGTGCTTTTCTGAACTTTGGCCAGCACCTCCCAGAATGAAGTCCTTAACTAGTGTAACGCCAGCAAGCTGGGGCAAACATCGTCCAGGATTCCTTTCCAGCTCTTACAAGGAACTATTATGCCATGTTTTGGACCACTGGCCCAAAGCACTGTAGCAACATCACTGTAAGAAGTTCCAGATTATCACTTCAGGACACCTTTTTTCTTCCAAAATAGCTATTTTGCTTTGACAGATTGAGCAGAGAGGCCAAAGTTTTTTACTAAAATGTTATTTCTGTTATTAATTTTTTTTTCCTTTCTCGCTGTCTTCCATGTATCTATCCACTCTTCTGTGCTCCCTCTCTACCTCCCCCGATGCCATGCTAACATTGCCCTTTACCGATTGCGGGACGAGAAGCCTCTCGCGCGTGAGCATTTAATGGCCAATGCTGCGTCGTGCCAACACTCCTGCCTCTTCTCAGGCCTTGGTCTCACTCCTCTGGTCGCAGGAGTAAAGCAAAGGGACCTGCGTGTAGCCCATGGAGTTGCGGTACCATCCAGCCTGCCCAAATGACACGGGCAGCGAGGCTAACAACGCGCTCCATTTCGCTTAGCAGCGGTACGCAATACCTCACAGATTTGCTCCCCATCAGCGACAAGCGAAAAGCATTTCATTCTCAGCTGCGGCCATCCTTGCAAGGCTGCGGGTTATTGGCTATTAAACAACAATTGGCTCTTGTAGGATGGAAGATGCTACAAAGGAAAGTAAAAACCAGCTGGTTTCTGGTGCCTGGTTTTTGAGCCAGCATGTCTCTGATGCGATACGCTGCCCAGACGAGGTGATGATTTCTGAGGAAACACACCCGGCAATCCCTGCATCGCCAGCTCACAGTTGCTTTAGATACAAGTTCATCCGTAGTGGAAGCCTTTAACGTGCAATGTTATCAGCTCAGTGCAGTAAAGACAGAGCGCTTACGTACTAGCCAGGAATACACTGCTTTGGGGTTATTTTCATGAAAAGCCGGGGGGCGTCATGTTTTTAAATTCATTGACGTACACATGCACTCATAACAAGACCACCACAGCTTTAAAAAGGGAAAACAAAACTCTAGGCTTTTGGCTACGTGCATACAGTGCATTAAGAGAGGGCTCTGCAATGTGGCTGTTTCGAAGAGCAACAAGCCCTCACATTCCCAGTATGGATCCCATACCTGCCCTGCCGTCGTTAGCTCAGAGGTTCAGTGTGAAAGGGAAAGGAGGCCATTTAAGGACCAGTGGTGACAGAAACCGCAGGAGTCAAGAAAGCTGGTGGGAGGAGAGATTTAATTTTTTTTAATTTTATGATTAAAATGAAGAGGAAAGAGGTGTAAGTGGCAGACTGCTGCTCTCAGTCTGTTGTCGGTGCCAGAGTCCCCAGGGGAAGGGGTAGTCAGGGGGCAGCGTCACTCTGGGTACTGCCACCGTCCCTCCTGGCCATGGAGCCCCAGCAGTGCCCACATCTGCCAGTCTGGTGGCCTAAATAAACCCTCGGGCAGAGGTTGAGGCAAGTCCTGGGTGACGGCCAGACGTTCCCCGGCACCCTGCCTTCATCTGGGTGGGCCCCAGGCAGGTCCCGGCCGACCTCTTAGCAAGTTGTCGCTCTCTGCCTGCCTCAGGATTCAGGCTGTCCCCAGGGCAGCTCTATGTGGCAATGCTTTACTCTTCTTTTCTTTTGTAATGATGTTAACTCCTGGCTGAGCAGACACCAGGACACAGTGGAAGAACTGCCATATTTCTCCCGAATTGCAAGTAGAGCTTATTACCGAAAAGGGAAAAGGAGGAGGAGAAAGAAGCCATATAAAGTGTTTGGCACTGTTAGTAAGCATCGCAGAACTGGCACATCATCTGGTTTTACCTTCAGTGGATCTGGGTATTTTGCAAAGTTACCCTTTGGCGAGGCATTCTTCAGCAACCTTTCAGTGCCTGAACACTGCAGCGCGTCCTCAGTTTGCACGCCCACCTCTGGCATCCGTGGGAAGTTGCAAGCAGTAGGGGGAAAAAGCTAGTCTTTTTTTTTTTTTTTTTTATTTAAACCTGTTTTCTTCTTATCTGTGAAAGCCATCTCTACCACAATAAAGTAGTTGCTATTCTGTTGAGAGTGAAAAAAATAACAACAAAGTCATGATTTCCCCCCACCTTCAACCGGGATTATGTGCAGGACATAAAGATGATAAAATTTCTGCTAAGACTCAGTTAATACCGCAGTTAACACCACTCATCCGCAAGTCATATTAGGAGGAGATTAATAGTAGTAATAAAGAAATTGCATCAGGTTTAGAGAATGGAAAAATCAACACAGAACAAAAATGGCTATTTCAATCATCCATCTCCGGGGCTGATAATGGAGGTAATATTCCGCAGTCAAGGAAGAAAAACATTTTGGTTATAATCCACTGAATCCCAATGGGTTATTCATACTTAAAATGTACAAGTATTGTGACGTCTGTTCTACAGCCTATGGAAAGATGAAGGGGAAACTGGGAGTGCTGAGGAGGTGGTGGGATTGGTAAAGCAATTCCAAAACATCTAGACAAAAGTTTTGATTGTTTGGGGGGAAAAAAAAGTGATGGTGAGGAAACACAATGGTGGCCTGGCCCTCCCACCCACACCCTCACCAGCCACGGGCTATAGGGACCTGGCTTATGACTACCGGGGAAGGACGGGGCTGTGGCCTTTCCCCACCCTCTGCCCCGCTGGTTAGGCACTCGCAAGCTGAAGAAGTTTCAGGCTGCAGGTTCGCTGGGATGGGGCTCAGGTCAGCTTTTGCGTCTAGACAATTCCTAGCACACACACACTTACCAGAAGAAAAGGAAAGGGCGGGGCGGGGGGGAGAATGTAATAGATTTTTAACTATTTTACGTTAACTGAAACTATTTAGTGAACCCCTCACGCAAATATATTTCAACCTAATAATTATATGTAACTGCGGCACTTCTTTGTCGTCACTGCAACTAGTCACCAAAACTCACCCTTCATTACTTCTACAGTGCCATCTGTACGGGGCAAACACTAGCAACCAACAGAGGGGGAGCAATTCCAACATGCCTAGTGAAAGCTTGCACTCACCAAAAAAAAAAAAACCACGGGTGAGCTGGAAATCCAGAGTTATATGTGAACGGGAGGTTCCCTAACGTGCCTGCAAACAAAATCACTTTGTATAAATAGCCATGGGAGACGACTAGGCTAATAAATAAAAAAAATCAGGAAAGAAAAAGGGGACAGATGATTTTTCCCAGGTGTTCAGTCTGCTCAACATGGGAACAACTTCAGTAAACAAAGAGGAGGTGACGGGCACATTACCTGCGTTCCCGTGTGTCCCAGTTACTCCTGCACCAGTTGCATTTTCCAGTTGATATCCAAGTGTATGTATATAGTTTGTCTTTGTATAGGAGTGAGTGTGGTGGCTGTCAATCATGTGCTCTTCCAGTATTGTAATTTAACAGATTATGGCTGTATGAAAACGATGTAAATAACTAGAAAAAAATTAAACTGGATCTCTATGTCCTAGTTTTTGTACATACTGAAACTGCATGGTATTTAAATTATTGTTTGTCTCTGATGTATGCAGTTTCTTAAAAAAAATTCATTTAAAAAAAAAAAAAAAAAGCGTTCCTGTGCCTGTGTATTTTATCACCCTCCATCCCAGCGACTGATGGGGTACGGAAGGGATGCAGTTGAGGACACCAGCCCTCCTGCTGATAGCCAGGCTCAGCACTCCAGCCACGGTGACAGAGCGGGCACCCCACGGCGTGCCCACGCCTCAGCGGGGAGAGCAACACAGGAGAGCGAGACTTACCAGAGCAGATGGATGGGGTGATGTATCGGTTGAGCCGCTCGTGCCGGCTCTGTGAGCTGGTTCGGCAAAGGAAGATGACCGGTATCTCGGCTGCTGAAGTTGTACCCAACACCAGGCTAATAAAGAACAAAACCAACAGGCTGTACTAGACACACACAACCAACACCCACCTCTCACCACAATGTTGTCAGTACAGACTCGGTCAAGTGCCTACTGCCAGCATCAATGTGCAGAATTTGCCAACTCTACTCTCCCTTCCCTGTTCACAAGTCTTTGTCCTATAGGCAACACCCTGTGCACCCCCTGAGACACACAGAGGCTCCCAATGAAAGGTCCATATACTCTTTAATCAAGTTCTGCTCCTTTCCATTGCTAATAGGGAGACACAACACGATCAAAACTCTAGTACTGGGGTTTTTTGTTTGTTTCCATTTGGGTAAGTTTTCACTGACCTTACAGGCCTTGTGTGTGTTGGCATATATTTCCATTCTGGCAGCCAGCAAGTTTGTAGCTAATCAGTTAGGTTTGGATAAGTAAATGAACTAAAAAAAAACCCAATAAACACAACTTGGTTTTTGACTAAAGAGCCCCTTCCCCCACAACTAGCTACGGCTTCCGTAGCAGCATTATACAGTGTTGGGCTTTTTTTTATGTTTTAACTGAAGCATTTTAATAAAACTGTCCTGAGGAAAGAGACGTGTGTGTCTTCAGTAAAGTCCATGTAATTACTAGCAAATCGAATTGCAATCTAATGCCATCTTTAGGCAGGAAACAAAGAGGAGGGCTGAAGAAAAAAAATAAATCAATTCTCCATTACCCAGGCAGCCCCTGGTGACCAGCTCAGCAATAGCGTTTGTGCTATCTTTACCAACTGCTTCAAACCACTTCAGAAAAACCTCAGGACAGCAGACCCACAGGAACGACCGACAGTTCCTGCAGGGCGCAGGAGCTGGTGCCCGTCAGGCCCACCCTGCAGTCACTCTCTTGCAACATTCCCTGTTAATGGGACATAAGACAAAACAATTAATGCTTTAACATCTATTTGATGAGTGTCTAAGTTTTATGTACATTGATACTTTAACCCTGAGAGGTAGGAGACCAACATATCTGTTTACCAACCTGTTTAGAATGTAAAAGCCAGTGTCCATGTGCACACATGCCCAAGAGCTGCTCTTCAGCCCAAAATAATGGCCACTAGGCATCTAAATTTTTAATTATTTTTTTTGGGGGGGGGGGGCGGGGGGGGGTGGGGAGGCACGCAGCAGGATGGAAGGAAGCGGGAAACATGCTGAGGCCACTGAGCAAATCCTGCAAAGGCAGTGGAAGCCCCATGCTGCCAGACAGCAGCCCCCGCGGAGCAGCGTGCATGCGCGCACGTGCACACGCAGACACACAGCCATGCACGCACCAGCGCTCCGACACTCGGCAGTGCGCAGCTAAGAGCTTGGCACAGGTATGGGGTGAGATTCCTCTGCCATCATCTTCCTTGCTCTTGCGCCTCAGAACAAGGCTTCCAGGCAATTAAGTCTGAAACAACAGCGTGCAGTCGAGCTGGTCTGCATGGGACAAAGCGGCCGCCCCACTCCTGAGCAGTGTGAGCCGAGAGTGTATGGACATCACCAGTGCCCGTGAAGCAGCTGTCAGGGCAAGAAGCAGATGGTGCAACACCACCCTACGCCCACGCCACCACGCGTTGCCTACAAATTGTACAAAATTGCTTAGAAAATTCTTCCCTAAATGGCAGAATGAATGAAAGCTTGGCTTTTCAGCAAATGTGCGCCGCGTGGTCAGGAGCTCTGGTGTTCAGAAAGACATCAACTTCAACTGAAGCTGTCCCGTGGAGTGATGGAAGTTGATCTCCTATCCACAGAAACCTGCTCTGTATCACTGTTACTTTATCAGCCTCTGTATTTCAGCCGCTTTTGTCTCCATCCGCTCCTGATTTTCTTTCCATACTCTCAGGCCCCTTACCAGACTTCAAATCACTCATCGTTTTTCAAGCACCATCCTCTGACATCTGCCATTACTCTTCTTATCTGGAGTTTCCATCACATTTGGATGTCAGCTGGAAAAGAACGCGGGAGAGCACAGACATGTGGCATTGCTCTAAACATCTCTGGAGAGAAAGTACTGCTTGAGGGGAGAACTGGACCAAATTAAGCTTATTTTGTTTGTTTGCAAAGCCCATGAAGATATTTGGCAGGGGGAGACTTGAGGGGAAAGCTTTCACTCTCCAAAGTGAATGCTTCAGTGTTGTTTCTATTGTCTCCAGGAAAAACAGAAGAAGGAAAAAAAAATAAACCAAACATATGCAACAGCTAGTTCTATATGAACAAACAAGCATGCAAGCAAGCGGTTACATATTCTGCCAGTCAAGGAGAAATAATGGAAATAAAGATAAAATACCTCATTTTCAAGCTTTTGGGGAAAAAAAAGACGATCAGATGACTTGTTGCCACACTCCTCCTGCAATGACACAGAGCTAACAGGAAACAAATAGCAAAGGTAACCCCCTACCCCGTATTACTTAAGTCAGGGATTTCAGTAGGAAGCTCAACTATGTGCAACTTCGAAACAAGCTGCGCAGGGAACTAGTAGCCCATAGTAGATAAATGACCAAGCTTGGACTGCCCACTAAAAGTGCCTAGCTGGACACTACAAATATTCCAGTGCCTTAATTCAAGAGGTCAAAGAGCAACTGTTGGCCGCAAAGGCCAAACTCCAGGCTGGAGACACAGACCAAGGCTACCCAAGCAGTGGACTCTGCTCTAGGTTGGGACTTCAAAGGTATCTCGCCTCAACCTCACCACGATCATCATGTGCTGGGGACAGTGAATGCTCACATTTCGCTGTTCTGCTCTCTTGGGAAGCAGGTCTCTGAGCTAAAGCATTATGTTCGACTGAGCAGACATCATCAAAAATTATCTGAGCGTTAAGTTAGCCAGTTTCATACTTTCAGTCTTTTGGGAATTCAGTAAGTTTTCTGCATAAACTGTATCCCTCATAAATCCACAGTGAAAGCTTGGAAATGGATCCATTAAGATGCACACAAATGTCTCTTACCAGATCGGTGTAGGAAGCATGGCGTTAAACCACTATCTACTCTCTAGAGAACTCCCCTCCTTCAGCACAGCCCAGAATAAATAATGCCCTCTCTTAAAGAAACATTTCTGTTCTTTCCTTGTACATGAAACTGAAAAAGCTACACAGGAACTTCAGCGGACATTAAAGCAGAGCAGCATTTGAGGATGCATCCCACATACAATGAAACATTTAAGTAAAATTGCTATTGCTTATGTGGAAACACAACGATTTTCATTGTGAGGGTGACCAAGCACTAGGATAGGTTGCTCAGAGAGGTTGTGGAGTCTCCCTCCTCAGAAACATTCAAAAGCCACGTGGACATGGACCCGGGCAACTGGCCGTAGGTGGCCCTGCTTAAGCAGGGGAGTTGGTTGGACCAGATAACCTCCAGAGGTCCCTGCCAACCTCAACCAGGCTGTGATTCTGTGAAAGCAGATCTCTGTCTCTCATCTGTGCAGCTCCAGAGCCTGCCTATTAATGGCAAAAGGCTTTTTTAAATTAAAAACTAAACCAAGAAAACGTTTGGAGCCTTCGGTCAAATCGTGATTGGAGGAGCACTCACTGGCAAGTCTGGGAGCAGTAACACTTAACTGGCACTTCTAATCCTGATGCAGTGCATCTCTCTTCACAGAATATGAGTTATTGATTCCCTTCCAGGACTGAAAGTGCTAAACGCCTTCAGTGTCATCAGGGCTTGGTTTTTTAATGATTAAGTAATCTGCAGTGTAAAGGCCTGAATAATGCCTATGTAACTTTGGGGTTTTTGTGAATAAGCTGTGCAGCCTGAGGGAAAAATGTTCAAAAGGGTGATCTCTCAGACTGTTCCCGTGGCCATTATTTGAAAAACTTGTGCGTTGCCTGTAACAGAATGCAGGGCTGTTATTCACAGAACATATATCCTCTTTCCTATCCATGTTACCCAGCTCTCATGCCTACACTAGGAAACAAGCTCCTCTCTGAAGTGAACTACACGGATTACACTACAATGCAGACACAGCAATGGCATTCAAAGCAGACACAAACAAGCTTTTTCTGAACTGGGTAAGCTCAGGCATTTCAGGAACACTAACAGCAGCATCCCAGAATCCAGCACGGATGATCTACCAAGGTTTTCAGGTGTAACCTGAACTGAGCTTCTCCAGCTGATGTGTGGAAGATAAGCCTGACCTAGTTTAAAACAAAAGTTAATTTTCAAAAGCATTTTAAGTCTGCACTACACTGAGTGCAAGCTAAACACTCTTTTAAGTGCAATGGGCATACCTGGCACTTGGCATACTAACCATCAATTTGAGTCAAATAACAGCTAAGCAACACATTTTTATGTACAATTCCCTGGTCTATGCAAGATGTAGAAACAGGTTTTTACACTTCTACAAGAAAAAGATTAGTTCTCCAGCAAACCTCTATCTCTGGCTAATCACTCTACTTTTACTTACATCACGAATTACATTTCTGTATTAAATTTATTTTTAAATCTAAACCAAACAAGAATCAAATTACAACAACTTTGAGCCAAGCATTCAACAGAGGCATTGTTTATTACTGGCCTGTAATTCTGAATTATATTGACTCGTCCCACTGATCTTTCTCCGTACCTGCCCAAAGTTACATTTTAGGATAGGACAGATCCACCTTTCTAGAGCATCTTCCATGAAGAACAAAGGAGGCGCGGTACAGCCATAGAGAGGTGGCTGACAGGTAAAAAGAAAGTATTTTAAAACACTTCAGAAAAGCATGTCACCCCTGGTCATTGTGATGTGCTCCACCTCAAACTTGTGATGCCTCTTGCAGAACATTTACCCGAAAATTTACAGTATTAAGAGAGTACATTTACATTTCTAGCAAAGGCATGCTTGTTCACCAAAGAGTTCCAGCAGACTAACACTTAGTAAATTTACCTTAAAAACACCTCCAAGTAGTAACTAGTTATATCAAGTGTAAGCTGGCATACAAAAACATTTTTAAATTACAAGTAAGCCTATTTACCTTTCTTTAAGAGTTAGATTTACTTCCCCAAAAGCCAGAGAGCACGCTGTGCGATCAGAACACTGTAGCTGGCTGGCCAAGAAACACTCTGGACATGATCACACCGCCACTAGGTATCTTCATTCCATCTGTATTTATTGAAAAATATTTACAAATTGATCGCTATGCTATTAGCTGCTGTAATAGCATCTTTACATAGAAGTAATGACGAACATCACACTAGGATGGAGGAAGAGTGGTAAAATGTCTTTTCAAATGTCTTTTTTTCCCCAAGCTATCAGAAGTGAAGAAAGTTCTCAGACTGAGTGTGCTGGAGTCCCACAGTGTGTGCGCCACAGATCAACAGCTTTGCTGACAATAGCATCAGTGTTGTCTTGAGGAATCTACGAAAGATCAGGGGAAGATGCCTTGTCAGAGTACTTTATTTGGATTGTTTTGTTTAAAATAAAGATTTAAATTTCCACTTCAGATTTTATCTCTTTATAAAAAAGAAAACAAAACATCCCACCATCCCTCAGTCCTATGCGCATCATATTACCTCCAGGTTTTAGATAAAAAGCTTTTATTTACAAAATGGTAAGATGGCCACCCAGGCAACTCACGCTTCACACATCCCTAACCTGGCAGAACTTACACTCGCCATCCATGACCACAAATTTATCTAATCTAACCAACCTACATTACATTGGTATCCTACAACCCTGCTGCAATGCTCATTACTAATCCTAGAAGGAAAGTTCAGGGTCAGGTTCATGATCCCATCCTTATATCAACAGAAAACATACCTTGAGTCCACAGAGTCACGCCCAGGCAAGGAGCAAAAAAGGTGTCAGAAACCAAGCCAGTAAACAGCTTCCAGAAAAATTAAGCTAGCCTCATCTGCACTTACTTTCACAGAAAAACCCCTTAGTATCACAAGAATGGTTGTCAAATCTGTACACAGATAACACATTCCCCAAAGCCTAAAAATCATTTAATTCTACGAAAGCCTTACCTCCTGATAGAAAAAACTATTATTCTCATCTCTGCACATTTTCTCTTCACCTTGGTACTACTACACTATTCTCAGTGAGCAATGTAATAGTATCTTATGGTATGTTTGCAAATTACTTTAAGGTGAAACACACTTTTATAAACCATAAAAGGCAATGCAAAGCACAACAGAGAACTTACATTTTCCAAAAACTGCGTGATCTTTTCTGCAGTAGTCAGTGCTATTATCTTCATTTTAAAGGTTAATAATATCTCCACAGCAACAAAAACAAGAATCTTGCAGGACCCACTAATAACTTTGTCCCAAACTCTACAAAAAATACAAAGAAATCACTAAACATTATTGCAGTCCATATCTGCTTATTTATCTGCTAGAGCAGTTTTTGTACAATCACCTTTTTCCAGATTATTTTTCTGAATAATGGCAAGGTATTGAATTATTCAGGTCATGGTAAATAAAAGACATTTTATCAACTCCTAAATCTGTACAAAGGAGAGTGATGGCAAGCAGTAATGTATTGATACGGTGTTCTTGTTTAGAAATTGAACTGTTTACAAGCTCAAATACAAAAAGCAAATCTTGTTTTAAATAGCCTGAACTGTGAAAACTATTCTACAGTATACAGTAAAGGTGATCATTTTTCCTAGTGCAAAAAAGGAAACAAACTTTATTAGCATGCCTAATAAAGACACTCTTCAAACAGATAAGCAGCTGAGAATTCAAAAGTATGTAATACTGGACTACCACATCTCAAGAAGCTAAATTTTCCAACTCATTGCTGTATGAGACACAAATATGATACATCAGCAGGATATAATCCATGATGTTTAAATTGGACACAAAGAACAACTATTAAGTCTTTCAATCCATCCCACTCTGCACAGACTCTCTCAGAAGAGTTTACACTTGTAAGAAACTGTACCTGGACCTCACATTTTTAACAAAATCCGAAGGGTGGGCCTCCAGAGGCTGCAAGTACTTTAGCAACAAAACTCAGATGAATATTAGAAGGGATCTGCACTAAAACAGCCTGCAACGATTTGAAATCATCGTTCAGCCAGCAGCTCTCTCAAGCCCAATCAACAGACTTGGGATGAAAGATTATCCAAAACCAGTGTGAAACCATCTGTCAGATGGCAGCTTTTATGAGCTTGCATTATTTTTAGTTCTTGAATTTTAAGAGCTGTGTCAGAAAGACTTTCTGAGGAGTACTGTTCTTGCTCCTTCTGGGCACTTGTTAAAAGTGTTTCTCCTTCCAAATAAAAATGGGGGACAAAGATCATATATCTCTGAATACAGTAACACTAACTGGAAAACATCTTCTGTAGCCCACCAATAAACTTGGATCTATGGGTGTACTTCTTCCAAAGACAATTCAATTTTTATATGACCTTCTCTCTCAGAAGAACTTGCCCTTCAGCCTGGAGTGCCAGGTGAACACAACACAAGCATAACATAAACTTTGACAGCTGAATTGAAGAGTAGGTATCACACCTTTAAACACGAAGGAGTTTAGAAGTGAGAGTCCAACAAAGACTCATAAGGATGACAAAGGGATTGGAGCATCTCTCCTATGAGGAGAGGCTGAGACACCTGGGACTGTTCAACCCGAAGAAGAGAAAGCTCAGGGGGAACTCATCGATGTGTACAAACACCTGAAGGGAGGGTGCAAAAAGGATGGAGGCAGGCTCTTCTCAGTGGTGCCCAGTGACATCACCTGAGGCAACGGGCACAAACTGAAACACAGGAGGTTCCCTCTGAACACCAGGAAACACTTTTTCCACTGTGAGTGCGATCATGCACTGGCACAGGTTGGCCAGGGACGTGGTGGAGTCTTCCCAAGAAGCATACATTCAAAAGCTGTGTGGACATGATCCTGGGCAACCAGCTCTAGGCAGCCCTGCTTGAGCAGGGGGTTTGGTGGGACCAGATGACCTTTCAGAGGTCCCTGCCAAGCTCAACCCTTCTGTGGTTCTTTGTGAAAAGCTTTATAACTCAGAATGTGGAATGGTTGCGGCTGTTACAGTGCTTATTTTTCACACTGTGACTCAACTCAATTCTTTATCAGTTTCTTAGCCTTCTATTCATGTAACTCTTCTGACACTATTTTCACAACCTCTCCATTCATAAAAAAGTTAGACTAGAATTTAACTTAAAATGAAGAACTGAGGAAAAGAATATGTAAAATCCTCAGGACTATTCTTACAAAAGAAGGAAACAAACAAAAAACCCACATGGACAGATGGGAAAAAAAGCACTACCAATTTCTTTCCCCTTTGCAATTTAGTTTTAATTCCCTGTCTCGCTATGATTAAAAATGAATATAATTCCCATATGGGCAGGAACAATAAATAATCCAAGATTAAAATCTTACTGCTTCCTTTGTGGTTCAAGCATCCTGGACAAGTGATCACTGTAAATATCACACTGATGTTGAAGTCAGGTCCAGAAGATTAAAGCAAGGCTATGAGAAAACTGAGACCACATTCCTGTTCCACACTGTACAGGTCATCCCTGTTTACTTCTAATACATTTTCCTTCACAAACATATCTGTTTAGAACCCAAGAACAGCTTCCCATGTGTTTCGTGGGCATCAGAACTGTAATTATGACTGACAATACAGAGAGTAGCAGACCTCAGAAACAGGAAAGAATTTTGAAAGTTCATATTAAAGCTCATGTTAATTAAAATACAAACTTACTAATCTGAATATAAAATACCCAGCCTTCTTTCATTATTTTGCTTCCAAGTCTCCTGACTTCAGTTTCCATAATTACATTACAGTAGGTTACATTTCACGCTCAGAAAACACTCTCGTTTTCCTACATTATTTAGTCTGATTCCAGAACAAATGTTTTAACAATGGCAAAACAGATGTGGTATCTAAATTACCAGTGCCTAACAGATTTTGGAAAAGGGTGCAGAGCAAAGTGCACGAGATGTCAGCACTAACCAGTCCGTGTCTGCTGCAGTTATTTTTCCCCTTAACGTCTTCAGCTATTGCTACTCTTGATGCAACTCCACCAGAGACAGCAACAGGGGAATGACTGTGTGACGCTGTGATAAACAGACCAGCGGTCAGCACCTTGTCTATACCAGTAGAGCCAGGAATAGCAACATAAACTGTGTTTACTTAGAATGGAAAAAACCCACAGCAGTTTCAGTGAAACACATATTTTGATGATTGTATTCTAATATAGCAGCCTTTATACATTGTATCTCTATGGATGATAACAAGTATTACACTTTTTAAATAACATCAAACACTTAAGATCAAGTATAGTGTCAGAGATTGCAACTTTTTACCTGTTTTTTGATACTCCTAGTGATAGGAAAATTACAACAGAAATGTCACATAACTGTGCCTATAGCCCTACTCAGGAATGCTGAAAAAGAAAGTACACACTAAATTCATTATGTTTTTTGTGACTATCATCCTCCGTGAAATATAACAGCATTCAATTAACCACAGGAGCACCCTTATAGTATTTCTTGAACAGTGAAATAGTAGGAACAACCACAAGGAAAAATAAAAAGAAACAAGAAGCTGTGAAGGCAAAGAGCATGCCAAGGATTATGCAAATGAAACCATTTACTTTTCACTGAGCTTCTTCTGTAGACAAGATACGACTTACTCTGTGTGTGCACGTGTGTGAAGGCATGGCATTCTCAGCGCAGTTTCTCAGGTTCCTCAACTGCTACAGTGCAGCAGTATACAAAATGCATCACAGCATTGCTGCACTTTTTCTGAAATATTATCATTAATCTCCCAGCTTTTTCCCCTAGGATGCAGGGTAAGCACACTCAACCTTATTCCTTGCTTCTGGTCCTCCAGTCACCCAGGCCAGAGATGTTTAAAGAGAACCAGCGCTTGCTCCTCTGCCTGCACTTCTGGGTGTCCTTCCAACGGTAACTGGGCACGGAGGGACATGATGAGACTCACGCAAGTCTCATCCTGATGTCATGTCATGAGCTCGTGCCCATCTGTTTCCAGAGCTGGGAAGCAGCTCAATTATTTAGACAAAGGCAAACAGACTTAAGTTTCTCTACAGTAGTAGCCCACATGCATGCTCTTATGCCCTCCCGCTCCATAGTAAATTTAACCATTTTTCATATTTCTGTTGTGTCTACTAACAAATGACTCCTATTTTTACAACTAGATGTAGTTTATGCAGGACATGGAGATCACAGATGTAAAACTACAGAAGCCATATATTAACACATGAGGTACTGCCAGTTTGAAAGGCAGTCATAAGATTTCAGGAGAACTACCAAATACTTTGCCACAAACAAATTACCAGAGGCTAATAACCTAACACCACCCCATCAGCTATTACTGTCCTGCTAATGCCACGTCTTCAGTGCAGAATACAAACAATGTTAGTCAGGGGCATGATACGTGACTGGCAACATTAGGCCGTAAAAAATGCTTGGCTTATTCACAATTATATCTGCAAAGCTGCATTACTTCTGTTGTAGTTGGATCATCTGGAATAAACTGGCAGCCAAAGTGCCGTTTCGCCTTTAGAGCTGAAGCCACAAACAGGACATCAAGGTTTAACAGCAGGGTCCTCTGTCTGGGGGCCCACACAGCACCATTGGAAAGCTCTCCACGCATGGGGCTTACTGAACAGATGACAAGACGCGCTGTTGCAGAAATGGAGCAAACAGGGCAATGGTGAATATAAAAACAAAGGTGTGATCCAGTTCTCTCCTTGTTTCAGAGACGAGTAAGCCTTTCTGTCCTTCTTGAGCTCGTGCTACAGGCTGGTTCATGTTCCAGGAAGCACTCTGTCTATATTCCAGGTGGGATATAGATGCCCAGAGGATACAGTGCCTTCAAAATAGACCGTCTGCTCCTCTCTTTTACCAGTGAGGCACCTCTAAGAAGTTTGTTAAGAAGCTTGTCGCATAATATGTCAAGTATATTAGGGCAAGCAAAGACACTGCATAAGCTCAAAGGAAAAGTTTCTACATGAAACCTGCCTATATATATTTTCCAAGCCCATTTAAATTAAACTGATGCATAAATTTTACCTACGGTATAAGTAGAAGTGTGCTACAAAACAATATTTATACTGAATGACAGTGCCCGTCACGAGTAAAGCTGGTATTATGCAACTTCATCTCACCATTATTGGATAAAATTTCTCCATAGCATATACAAAACTTGTACACCCTAAATAAAAAAAGAAAACCATGAAATTTAGATTTAGCTGCCTGGCAGAGAAGACTACAGTTTATAGAAAGCAAGCAACCTCTCCAAGAAATACAGTACTACATCATAAGTTAAATTAAATCATAAAAGACTGAGCTCAGATCATCTCTCACTTGAAAAAAAAAGTAACTAAAACTCACAGGAGAATTGGAGACCTGTTTTCAATTCTCAGCAGTTCCAACACTGCCATTTGGATACATTTCAGATAAGCATTCGGGCTTCTAGATTCTAATCCAAACTGAATCTCCAAGCATTAATTAAGTTCATCTGTTACATGCTACCCATGAAGTATGTTATTTCCTTAGCAAATGAGGCCATTATGATAACAACTGAATAATTCAGAAACCTGAACTGGCAAGGAAAAGTGCACTTTTATCATGTTCCCACAAAAACAGTTGAGAAAAGGTATCACTGTGCCATCAGAAGTACCAACACTGGTTTTTACTCCAGAGTGACACAAAAACACAGTATTTGGACCTTTTCTATGACAAAAAAAGTATTTAAAAAATTTCAGATCATCAAAATTATTTAGGTAACATAAAACAGTATATGAGAATGCTAAACAGTGAATACAATATTTTATATAAAAACACTGATTCAAAATGGTAGAAGTTTGAAACTAAAGATTCTGACAACATGAAATATGAAAATCAAAATTCTTCATCTAGATTTTTTCTTTTATGCTATCAAGATAACACAGCTCCATAAAATGTTCAATTTTCAACACAAATTTAAAAACAACCTTGAATCTTCCAATAGCAAAACTGCTCTGATGCAAATTCCTCTGTCAGCTCTAGTTCTCAGCCATAAGACCTACTAGCAAAATACAATCACATAAGCTCTGAATAAAAACATCTCCTAGAAGGCACGCAAAGAGGTTCCTAATAGAGTAGTTTGCAAAGGCTATTTCAGATCACAGAAGCCTACAGAAAAAAAGGCATGAAGACACTGGCAAGTCCCAGGTAGAGCAGCCACTTCTACTGACAAACTGCATTAAGTTTCACACAGAGGAAGCACAATGAAACAAGGTCAATCATTATCTGCTGAAAGAAATCTACAAATGCAAATGTGAAATAGAGATGCAGGCAAACCGTATATGTTCAATTGCTTTTAAGGATGTAACAAACATTTTATACATGCTTACATAATTTCTGTAGGCATAGAAGTGGTAAAAGCTTTTAACCACCATATCACACGCAACCACAACACAGAGATGACTATTTTGGAGCCTTGTGGGTGCCTGATGAGAAGAACTTGCCATGTAACAACTAGCAAGCTGCACACAGCATAACAATTAAAGATCTACCACCAAATCCTTCAGGTCTGGTTCAAAAAAATTGTTTTCTCAGACATATTCCTTGCCAACAACTGAACATACACAACCTCAAAGATCACTACCGCAAGACTGCAGAGCATGACTTCTAACGTTTCCTAAAAGCCCCTTATGTTCCTAAGGGCAAATAAAACATTTTTAAAAACAAATGTTCCGCACTTCCCTTCATGAAATGTGAAGTCCCAAATAAGCAAGCAAGACTGCATTCACTATTCAGGTTATGACCAACTTTACTACCACAAAGCATTTTCTACAGTGCATTTCACAAAGCACTCTGTTTCCACACTAAATTCCTATACTCGTGTCCTGGTTTCAGCTGAGATAGAGCTAATTTTCTTTACAGTGATTGCTGTGAAAGGAATGTCAATAATGCATATTGCTTTAGTTGGTTTTAGGCTATGTTTATACTTTTCAAGGACTCTTCAGCTTCCCACAGAAGCTGAGAAGGAGCCTAGACAGAACAATGGAAGGGCTGATGGAATATTCTGTACCATAGACGTCATGCTCAGTATATAAACAGGGGTTGGCCAGGGGGCAGGAATCCATGATCACTGCTCAGGATGGCACCAATTCACCAGGTGTGAAAGTGACTTGTGTCATTATTATTATTATTATTGTTATTTTCCTTTTCTGTTATTGTTCTATTAAACTGTCTTTGTTTCAACAGACAAGGTTTTTTGCTTTCCCTTTCCCCTCCTTTTCTCCCTCTTCTCCCTGTGCTTCTGGGGGAAAGGGGGAGAATCGCACAAGCAGCTGTGTGGTCCTAGTTGCTGGCTGGGGTTAAACACAACAACTAGCCACTGAAGTCCTGGAGGTGCTGGAGTGAAACTTCCCCTGGCCCATATTACTTCTCCAAGTTTTAAGGCGGCTGAAAACAAAACCACTGTTATCTTTGTGCCATCTCCTACTCAGCTATTAGCAACTCCTGTTAATGCTGAAAGTATGTTTCTCTACATCCAGATTGCATTTTCCACTTTCCATGAGTTCTCAGACAGCAGAACTAGAGAAGTCATACAAGCTTTATTTCAAAGGCCCTTTAGTAAAGTGCCATGCATAAGAGTTTTCCCCTTTTAAAAACTGGACAGCCTATTTCCAGCAATAGAATCTTAAAACACTGTTTCGTTTACTCTGTAATACTCAGACTGCCCTAGTGCTTTTAACAATAAACATTCCCAAAATCTCTTTCATCTAATGATAATACAGTATTATAATCACTCCTTAAGCAAGGATGTTGGTTAAAAAGCCTGAAAACTGACGACAATTCAGCTATCTATCACTAAGAGGGGATTTGGAGTTTAAATTCCTAGGAGGCATTAAGTGTCTAACAGAATCAGCCATTATATTTAACTCCATCCTTTTTTAATTTCAATGTGAGAAATGATCACACAGAGATTATCTTGCATCAGTAAGAAGTGGAATCAAATCAAATTTTATCATTTCCAAGTCGACAATAACGTTAACTCCATAATCTTACAGAAAAAGTAAGGAAAGCTCTTTGCCTGCTAGTGATGAGAGAAATTACTACATAACTACAAACAGAAAGAAAAAAAGAGAACTTGCCTCTGTAAACTGGACTCGGGTAAACAGCCTGCAAAACACTTTTTAAACCAAAGATCGTAAGGGAGTTTGCTCATTGCAGCACATGCTTTCAGATGCATCAGAAGTCTGTTATCTTCAATGTTTAAATACTGCTCCAGAATTTTTGGCTGAGAAAGGAATTGGAACATTTTAGATAACTAACATCAGAGTGCTCTCCATAACTGACACACACTGTAAGACAAGAAGTGTCTTAAAAATTAAAAAAAAAATAAAATAGCATGTTAAAATAACGAACTTGCATTATTTTAACTAAAAACATGGTATTCCAAAATACAAGTGTTGCTGATTTTTGCAATTAGCTAATTAAGTGCTTTACTAAACAAACAACCCCAGGTTCCTTAAATTGCGGACCACTAGCAGAACTTCCAAAATACGCCGTATTCCCTAATGCAAGGAGGTGTTTGAGAGCTTATGGCAATGCAGAGATTAAACCTGCACTAATTACTGCTACCTTCACAAGTAAACCTAATCGCCTTAGCACACATGAAAAAAACAGAAAAAGAATCTACACAATGCAGCAAAACCCAGAAAATCAATTCTGAGAGTAAATCCCTGTGCAATATATTAGAAGCTGGACATTGATTTCTTGTTTGAAAGTCCCAGGTATTTTGAAATGCCAACAGAATAGCAAAAGATAGAACTAAAAAATGAGTAATTCTCATTTTTTATAATTCTAATGTAATATGACATACATTTTCGTCATTTCAGGACTGCCTTTATGGTTTTTGTCATAATTAAGTAAATAGCTAATGACTTCAGCTGTCAAAGGACAAAAAAAACTTCCTTTGTCCATATTCTAACATCCAGATTCTTGGTACAATATTCACATTAAAATAAAAACTTAGTAAGGTAGAGACTTGGCACCTTATGTAATGAGAGCACATACTTTCTTTAAAAACTCTCTTCTATCCTTCAAAAGGAATTACAGAAATGTATCACTTCCAGCAATGAGGTACGTTTAAAAAGTATTTCTTACTTCAAAAAGAGTGAAAAAGGACATGCACAATTTTCTGCAATGAATTTTCATTCTGCGATTATTAGTGCACAGGAACTCAGATACTTTCACCTCAGTA
Source organism: Rissa tridactyla (assembly GCF_028500815.1). NCBI lineage: Eukaryota > Metazoa > Chordata > Aves > Charadriiformes > Laridae > Rissa > Rissa tridactyla. The sequence goes on from NC_071467.1 coordinate 96,310,078, forward strand.
GACATTGTTAAATAAAAGGTTTCTTATCTTTTGAGATTATTTAAAAAATTACAAAAGGTTTTGTATAATGACGTAAATAAAATGCAATCAAAAACTACCATGTAGCCAACAAAAACAATTCCTAATGTTATATTAGACAAAGTGTCCTACAGGACAGTACAAACACAATGCAAAAAGCACTCTTCTCATTTTCTCAAAACAGCTGGTGGAACAGAATCCAAGGGTGTCACCTCTGATACTCCAGTTGTCTCCATACATAAATGCTTTCTATGACTTCTTCCTTTCTCCTTTATAGCTCTCCTCACAAAAAAAAAAAAAGTATTTTTTCCTTACCAGTTGTTGTAATGAATCTTTGTGCTTGCTGTTCAGCTGATTCACAAAGCAACTGACAAGCCAATAGCATTCTATAGGATCCTCCACCATTTCCTCCATTGCTTTAGCAATAGCAAGAAACACTTCATCTTCAGGTTCCTGGAAAACAAAGCCAAAAAAGTGAACTACACAGAAGTACTGACTATATGATTTAAATTATTCTTGTATTCCTTTTCCCTGCCATTTGGGAAAACAAACGGGAATCAACATACACAGAGAGCTTTTCTGACATTCATAAACAAAACACTGGGCAGCAGCAGCATTATGGTGACAGATACCTATTAAAGCAGAACAAATCAGACTTGTCTTGCTTTTAAAACCAAAACATACAACAGCAGTTTGGAACACCTCTGATTCAAAGTTCTCAAACGAGACAATATTACATCCTAACAAGGTAGTGACAATCCTACTTCTATGCCCCACATTTTTATACTGCACAGCAGCAGAATTTTTCATCCTATTCCTTGCTAAGGGCCAAACAGGCCCCTCGAAAACCTCTGCCATAGATGTTACAGTTACTGAAAAAAAATAATGCAGCCATGAGCTGTATGCCTACCTTCAACATACAGAAAATCATTTGGTTTGAGATAAACATCTTCCTACAGGCAAACAACTATCTTTTCCAACTGTGGCGGTGTGCTCTCCCCTTCACCCCCCCCGGCTCCTGCTCAAGCCATGGACATCAACGGGAGTTGTTATGAGTTGCACTTGAACTGTGGGGGATGGCTGGCAACATAACCAAAACACTGTCTGGAGTAGGAATGTAGGTATCTTGTTCCCATGAGAATATGACTATAGGTCAATTATCTTACTCTATAAATAGTGGACAGCCCAAGAGCCCCTTGAGCTCTCCTACATGGCAGCAGGCTGCACGACAGGATCTCCCCTTAAGTGGGGATGCTTGCTTAAGGTTCCACTCCTCGAAGTTGAGAGATTCCTTGCCGCAACAGACTCTTGCTAAGTGACTAATAGCATGCTAAACTTTGAAATCTTAGCTAAGTGAAATAAAGGATTGATGGCGCATACATAATCCTTTAGACATAAACCATTGACCAAGTCTGGGACTAGGACTGGATCCAGTTGCACCTAGACTCCTCTCTGAGAAGGAGTTTAGAAAGCAAGGGGGTCCTTTCTGAACCTCGTGACTCAACAGGAGGGTCTCCCTGACAGCTTGTCTGACCCTGGCCTCTATGCAGTAAATAACCAAGTGTACCCTGGCATCAGATCTCGTAAAACACTGTCGCATTCACTACTAACTTTGTTAAATCACTGTTTTATGTTAATAAATATTTCACTACTTCTCTTTTACAAGTGAAGTTAATCACTCCGCCCACGACACCAAGTGACAAGTACCTTACTCCCCACAATACATGACCAGAAGCATGTGACGGGCATGCCATCATCTTTTCTCTAGAGGATAGACTTCCCTAACAGAAATATCAGCATGCCTAAACCACAGTAAATGGTATGACTGCACATAGTGTAGATGGAGGTGAGCTAACTCTAAACCAACTAGACCTCATGCCAACAGCCAACTCAGGAAGTCTCTAACCTGGGAAGGTGCACAAGGAAAGGCTCTATATTTGCCCTGTTTCTTACAGTCTTCCTTACACAGGCAGTACTGACTACATTAGGAGCCAGATACACATCCACAGTCTGATCTACTGTAACCATCAGTAGCAGTAAACTATAGTATCACAGGCTTTTGCTCACATTACAACTCACACAAAACACATGGACAGTCTAAATACTACCAGGATATGCCTCTGCTTCACTGACTGCTGCTATACACACATATCCCTACTTAAACTCTCTGCTTTCAGATGTACAAAACGTACAAATCATGGAAGTCTGCTAAATGACTCAAACATTTCAAAATATTTAGATCAATTCAACATCATCTTTATACTCCCTCTGCCTCCACAATAGAACATATGCATTACTATCAAGCAGTAACCTCTTACAAGTTTAAGGGGACAGTAACTACATTGAAAACCATCTGGTATGAAAAGAGAACAAATGCTTTCTGCAGCAAAACAAACACAAGTTTTAGCAGATGCATAGTTATTAGTCCTGTAACTATTAGATCCATCTCAGAGCTGCTGTCAGTACTGTCATGGGGTTTAATAGATGGACTGCAAAACACTTGCTCAGAATACGATACTGCTCTACAAGGGATGAATTTGCATCTCACTGGGTCACGTGCCAAGATCAAGGAAATTTCTCAATCAAGGAAATAAAATCCCTTATTTTATACCAGTACTTCCCCGTTTTCCAAGTCACCTTACTTTTTCTATCTATGTCCATTTGTGGGGCTACTTGCAGTTCAGTTTCTCACATGTTTACATTACTAAATAAAATACTGTATTCAAAAGACTGTTAAAAGGACAACTGACCAATGGAAAAGCCAAGTTTCGAGGCAGTTTTCCTGATTCCAGTTGATGTATGCGGAGGAAAACATCAACCTGTGGGGTAGAATCATTAATAAAACGAATTACACGAAGAGCATGGTGTACATCCCAATACTGCTCCTTCCGGTACTTCATCACCAAAGCATGAGATTCATGGTGAGGAGGAATAATTCCTAAAAAAGAATAAAATAAAAAAAAGTTAAAAAAAAAAAACAAACAGAAAAAAAAGATAAGCAGCTCTAAAGAGAAAAAATAGAACACTTAAACCCAGTTTCCAAGAGATCTGCCCAAACTCAATTTCTACTACAACTCCAGCCTACAGAAACGTAGGACCTGGCACTACAGTTTGCCCATAAACTTGATCAAAGAATACAGGGAGAAAATTCTACAAAATTGGAAGTCAATGAACCAACAAAGCACTTTAGCATTATATTTATAAAAACAAATTTCCTATGTTAACTGAACATAGGCAAAATCTACTTTTAGACTACTGTTTCTCAAGCTCTTCTACAAGGTTTTCAGGAAATTAATACTAACTCTTTTGTCTACCACATTATCGCTGATAAGAAATATCATTGTTGGGATAGATCGAAAATAATTTAATTGGTTTACTCTCCCCCTCCAACAAGCTTTCTTTATTTTTAAATTGTGAATCTTACTTGTTACTTGTTTATACCTACCTGTAGGTTTTTAACACAGTACTAATTGCACATTTGCACCTAGCTTCCATTTATTTAAAAAACAAAGTGGATGCAGAATTATTTTTATGCACATTAGCTGTTAATACTCTCAAATTCTAAACTCTGAGATAACCAGAGAATATATACATGCAATTAACTATTGCAAAGATACTGTACATTCCAGTATTATTTAATTTACTGTTAGATCTCTGCCAGAAAATTCTTTACTTACTGTATCATAGAGATTAATCCTCTCTAAAACAACATTCAGAAGCAAAATCAATCACATCAGTTGAATCAGTTACAGATTAAAATTTAAGTATACCACCCAACTATTTTGCCAGATAACATTTTTTACTTTCTTAGCACAACACAAATATTTTTCTAGTTTCCTAGGAGGAAAAATAACAAAGGAAAAAAAAAGTATTTAGGTACAGGGGCAAAGAGAATTAAACTGTTTACAATCTCCAAAAGAGATGCTCAACGTTTGACTCGATCCTTCCCCTCACTCAAGACTCAATCTTGCCATGCGCTGATATTCACAACAAAACTGTCAAAGGCTTCAACTGAAATAAGATCATACGTACACCAAAGCAAAAAAACGCTACTTCCATATCACTAGTAGAGCAGAATTTTTCCCATTGTAGAAACCCACAATAACAAAGCATTCTTCAAAAATGAGTTCTGAAACAGGCTACCTGCTGCTTTTATCTCTCATTGAAGGAAAAAAACATTTCTGCCAAGTGTTAAAACGTGAAATGGCTGAGTTTTAGTAACAAGCATAACAGACAGAAAATTATCTTTTATTTTCCAACTGCAAACCTGTCTGCATTTCAAAAGCTGGGACAGAGCAAGACATTTTTCACATTATGCAAAAACAGAGTCAACATCGTGATTTTGTATGTACGTACTGCCAACTGCTTTCCTCAAATACAGAAGACTGCCTTAGGCAGACAGAAAAGAAGCTTGAACACAGGATATCTAGAAACCAACCACCTGAAGAGGAAGTTGACAGAGACACCGCTGACACACCTTGTAACCTGGGACAGCATCAAGCCTTCATATGTGTCCGAGATAATTTTGCTGACAGGACAGAATCCCTTTTGTTAAACTGTTAACATTATTTAGAGGAGAGTAACACCTCCCAGCAGAAATTGACTGGTCTGTTGTTCCAGTCATTTAGGGAGAGATATTTTGCGTTGCCCTTCTGAATACTAGCTTTCTAATGAGTGCTAACACTGTCAGGCAGCATAAGAAAAGTCCTTGTACCTCTGCTCACGCAAGGAGTATACAGAATGACAGTATGCGTTCTTGAAATAAGTAACTCTTTGTTTAAAATACAAAATCCTTTAAAAAAATCAGTATAATTTTCCATACAGTTAACTCAGAAGGTGTTTTGTGTTATCATATGATTCACAAATCATCCTATCTAAAACAGTCAAAGATAGACCACTGGCTCTGCAGTGAGGTACAACTTTGCCAAGAGATTGTACTTTGCTATTATAATTTGAAGGATCTTGTACTGAGTAATTTTTCCAAACCTCCTACACTGTATTTCCTACTACTAATATTTTAAAGGATGCCAACTATTTCACTAGGGCACAGGGTACAAGAATCTTTTTCATACTAAAATTAGTACTCTTAACGGCAGAGGCTTTTATCAAGTAGGATTACTCTGTTAGTTCAACGATCAATGCCAAGAACTCCAAGTTTTATAATTAGATCTTGCACTTTCTGCACACTGTTCATTTACTATGTCTTTCAAAGAAAGGCTTACAAATCCAAATAATCAGGAATACAAAACCACAAATTTTAACTTGTAGAAAATGGGAGGGAAAAAAAATAAAAAATAAAAAAATTAAAAGATTGCTTAAAACGCAGCTAAAACTTTCTAATAGATTTCAAACTCCAGACACTGTAGTGGAACACGGAGACCAAAAAAGGAAACAGAAGACATTTATTTGAACATTGTTCAACATCATGGCACAGACTAAGATAAACGAACATCCTAACACAGAAAAAAATTGTTTTTTAAAATACTCATTCTGAGGTAGGAGTCCCCCATCTTCCTGACTCTGAATCACCTGCCAAAATCTTCATATAAGAGAGATATATGGGATCTGTATCACATACTCCGGAGAGCCAAAGGACAAACAAGTAGCAGCATAGTTCACAAGACGGCAGCTTCTAAGCCAACCTGCAGACTGATGCTGCTGTTCTCTCCCTGACAAAACAACATTTCAGATATCAGCACCCCTCCTGCCAGCTCAGCCCTGATAATACAAGACTGAGCACAGGAGCCACAGTCAAGCTTTTCAAAAGTGGCACAATGCTCCACCACCAACAGCATGGTAAATCACATTTCTCTTCCAGAGATTCAGATCCAGAGATCAGACAATATACCTTGACATTCAGTCTGGCAGTAAGTACTGCCACTTACTCTACACGCAGTAAGTCTAAGGGAAACTCTCCAGATACCTTGCAAGGGTCAGAACTCCTTGTCTGCAAGTGACATGACCTCGCATCTAGTAAATCCAACACACTTAACCAGTTACTGCTAATTCATTAGTACTTTTGAATTTGTCACCTGACTAACGCACTTCAAGGAAAATAGAATCTATTTATGGGGCGAGTTTTTATGGTTTCTGGGGATACCATAATTGGTCTCTGGCCTCATAACTTCTTCAATGGCAAACGCAATTTAAAGCCAGAAGCAAAATCAGAAGAAATCAAGATTTTATAGAACACAAAGCTTCTCTTTAGAATAAACATCCATTACATACCTTGCCCATTTGTTTAAGTTTAATCACAGTTTTACTTCAACTTAATTGTCTGTCATTTTAGGAACAGAACTGAATACCTTATCAGGTATCAGTGATTTATTATAATCCACCTCTCAAATCCATTTTACAAATTTACTTGGATAATGTTAAAAGTTAAATATAGAAATACACTCTTCTAGGTGTGTTCTCAAAAACTATGCATGGAATATTGTTTTATAATTGCCGTTGTGCATCCTAGGTGGATATAAAAATAGGCTAAATATGTATCACTAGGCAAGGTAGGACAGAACAATCCAAGCCATTAACCCTCCCAAGAAAAAAAAAAAAATCCCAAACAGAAAAATCACACCTTCCTATATACTGATTTCTACAGAGGACCACAGATGTCATATTTCATACCTAGAAGCACTTTCCACACCAGTATACGATACATAGATGGGAGAGGAAACCTTTGACTAAATGTACAAAGCTTCTCAATATCTGTAGAGAAATAAAGAGGAAAAAAAAGTAAATTTAAAGATAATTACAAGTAGGTTTGAGACTCTGATCTAAGAGTGCAGATCGAAATCTCCACTTTCAGCATATATTATCAACAAATGCTTTCACTGCTTCAGTTGACAATAGAATTTACCCTATAAACTGCAACAATTTGGAAAAATATATACGTTGGCTTGATTTACAATAAAACTACCCTAGGTTTCACGAGGAAGAAACTGTACCATTTTTCTAGACATTATGTAAATCATGTTGCTACATCAAAACAATTAAGGGCTTTGTTAAAGGGACAACATTTATCTTTCTGTAATGTTAGAGATGGGGCACTCCTCAGGGACCAACAGCAATAACAAAATCTTCATTGTTTTGAGGTTAGATGGAATTAACAGCATGAAACAATATATTTTCAGATTAAAACTGCTTTCATTAAAAACTTTTAGTTTCTTGGGCATTGTGAATAACAGAAGAAAAAAAATCAGCAAGCAGACAACAGTTTTAATAGTTTTTAAAATCACATTTTCAGATCTTTGAAACACAAAGGACTGCTAGTAATAACTGAGAGATTAGTGGTAAAAGATGCAAAACTTAAATGAGTACTAAGCACGGCAGGTGAACATTTTCTATTATTCCCTCTCCATCCCCAAATCACCAAGGTAATAGAGGAAACAGTGAAATCAACTTGCCCAACCGGTCATCTTTTAACAGAATTTCCAGTGACTTCTTTTCTTCAACTCCACGAAACCCCACTTTTTCATAATACACTGAACGGAAGTTTCTCTGCGAGTCATCAGCCATGATTGATTCCTTTTGGAGAAAAAGTAATTCTCCTTAAAACTTACAAGAATACATTCTTATTGTATTATGGTCAGGTACTGACAGAAGTTGACTGCCTATGTCTCTATAGTACAAATAAACTAAAATATATACTAAAATATGAAAGTCTTCCAAGATTTTTAGTATCTTATGCTAACATAGACATTCATAAAAATAATTGAACCTAAACAAGGCCTAAAGATATCCAATTTCCAAAAGAAACGCAGGGACTTTTAATTTTTTTTTATTTCTGCAGTAAATTATACTACCTTTCCAAAAGTTAAAAAAAAAATTGCTGGAGATACACTTAGTCTCTTGTGTGATATCACGTATTCCAAAACCAATATAAAAATACAATGAAGAGTCTGACAAAATTTTGGCTACAGAAACCCTAATCAAGTAAAACTTAGATCAGTAAAATCATCAGGTTTCATACTCACCAAACAAGGTAATCAGAAGCAAGGACGAGCCGATGTTGGTCTCAGTAGCACAGAGGTGACAGGAAAGAATAAGGCTAGGTATGTAGGCTTGTTCTTAAGTTGCAGGTTTGAATTAAACGTTCACGTTGTTATCAGGTGCTGCAACAGCCACAGGCTTGAGCTTGTGATTCCAGTACTAAAAAGAAATAAACGTCTCATCCCCAAACTGGAAACAATGGTAAATCACAGTGAGTATTCTGTGTTTTATGACAAATGTAACTGACAATTCAGCTCAACCTTCTAAGTATCAATTCTCTCTCCTCTGCAGGCTTGCAAATATGAGAAAGTTCTGTTTTGTAAGCCAAAGGACTAAAAACAACCTTAATTTTTATGCCCAGTGACAGCAGCAAAATTTGGAGAAAAATAATTTATTTTGAGTGAGGAGTAATGGGTGAATTATGCACCGAAACACTCTTCTAGTTAAATTCTTCTTTTCCTTGCTAAACCTTAGACAGCAGGAGAAAGCATTTGGAGATATAAACAAAGGCCACAATTTTGCAAAGAATGCACGTATTTAAATCTGTATATCCACTAGGCCTATTTGCGTTTCAAATTAAGTCCATTTTTAGTGCTTTGTAGGATCAGGGCCAAGACCAGACATGAAAATATAAACCAGCAAAGAACCGAATTAATGCTTTCTGAAATAGGTCAAATACTATCTTAAAATGAGAGAAAAAAACCATTTATATTACTTGTAAGACATTCCAGTTGTACACTATTCTTACGAAGATGTTCATGTATTGTGCATTTAAGGGTCCGATGATCAGAGTGGTTACTACTTACATTGCAGCCGTGTCTAAAAGCAGAATTATGATGCTATAGACACTCAAATACATTTAAAATATTTTTTTAAATCTGAATTTAATATGTGCTATTTAGAAAACACTTAGCCCGTATCACTTGTAGAAAGCTGACAGTAGAGTCACAGAAGAGAAATAATAAATATCATTTGAAAAATAACAGCATGATCTGTAAGAAAGGAACACTATTTTGGTAATTTTAGACTATCACTATTCCAACAGTACATTTGATTTACTCAGTGGGGAAAAGGAGGAACAGAGTTTTCTCCCTCCAAATTTGGGATATATATTTTCATGTTAGGCAAACAACAGATGCTCCAATCTTCACACGTATTGTTGATAAACTGGAAGAAGGAAGGCAGAAAGCAAGCCCCTAGCCAGCTCACTGGAAGTGTTCTGTACAAGACTACAATTAAACATCCTGTCTCCAACGATTAGTGCATTTTTGGCCTTAATACCGCTTTTCAAAGTATTATTAAAATTTCACGCCAGGTGATTTTAACAGCAGCAATGAAATACAAACACCGACTGAGGTACCAGAGGGGACGCCGGCACCGTCCCTTCCACAGACCGAGCCACGCTCCGGGCGCAGGCCCCGACAAACTCCCACCGGGCCCGGACAGCGGCCTTGGCCGCCGTTCGGGGCTGCGGTGCCCACTCCCTGTTACAATTCCAAAGGAAAACACGGATACGCTTGGGCATAGGATCTCTTACCCCTCCCCCGCCCGGGAAATCACACCGCAAGCTGACGGGGCGGCGGCGGGGCACCGGGCCGACTGCGGCAAGCCAGCGGCGGAGAGACGCGGGGAAGGGGGAGGATGCGTCGCCCGCCGCTCTGGGGAAAAGGCAGGGGAAAGGGGATGAGAGCGGAGCCGGTGACAAACAGACACACACACACCCCCCACACCAACCGCGAGTACCGGGACACCGCCCCCACTCCCAGCACCTACGGCAGGCGGGCGCGGCCCCACGGCGCATGCGCAGGCCGCGGCCCTGCCCCGCCCCGGGGCGGTGCTGGGGCGGGGCGTTGGGTGGAGCTCCCGCCCACCGGTAGGGCCACGTGCCCAACGGCCGGGGCCGGCGCGCGCCCGCCCTTCAGAGGGCGGCGGTGGGCCGTTGCGGGCCTCAAAGCGGGGTCTCGGGGTTCGCCGGTCTCTGAAGGTTGTTCTCTTGTCCCACCACCACCACCTCCCTCAGGTGAAGCCGGCTCAGTCCCTCAGAGATGGCTCCCTTTCTCCTTCCTCCTCCCCAGATTTCATGGGGCGGCTTTGGGTAGGGCGAGGGCTGCCGCGGGGGGGAAAGAGCAGCCTCCCTCCTAGGCCCCTCTCAAGGGCACACCGCAGGCCTGGGTGTTTTGACAGAACAGGCTGTGCCCAGTATGGAATTACATTCAGCGGTGGTACGGAAAGTACGGTGCCATGCAAGACCCACCAATAATGCTCAACAATAAGAGAGTAACTCTTTCCCTTATCGCGGAGGCTGCGAGGAATAGCAAAGAATGATACTGCCTGCACCGTATTACTTACTGTAATTGGTATGCTTAGCGTTTTGGCCTATCCACTGTGACATCTAGGGACGTTTTATTCAGAACAATCTCTAGGAAGCTAAGTGCACTTTCCAAAACCAAGATTTACGGTGATGCACCAAGGCACTTGATGCTAAAACTCCCACCCCTCAAAACAGCTAAAGGACTTAGATCTCGCTGCTGGACGCCAGCGCTCAAAAATCAACCCATGCTGCCAAAAGCGGGGGACATCAAACTAATAGTGTGGGTTTATTTGAGTTGGGTTTTTTTTGTACTTGGTTGTGGTGGTTTTTTTTGGATCTTTGAGATCTTGACAGCCTCAAGGAGTGTAGTGATAGGACAAGGGGCAACAGTTTTAAACCAAAAGAGGGTAGATTTAGAGTAGATACTAGGAAGAAATTCTTTACTGTGAGGGCGGTGAGGCACTGGAACAGGTTGCCCAGGGAAGCTGTGGATGCCCCATCCCTGGAGGTGTTCAAGGCCAGGCTGGATGGGGCTTTGAGCAGCCTGGTCTAGTGGGAGGTGTCCCTGCCCATGGCAGGGGGGTTGGAACTAGATGATCTTTAAGGTCCCTTCCAACCCAAACCATTCTATGATTCTATGATTGCAAGGACTAGGCAGCAGCTTTTAATAGGAGCTGAGTTTTCAGCTTCTGATCCCTTTCAAGGAGCAGAAACTTGAACAAAACCATCAAACACCTGAATTAGCAATACCAGGATTTTGATGTACTACAGCCCTCCAAGACAGCCTCTTAGGTTAACTGGTCTATTTCCAAATGCACAGAACATGCCATTATTTTAATCTTGCCCAATGCTTTTGAAATGCCAAGGGGAAAGCATGCTGTTGCAGAATGGATGTGCTTTTGTTGAACCCAGCTCACAGAGGACTGTTTTTGTTGAGTCAGTGCAAGGCCTAGCAAATAAGATTCCTGAAGTAATTCTGTACAGCAGCAGGTGGCAGGCTGGTGCCATTTTTTGCCATTTTTGGCTGCTTCAACTCAAATACATCTTTTCTCGATAGGTGGCACTTGTCTCTGGATGAGAGCTGTTTGGTGCCGTTGGGAGCTAACCAGTTATCACGAGGTTCAGAAAACAGCTACTGAAATTCAATCAAATCTCTATATTTTTCATTTATTTATTTTTGGCCTTGCGGAGATGTATTACATAGCTATTGTGGTGCTCTAACAAAAGGCTGAAGCCAGCACAATTTATTTCAGCACTACTTTATTATACAGCAGATACAGCAATATTTTAAGCAGTTGAGCTATCAGACACTGTGGTATGGATCTGCGTTATATTAATGTTAACAATTATGGCATTGCTAAAAGTTCCTAATCAAAATTAGGGTCTGAAAGATTTAACTGCATAAAAATTATACCTGCCCTGAAAAACAATAAAATTAATGCATTCCCCCTAGTAAAGTTTCTAAATCCCATATATAGGAAGCTTCTTAATCATGATACTTATACAGACAAATTTTCTTAATGGTGTCTGTAAACAGTTTTTAACCTATAGATAATAATTTATAGTGGGATCCCATCCAAAGGCAGTTGTAAATACGATTACTGGCATTATACTTAGGTCAGTGGGAAATGAATTAAAGAATTTCATTTGAGACTTTTAAAACTGCAAATGAAATTAAAAGCATAGGTTGAGCGTGCACTGCTAATGACTACAGTGATTATTGTGTGGTGACACATACACAGCGAAACAAAGATGTCTTACCTAATTTTTTAGAAAGACAGCCATGCACAGAGTTGCACTTTCTTACTGTAACAGCCTTATTTCTTTTAACTGCCCTTTTAACTGCCCTGAAAATAGCTAAATATGCTGTAAATCAGTGTTGTAAAGCTCGCAGGTGACTCATTGCTTAAATATTTAATTTAAGAAATTTTACATTTTCATAAACCGAATAATAACCTTATTTTCCTTTGTCTAGGGACATAAAGTATCTTCATTCCTACTGACAAAATCTCTTTGTTGCCACTGTAAATGAAAGCAGAATTTCGTCATGAGTAGCTGCAGGTGTCAATCAGCCAAGTGGAGGGCTGTGTTTATAATGAAATTGATTAATACATCATTAATCAATAATACCTTCCTAGGCATCTGTTCAAACCGTGATAACCTAAACACTGAATTTTTTAAACTGCAGTAATATCAGAAAAGGTTGCACACATAAAGGATAAAAGGGAAGCAGGTTTGGAATTGGTTTGGGATTATCGGAGATAGCAGAGCCAAACTAATTAGTACCCTGCTAGCATACTGCATCTCTCGTTTTTATCTGTGACTTCGAGTATTACTGTGTTTGTATTTTGTAGCGATATGTTTATATTACACAAGTGAGCTACTCAATGACATACAAAGACACAGGAGAAGGAAGCCAAACAGGCATTGTAATGTTTTTTATTGCAAAATACGAATTGCATTGCGTCCATGGTTCTTCATGAAAAGCAACACTTTTGCTATTAAAGCTGGAATAATTTTATGGGATCAATGTGCTGCTGCTCTTGGCAAGTCTTAAGGGTTTCAGTCTCTCCTGTGTGACTGATCTATCAGTGGAATTACAGATGATTATCTGGAGCACACTTTGTTATGTGAATTTATCAAAAGAAGCTGAAAATGCAAAGCAATGGAACGTTATTTTACGCAACATGGATGTCCATATTTGCATGGCATTATAACACATGTTGTAACATACAGAAAGTAAGTGCAGTTTTCAGGTGGGTTTCATTTCCTCTGAACTGACTGAAGATGCACTTTCTCTCTTTTTTTAAAGACACTAGTCTGATAATATCTTCACAGTGTATCAAAACCAGTGTATACATTCAACCTGCTAATGCACCGTCCCTTGTTCCTGTCACAATAGGAAATGATTGATGTTCAGGCAAGAAGTTACAAGTTCAGGTCATTTCACCTTTTCTGAGATACCATTTCCTGTTTCTTCAGAAGCATGAGTGGTTCCAGATGGCGAGTAGGCCGGTGTTAATGGAAAGGACAATTTAGGTATACATTCACATAATCTTTTCATTATGATCATCAGCAGATCTAGAAAAGCTTGGCCCCATTTCCTGGCCAAAGCAGCATCGCCCTGCTGTTTACATTCTACCTGAGAGAAGAACGCAAATGTTGGAGCTATAAATGTTCACAACTTAATCCCTTGTTGAAGTGAGATGGAAAAAAAGTAACACTCTAGGGTAATAAAAATATCATAAAACCATTTGGCAGCAAAAGGGAATTCAGCCTTTCATTTTAGCATGGCAGCACAACAGGCAGGTCTGTCTCCAAGCAGACCAAACACTGTCTCTGTAAGCACGAATATGCATCCCCAGATGACAGCAAGGAGAAGGCTCATGGGGCTGAAAACAGCATACGGAGAGGCTGAACTTGGAAAGCTGAGTTCAAATGTGTCCTACTTCGCTGTTTTCTCATCCTGCTAGAGAATGAGAGCGCTTCAGAGGTGACATGCATTTGTCTGCAGAGATACACAGAAACTGCAAGACAATTACAAAGGAAATAAAAAATTGCAGTTGCTCGTTCCAAACGTAAAGGAAATAGGATTTGGTTTAAGATTGTGTTAGTGATTTTTTAGGGTAATGTCTTCTGATTCTAATCATAACTTTGATTTGTTGCTTAACCTCTGATAGCAACTGTGCCTGCCCTAATTATTCTTCTATCAACCCGATTAGTAGCTGTGTTAAGGGTAAGATTGATGTTTTTGTCTGAAAAAGCACTGAAAAAGAGTTTTTAAATAGCACCAAAAACATGCTTTGTGCTGTCAGTGAGCATGACACATTTGGGGCACTACACGATAATAATAATAAATAGTCCACAATAATCTTATCTCAGTTACTCTTTAATTGAAAAGTGACAATGAGACCGAGATTGGTCCATTTAGGGATGGTGGGAAAATTAAATGATACACCTTGAAAATCCTAATCAAGAGATTTGGTATATGGATGAGGTATAGTTATTATGATCAGGATATATGGTGAGAGACGGAGCAAAAATGGGGGCAATATGCAGGTATCTGCCATGAAATGAGAAAGCAAGTAGGAACTAGGAACAGGTTTCAGTCTTTGCAATATTTCTCCTTATATCAGAGCCATAAATGTGCCCAGAAGCTAATTCAAGGTCACAAGCTGGATATGGTACATAGATTCTGGATTCCTCACTCCACCAAATATCCCCAAAGCTTTAGAGCCTGGACAGACTGCACAGTGCATTGGACTCAAGGGATTTGAGTTGCAAAGGTTTTTACTCCTCTTGAGTCCTGTGACCCAGGATGGAGATGGGGACAGTTTGTTTCAATCCATGGGCATATTTGAACCAGACATTCTCTAAAGGGAGCGTAGCCAAGCCAGAGTTTCAAGGCATCGTTTCAACAGCCAGGGTTGCAGAAGCTGATCGGGCGTCGCTCACCATTGCCACCCTCCTCTGCCAGGAGCTGTGCCGAGAACAGTACCTGGCTAGTTGCTTGCACTTTTGGCCATGGAAATGAGTTCATAGGTCCGACCTCCTTCCGAGGCTCAAAGGCAAGAGCTTAATCCAGTGTCTTCACTGGGACGACTAATGTAAGGGTGAGAGGATTGGATCCAACCAGACCAACACAGCAGACGGCACTTGTACCTCCAAAGATTAATTTGTCACTTAATCACCCTTTTTCAGAAAGACTGCCTACCAAGGGGGAGGGGAGCCTTGTACACAAGCAGGCTTTTGATCTTGGTGGAGCTCAGAGGGCTTTGCTAGTGCATTCATTTAAAGGATTGAGCAGCTACTAATTAATGGCTCTAAATTATATCAGTCATGGTTTGGAGGCTTGTTTTAATATATGAAGACAAGCTGCCAAACTGGAATGGCGGACTGATGTTTATTTTGTGATAGGACAAAGTAGTCTCACCTCTCTCCTGATCATGATTTTCTGTGTCGACTTTCTAGGTCTATATTTCTGTAGTCATTAAAGGTGCTGCCAATGTCCTGCTTTCTGGTTGTTGTTGTACAGGATGATGGAAAGCTGTAAAAATCATAGAACAATTTACCTCATAAATTTCTGAATTACACTAGGATGATTATCATCTGCCTCTCCAGGTAATGATTTTCAGCCATTATCTTTGACGACTTGCCAGGGGGAACTGAAGGGAGCATTCTCTGAAGGGTTTTGGACCAGAAATCCTTGACAAACTGGGCAGTGTGACCTATAGGGTGCAGGCAAATACACTGCTCTAACATCCTTCCTCAAAATGTACAACAGAACTGCAGTTTTGTGCTAACTGACCTGTACTTTTTCAGGCTGATTGATTATTTTAGTGTTTTTTTGGTCAGCACATAGATCTGGTGCTAATTTTATCAGCTTGGTTTCAAAATCAATGCATGGAGAGTGCAGTGTCTCTCACCTTCCCATCTATAAATGGAATTAAGCAAGATGTATTCACTTAGATAAAGCTGTTGGTATTGGCTCTGGTGTTGCTAGCACTTTTCTAAACTGATGAATTTGAACTTAGACTGTGGAGACAACACTAGCTTATTTGGCATTCACAAACTGCAGCACCATATTAGGCATTAATTATATATGACTAATTATATTAATTATAATGAATGAGAATTATATTGGGTTTAAGAACTATTTAAAGGGAACTAGAAATTAAAGCAGCAGGATTTACTATCTGGCTGTCATGGACTTGTTCTGCGTGGCCTTGGGCAGCATGTTCTGATGTTCTGTCTAGTTTTCCAAAAGACAAGGTGAAGGTGATGGTACGTACCTCCTCTGTAAAGCCAAAGAGATCCTGTTATAAACACAAATATCACTATATATATATTAAAATAACAGCGTGTAATTTCAAATTTCTTCCAGCACTACAGTTTTAAAATCTTTTTTAAAGCTAAATAATTCAGACCACTTTGTCCATAAAAGGCGAAAAATCCTACCAAAACCTGCCTTTAAAAGAAATAAAAAAGGTTAGAAGCTACAAGTAAAAAAAAAATATACACAAATATTACTATTTTAAAGAGTATTTCCAAGTAAGCTGAAATTACGTAAAGACCTGAGCTTGTACCTGGTCTGGAATGAGACATTTCTATCATCTTAGACATTTGCAGGGCCCTCTGACAGTGACATTTTGAGTGACGGGTTCAGCCACTGGGAGGGGGCAAACCTAATAATCCAAGTATGAAATTCAGAGGAAAGAGGAATTCATTAGAGGGTGATCTCACCAACTTCACCTCTGCCTCCACCTTGCCAGCTGCAAAATGGGAGTAATCACAACAGCTCATTTTGTGGGGATTTGTTAATCTTTATAAGGGACTTGACACGTGTGAAGCGGTACAGACAAAGTTTGCCATAGGTGGGTGAATAGCTGTGAGCTTTGTCAATTCAGCAAGGGGCTCAGTCCCTTGTTCTCTGTAGAGGCCCTGTTCTTGCTGTACGCCTAAACAACAGGAGTTACTCCCAGCTAGCAAGGCCTGTGGCCGAAAGGGCAGAGCGTCCCCCAGGGAGCTGTTTCTGCTGTCATGGAACTGCAAGCAAAAGGCATAGAAAAGTGAATGGGAAAATAGTCCATTTTAACCAAAAATGTTGTGCCGAAACAGCTCGGCACAGTTTACACCTGAATTTCCTCTCACTGGGAGGGACAGAGAGAGACACATTTTTTAAAAAGCTAGTTTTGTAATACCAACATCCTTCCACTCTACCGGTCAGTTCTCAACTGCCAGCTACATCCACAGCAGCAGATGAAGCTCCCAGGACCACCCTCTGGCACTAAGGCCAGCAGGCACAGAAAGGCCATGGCCCTGTTATTAATTTCATAATCTCCAAAAGAGGGTGGTTACAAGCAGCTTCCTTAGTGGGAATAGTCTCTGCTGCATGCTAACTTCCTAACTGTGCCACAGAAATGATACAGAAGAATATGAGTTCATCTAAGTCAAAAATCATGTTTGGGACGTTTCTATTTTTGGGACGTTTGGGACTTAGCAGGATAGAAAATCAATCATCAGCGCCCGGCGACATTCTTGTTTGTTGTGAATCTGCTTTTTTCCTGGTCCTGACTTTCCCTCTCCTTCTGATTACCTTCTTTCTTGTCATGTTAGTAGAGTAAGGCCTCCTTTCATCACAAATACTTCCAGAAGATACAACAACTGGCACCATTGAAATGCTAAATAAAATAAAATCTAGCAATTTAGGGACAGCAGTGGGAAGAAAAAGCCACCAAAGAAAATGCATTATGCTACAAGTCAAGCTCCATTTCCATCTCTTTCTGCATTCTCAAAGTCTGAAGTGCAGGTCTCAGCTTTTTCAGGTTTGGCCGAAATGCTATGTAAAACTTACTTGCACAAGTGACAAAGCTGGTTGCATTGAGAGGCTTTCGTCATTGCCTGGATGTGATATGATAATTCCTGTAGAAGTCTTTAGGCTGCAAGATGTGATTAACTGCGAAAGGCAGAGTTATTAAAACAGATTGGAGCAGACTCTGAAAGGCTTCTCTAAGAATCTCTATGTATATCACTTCCACGTCTGGAGGAGGGGGCCTCCAGTTTCTTAAGAAACATTTGCTTACATGTATATCCTTTTGTACAGAAATACAGAACTTAAAATTGTTTTCCTCTGTCCATTCCCTTTTTTTTTGGTCGTGTTTATTATTCTGCAGTTACTGTACCGACTCTTTGATCTGATGAAAAAAGCACATTTCTGGCAGTCAGCAGACCTGGTTTCTATTTACATTCCGCTATTAAAGGGATCTGGCATAAATTGCTGTCGACAATGACTCAGATCAGGCAACAGATCGGCCTGAAAACTAGCCCAGTAAAAAGCCCATGTTGTTAGTTTTCAGCTAAATCCACGATCACGTTAACCAGGTGGCTGCAGACATGCTCCCCAGTGCCAGCACTCAGGGAAGGCAGGAACAAGCAGCTGGGGACAAGAGTAAGGACTGGTGCCCTGGGCTTGTCAGCAGCTCTGCCTCATCCCTCAGGAACTGCTTGTGGAGCTGCAATTAGTCATTTTAAAGCAAAGGCACAGTGCCACACCAAGATTTGTGGAGATAAATTCACTACTTGGAGCAGTCCCAAGTGGAAAACGTGTTACAAAAGGCAAGGTATGCTGGAGACAAGTATTAGCTGGTACTAGACTTGCGCTGTGGGACAGGTGACAGGTCTGGTGACTCCGAGATGCCTGATGGAAATTTCCTCCTTCCATACTGAGCACGGTGGCGGCAGCAGTGACCAGCACAGGTACGTGGGCTTGAGCAAGCAAAGCAAGAGGCACCTTTGTGCCATTCCCCCAGCCGCCGTCTCCAGGAAAGGCTGCTGTAGGACGAGCCGCGCCATCTCGCCCCCATTCGAGTTGCTCTGGAGTATTACATGGAGCAAAAAGCCCTCTTGTTCTATGCATCATGTATGTCCGCTCTGAAACGTGAGTTTTCCATTGGCACCACAGCAACGCAAAGAGCTCTGTGGCTTTCCACCGCCCAACAGGGATCAGTAACAAAGGCATTAAGTGCATCTTCTCTTTGGCACAGCAACACTTTTTAATAACCCCTGCCCCAGCAAATTCTTAATTCCCGAAGAGAACAATGCAATGCATTTAACATTCTTCTAATTGATATTTATGGCTACAAGCCACCCATTGTTTTTCCTACATAGCTGCTAATCAATAGGAGCTCCAGAAAACAGTAGAACAAGCTAGAGCAGCTGTGGAAGCCTTGGTTCTTCAAAAATTATGGAAAATGGCAAGAGGTTTTTCCCCCTCACCCACATTTCTGCAGTTTGTTTTAAACTCTTACTTGGGTTCCTAAATCTACGCTTGAGTGTCTCACTATGCTGATCCACGTTTGAAAATGTTTACTTTAGCATTTATGTAGCCTCATTAGTGTGGAATATTTATGCTCGCTCTTGCATTTGCACTTACCTATACAGTTATATATTGTGTGCTGTGACTGCGTACGAATAATCCCACTGTATCTCTGACATTCCTGCACAGTAATTGCACCCCTAGGTGCTGTTTTCTAAAGATTTCTATGTTTTAACCTTTGAAATGGAAGTAGGCCTTGTTTTACTATGAAGTTGATGGGAAAGGATATACCATAAATTTGGCCCTATTTTATTTCAGTGCCTAATTGATTAGTTGGAGACAGTGATCTGGAAACCTGAGCAAGGTTATACTACGTTTGCTTATGAGGGCCAGGCAAACATTAAAATATAATTCCTGAAGACCTGGGCACTTATTCTTCCTTGTGTTGTGCTTTTTTTCTCTTCAGGCTAAGAAAGTTATGTGTATTAAAACTGATATAAATGTATTTTATGTGTATATAAACATTGTTACGTAGGATAGCTGCAATGGTACTAGTAGAAATAGCTAACACGCTGAATTTCTGGGATGAAGTAAATGTTATACACACTCTAAATTTTTATACAGATATATATATAAAAAATACACAGTTCACAAGATGATAGTGTGATCTGAGGGGGTTGTGCATAGTAAGTGATGATGATATCCCATCATTTCACAGATTTGTGCCTCAGATTTGCTGTATTTTCGTAGTGCCTGGGAAATGGGTGAGCACTGAGACGAGTAGAATCCAACATCTTTCTGTGTGCTCTCCTGTAAAATAGAAAAAGCAACATAGGAAATGCTCTGTCCTTTTTAGGAATCAATCACAGAGGCAATAAATCTTTCCTCCGAGCCTAGAATCTCCCACTGCTTCGTATTATCTTCTGCTTTGTACTCAAGTGAGGTTTTCTCCAGCACCAGAGGGGCTGGAGTAACAAGCTCCTTACGAGGCTGGTGAGACATTCAACATATAAGGGAGAAAAGGAGCATGAGGGTAAACAGGAAAGACATGACCGCTCCTGGCAGATGGGAGCAAGGATCGTGTAGGCATGGGGATGTCACTGGAGGGAGCTGAGGACAGGGAAGGCAAAGGCATCCCAGGACACCAGTGGGGAGGTAGGAAGAGAATCTCCAGGCTGTGCTGGAGAAAGGAGAAAAAGAATCTAGGAGAAAAAGGAAATCCAGGAGAAAGGATCTCCAGGCTGTGCTCAGCAGGGATGTCCAATGCCCCTGTCTTGCTGTGCCACTGGATATACTCACATCCTTTGGCACCAAAACTGTCTCCTCAGGACACGTCACTCCAGGAGGCATTAGTTCAGTCCTTGTCATAACATTAAACCTTCAAATAGCTTAATGTTAAACCTTCCTCTTTCTCTCTTTCCGTCACAATCCCCACCCCCAAGCACAAAGCCCATATATTTTACTCCAATGTGTTGAACTTAACAAGCCGGCCAGAAACCAGGTTATTACCCTCCCGCCCCAATACAAGTGTGGGGAAAAACAACAGACAGCTGAGGTCACATCCTTTTACGTCTTTATTTGCCAGTTAAGATCCTTTTATTCCATCAATGCAAATATGCAGAACAGCAGGAAACCATGTTTTAAGCAGCACATACCAGTTGGCTGAGAATAAACTAACTACATTCCCCAAGCAATGTAAAAGTAACAATGCACATCATCTTCCAGAAGAAGAAACAAACAGATATTGCAGCCGAGAGGCACAGCAGGCAGCGTCCGTACAAAGTAGTTTGGCTATTTAAAATGCTAGAACCAGCCCTTGCCCGTTTCTCCAACCCACCCCCCCCGCCGCCCCCGAAAGTCCTACTATAATTTAACCACTTTTTTTTTGCTATCTACATAATATATAAAATATAAACTCTGTTTACTTATAACACTTACTTTTCTTGATAAATAGCTCTTTAAAATATCTACTGTACATATGTCCATGCGTTGACATTATATATATATAGCATTTATATATATGTATGTATGTCTGAAAAACAATAAATATATACTCAATATTGACACAGCAACAAACTGAACATATTCTCATTTGCAAAATCAAATAAAAGAAAACCAGTACGGAGAGAAACAGTGAGTGTCGCTTGTGAAGCACAGCATAGCAGGGAGCTCCGATTCCTGCCCCGGCTGGGTAGTCGGTACGCCACGTACTGGAGCAGTTGTGGTGTTAACACATTCTTTAATGAATCTGTGTTAAAAGTTACTTCAGGTTGTAGGTTAGCCACCCCGTATGCCGTGCGTAACACAGACCGAGCGCGAGCTCGGTGGGAAAGAAGGGAGACTCGCCTCCTGGCTGCCAATGGAATGAGAAACAGAAAGGGGAGGGAAGCGAGTCTGCCGGCTGGTGTAAAAAGAAAAAGAAGCAATGGCCAGCACATGGCTGGAAGGTCATAAATAACCACGGTAAACAAGTTAATGGAGTTAAGTGCTTTTAAAGACGATGGCTGGCACTGCTGCAAAAAGTGTCTTGATTATCTGTTGCCAACGCCATGTAACGAACCGGTTTTCCCACCACCACAAGGAGACACAAATGAAACCCAGATGGCCAAATTCAGATGCTAGAAATGGGGTCACTGCGCAACACTGCGAGGATGCAGGTTCAGAGCCAAACCTGCCCAAGGGCAGCTTAATTCACTGAACGGCCTTAAACCTAATGGATGGGATTTTTTAAAGTATGAACTTACAAAAAAAAAAAAAAAAGCCAACCAAAAGAACTCACACCCAACTCCAAACAGTCAATTTCACACATGCGAAAACATAATACAAGATGGATTTTTTTAACTTTTCATTAAAAACCAGCATTCTTTAAAAACAGAACTCGATCCCAAAGGAAAAAAAAAAAAAGACCTTCTACAAACATGTTTTGCGTTCAGTTTTGGACAGACCATAGCCATTCTGTTTATTCATTTAACCAAAAATGCTGAATAAAAGCTATTTCAGTTTGACCTAAGCTGATACCCTTCATTCCCCAACCCCATGGCTTTGATTTGGCAGCTTTGAAAAAGTCATTACTTGCCTGGGCTCTGGCTTCATACGCTCAGTAAGTCATGAGGTTATGACATTGGTTCATGAATGCAGCATTATGTTTAGTCCCGTCTACTTAAAATTTCTTCTTTTCATGAGCAAATGGAAGTGGGCAGTTATTGTTGAAGGGGAAATTATTTTTCTTGGACAGACTTCATCCAGCAGCTCAAGAGAGAGGAAATTTTAAAGCAGATAAGACTGCCGATTATACTTCGTCTCTAAAATTTACAAACTTTGCTTCCCACAAGTAACAACTTCAACAACAACAACAGCAAGAAGCTGCTATCCTGAACAATCCTGACATTTCCCAACTAGTCCTAGATACGCAGAGAGCACCGCAGAGGTCAAACAGTCCAGTGCTGAGTTTCATATATACTTAAGGGTACATCACTGGGCCACTGGAACATCATACCACTGTGTTGATTATCTGCCCGAAGCCAAAGGTCTGCTGGGTGCTTTTAAACCCTCGTAAATACAGAACTTAACAGTGAAGGGACTTGCTAATTTGTGGTATTTTATACTGAAGGCAATAGATAAAAGTCAAATCTAAAAATTCTCAGCAACAAGAAATTCTGTCATCAGTAATTTCTGAATCTCTGCAAAGACACTATCAAGATACTATCTTTACCTTTACTCATTAAATAAAATCTGCTTTTTTTTTTTTTTTGGTAGATAAATGAGTCATTTTAAATTGTCTGGGTCTTTTCCACATTTGTATGGACACAGAAATAAACAAGGTAACAGAGAAAATGAATTGTCCTTGCGCTGTGACCACGTGCAGCAGAAAAGCATCCTTTTTTGAATGGCTGAACTTCCAGGACAGCTGTTCACTTGTCACTGATTCGAAAGCTATCCAAAAGAAGGAAACACGAAGTACAAAGTGGAGAGTGCCTCTGACTGCCCTGTGCTGGCTGGGCAGGAAGTGCTCATGCTTTCAGCCAAAGCAAAGGAAGAGCTCCGCAGCAGACCATCCTCAGCCTAAACTCATCTATGCATGTCCTGATTCTCTGCCATATTGGCTGCACGGATAAGGATGTATCATCTCTAGTTGGTATTTTCTAACTACACCGCTAAAGTACTGCTAATTTAATGCATGCATGATATTAGATATAGGAAACCCCAAGATGTTGCAGAGTTCCTATGCCTCCATGTAAGGACTTCACTGAGTTCAGCGCTGAGGATGTGCACGGATCTAGCAGGAGTAGAGGACGGATGGTGCTTCCCAAAGGGCAGGGTCCCTTCTTGGGCTCCCAAACACAGTGGTGGAGCAAGGCTGCTGCTGTCACCCCTGGGAGGTGCAGCCCTCACCCTTCGTGTGACCACCATATTCTGCCTGTTGGCGCAGGCATTGCAGGTACCAGACTGCAGGCACACCTCCCTGTCACTCCCTGCTGCAGCCACCACTCTCTCTTTGGGCACATGGAAGGACTTCAGTTGCCCAGCACAAGGTTGCCCTACCCCTGGTGTGGACCCCAATGCAATTCCCATGGAAAATAAGACACTGTCTCCCAGCTGACCGCCCCAGCCTTGGAACAGACCCCTGCAGAGCAGCAGAGCATTTCACCTGGGCTCTCCCCTTTGGCTCTCTTTGTCTTTGGCAACAGACCATAACGTTCAGTATCCTCTGCGCACAGGTTGATGGCAAAGGGAAGAGCCTCTCCAACAGCAGCCCTGGGAAAGAGGAACGAACATTTCCTACCTAGTGTATGAACAAGCTCATTTGGAGGCTACTGTAAATTCCAGCAGTAGCCGCAGTTTGGCTATTAGGCCTGCACCAGCTCTAGCAGCATACATCTCAAGCCTTGTGGCACAGCATTCAAGAACAGCATTAAAAGTGCAATTCCAAATACACGTTTCCTGGTGTGGTACCGCTTTTGAGTTCAATCAAGTCCATCTCTGCTATCTGCTGCCCAAATTCTTAAACCCAGCATGAACTCCGGAGGCTACTTAGGGCAATTCAATGTACTTTCAACTACACCAAAATAGCAGAGGGCTTGATGCTGCCAAGAAATATCCCAGACTGTAAAGTAACAATTGATCAGAATAGTACTATATATTCTATAAATAAACCAAATTCCTTCCTCTTCTAAGGCAGGTGGAAGTTTAGTATCTTTACACTTGACATTACAGCACCTTCACCTCCTAGAGAATGGAAAAACTGTCATACAGTCCGGAACGTATGCCGTTACTGCTGTCTTCCCCGTTCAGCAATGACTTCACCTAAATCTAGCGTAAGGTCTCTGTTGCTGTCAGAAGAGGAGGTCCCACCCCCACCCCTGCTCATTCTGGCTGCCTCTCTGGGGCCAGCACTGTGGTCCCACAACGAGCTGTACAGGATTGAACCCATTTGCAAGCCAGTACTAACACTAGCATCAGATGGCTATGTAACCAAAGCATTAGATTTTCTTTCTGCTATGCAGCACTACCTGCATCAGTAAGTCTGCACAGGGGATGGATAATGCCTGTCACCCAAACCTTTGGATCTGGGACAGAAAGGTGGAGCTCAGCAGTGCTATCAATATATACTGTGTCTCGCCTGGGGACGTGTCCTGGTTTCAGCTGGGATAGAGCTAATTTTCTTTCTAGTGGTTGCTGTGTTTCAGATTTGGTACGGAAGGAACGTCAATAATGCATATTTTTTTAGTTGTTGCTAGGTGATGTTTATGCTATTCAAGGACTTTTTTCAGCTTCCCACAGAAGCTGAGAAGGAGCCTAGACAGAACAATGGAATGGCCAGTGGAATATTCTGTACCGTAGACATCATGTGCAGTCTATAAATGGAGGTTGGCCGGGGAGGGCAGGAATCCGGATGGGCTGAGCAACCAGTTCACTGGGTGGTGAGAGTGACTTGTGTTGTATTGGTTTATCTTGTGTATTCATTTACCATTATTATTATTATTATGGTTATTTTCCCTTTTCTTTTATTGTTCTATTAAACTGTCCTTATCTCAACCCACAAGGCTTTTCCCACCCCCCCACCCACCCTTTTCTCCCTCTTCTTCCTGCCTTTCTAGGGGAAAAGGGGGAGAACTGCAGGAGCGGCTATGTGATCCTAGCTGCCAGCTGGGGTTAAACCATGACAGGACTGTTCACTGCAGGGACAGGACTGTTCACTGCAGGGGCGGGAACAGAATTCCAGCATATCTTCTTCCAGCTGGCATCACAAAACCCAGAAAGACACAGAAAAAAAAAAAAGAAAATACAGATAGGAAAAACTGTCAACATTTGTGAACCAAAACGAGGTGCAAAAACATGAACAGCGACTCCAGCACAATGGTCAAACCATTAAGAAGCAAGAGTCACAAATGTTTTCGTCCAATTTAGTTCCAGTTTTGGATGATGTTTAACTAGACATGGTTAATTATCCACCAGGCTTGCATTCATGACTTGAACTATCCACTAATTTCAATAAATGGCTTTTGCCTTACTATATGAAAACTCTCTTGATCCCCTTGGGGATAATTCCATTTTTCAGGAGAAAGAGAGAGATGATTTCTTGATCAAATTCTCTCTTCTGTATTTCTCTGTGTATTTTTTCAGGGCAGGAACTGGATAGCATGGTATACCATGACAATTATAATAGGAAATTCCTGTTGGCACTACCTCAGGAATTCTCAGAGAAATCCATTTTTAGGAAAAACATCCAAACTTGGCAAGGGCTGCTTTCAAAAAAGAATGATGAAAGCTTGCCCGAGGTCTTAGCAGAAGTGGTCAGCCCCAGAGACAGTTGCTAGGACTGGCAAAACAACATGGATAGAAACAATTCTCCGTTTGGGTGTGGTTTTGCAGTATTACGTTATTCCTTCACCAGTCACACTATTACACTTTGGGGAATATTTCATGAAAGGTCACAAGTACGCTCTTCAAAAATTGAGCACACACATTAATAATTTTGCGGTGGGAGTCAAGTTTCCTAACTTTAGCCACCTAAAAATTTAGAAGGCAAGATTCTCTGCAAAGGAGGAGGACAGGAATTTCCAATGAGCACCTCCTTCTATATTAATCTTAGGATTAACCGAGTCAGCCTTTGGAGACCTTGCTCCGTATTGACTACCGTGTCCTTGCGCAGCGCATCAGGACAAGACACCTGACTTTCATCTGGCTAAAGTCAGATGAGATAAACCACCCTATTGATGCCCTCCTGTTCAAAACCATGAAGCTCTCAAACTGGGTATAGGACAGGCAGGAGCATACAGCAATCAGACGGAGTCATTTGTAGGAGAAGCCCTAGAGAAGCCCTTAGCGCTCCTAAAAATAGCAAAACTGCAAGTGCTTTTTAAAAAATCTAAATTAATCTGACAGTTCTCTTTCTAACCTAAAATGGCAACACTAATGCGATAGCCTTGAGAAAGAGGGTCATATTTTCTCTTTTAATTTACTGCTCATCCAAATGTTCTCTTCTTTCCCCTAGTCAAAATTAACAAAAAACCCTGAAAAGGTTTTTCTCAAGTTTAATATAATTTAGTGCTATATGCTTGTGTTCTACTTTCTTCCTATCTGAGGACGTAGCACTGTAAACATATAAGCACTGGAGCAGCTTTATGCAGAAAAGCAGTATCCCTGTTTACTGGGGTAATTCATGTGCCTGTCACTATATTGTTTCAAGAATATATTCTCAAAAGAATATATTATTTCAAGACTGTAATCGAAAATATTAACAAGAACACGACAAACATATCAAAAGAGTTTGTCCACCCCTGCACTGATAACAGGGAATGATTACTACAGTACCAGTAGCCAGCCACTTTAAGGAGGTGAAGAGGTGGGGGCCTTTATCTAATCTTTTTCGTTGGAAATGGATGGGAAATTTTCTCATCCCTTTGTTTTTCACTCACACTCACCACTTGGTGGAAGTGAAAGCTTCTGCCTTGAGCGATATGAAATTAATTGTCGGTACGCATCTCTCAAGTGCGAGTTCACAAAGGTTTAAAAGAACAGCACCCGTTCTAAGCATCATATGGTTTCGGGTTAGATTTCTACTGTTTTCCACCTAAAACCAAAACACACGACGAATTCACTCAAAAGTCAGTCCCAGACACAGGAACTTGCGTGTAAACCTTCATAAGACTAGCCTGAGTTCAGCTGTGTAACAAAACCCACTATCACTACTGTGTCGTGCCACTTGCCATCCATGAAGGTTTTGCACAACCCATTTTAATCAGCAAATCTGTGCAGTTAACACTGAAGCTGACCGGGAGCTCACAGAAGACCCTCCCTCCCCCGATACTGGGGCATATGCACTGCGGTTGAGGACTGCTTTGTTTTAAAAACCACACATTTTCCTACTTAATTGTGCTTTAAATAAAACAAAACAAAACAAAACAAAAAAACCAACTCGCTAAACCAACACAGAGAAGCTCCTAACAAGCTATATGAAAAGTGAGCTGCCAAGATTTTCCATATCACGCAACACTTTCCCACCAAGTCCTATTATTCTGTGTGTTGGTTAGAGGTGTAGTACTACAACACGGCGGTGTCAGCTGTCATGGTAGGAACCATTCATGTCAGACACTACAGAAAATTTAATGACATGACAGTACCTTCACAGCCCTCTGGTAGGTAAGGAAAATCTAAAAGGATCTTCCCAACCTTTCACAGTAAACACAATTGGATAATCTAAAGCACCTGCAAGCAGGAGATGAGTCCATGATATATCTTTCCTATCAGCCAGCTAATACTGTTACTAAAACAGTTAACGTTATGTCAGCTCTTAAGTCTCCTATCTGTTTTGGGCATTTCTAAGGACCTTATCACTTTGGCATTTAGCCACCGACAGATTTAGTTGATCCAAACACCATATTTCCTTCTCCCATATCCTCAGCTGTTTCTAAGATGCCCAGGCCCTTCACAGGGGCTGAATTACCATTTCCTTTAAGAGCTGTCTGGTTCCTATTCTTTCCTAGGAGCTGAGAGGAGCTAGCAGTACAGAGACATCCTGCTCTTCCGCATGGCTTCGCTGATTAAATATGCCGGGCTCAGTTCTGGCTCCTCGGTCATGATTGAAATGTTCTGCCACTCCCCCAACTGGTTTGACTTTTTAATGGTGTCCACCACACACAGGGCATACAGACAGTCATCAAAAGTGGCAGCCATTGTGAGGGGCCTCCCGTCCCAGGTCCTCCTGTCGTCCTGGTCCTCAAATGCCTGCCGGACAGCTTGAACCATCTTAATGGTGCCCCGGAGGTAAGGGGATGGGATGTCACTGAAGGCTTTCTCCGGAAGTAAGGAGTTGCTGACTGGCGTGGAGTCCTTCAGCAGGAGCTCCTGCTGAGGAGAGCTGTTGCTCTGTCCGTAGAGATCAGTGCCTATTACAATCAGCCGTCCTGCCGAACCCACCACAATAATGTCTTGTTTGAATTCGCCCGGGACGTTGAAGTTGAGCGTCACCGTGCAGCACACACCGCCTTCCAGGACCATCTGAAACGTACAGAAGTCATCGCTGGTGATCTGTCGTATCCCCTTGATGTGGTCCGTCTGCTTCACGAAGGTCTTGAGCAACCCGTGCACCTTCACAGCCTTCTGGCTGGTGAGGAAGGTCAGGAGGTCGATGATGTAGGTGCCAACCGAGTGCAAGCCCCCACCTCCCATCAGGTCATCACAGCTCCAATTGTACTTCTTCCCTAGCAGGCTTCCGCTGTGAACCTGTACCTCGCACACCAGCAGCTCCCCTACGTAACCCTCCTGGATCAGCTGCTTCATCTTCACAAAGGCGGGCAGGAAGCGCAAAACATTCCCCATGATGCTCATGAGCTTTGGGTAATAATGAGCCGCGGTCATCATCCTAAAGGCATCCAGGGGAGTCGCCGTTCGGTCACAGATGACATTTTTTCCAATGCCTGAAAAATAGTTTAAAAAAAAAAATCATCAACAAAAATATATCGATTGAGTGAGCTGAAAGCCTCAAGGCTATTCTTAAAGACTGAGCCAAGAAGAAAGATCCTTGAAAGAAGAAAGCATTTCAATATGGTGCTAAAGGCAACTAAGATCCTCTCTGGCATGTTTCCAAAATGCACGTAAGAGTTTCTTAAGCACCACAGTGACCATGTACCCCTTTATATTTTCAAAAGGCACTCATGCCTAAAAATAGCACGAAGGTGAGGGCCTGCACAGATAAGAAAGTAAGCTAAGGTGAGGTGGACTGCTACCCCACATTTGCCACCTTCTGGCAGCAGGTACGACACCAGCCACCCCCACTCAGCCATCTCAGAGACGTCTCTCCTGTGACAATCTGCCTGTGTGTGGGCTGCTGAGAGCTGAATCTGAGCTTCAGATTCAAATCCCTGAAGCATATGAGTAACACGACCACAAGTACACAGTAACTTAACGTAGGTACGCTGAAAAGTCTGGGCTTGTCTTCTCAATGCTCTTGTCCCTTCATCTTTCCTGTTCAGACTGTTTAAGAGGCTCTGCCTGGAGAGAGGGAGAAGTACTGGGCTTGTTGCTTGATTTAAAATGCAGGAATTGCTTCTCACTCATACAATCCCACACTATTCTGACAATGGCACTCATTTTTTCTGAAGCGGCTCTGCTGAAATGTCAACAGTGCATCCATGGTGCCAAGGGAGAACCACAACTGCTCTAAAACAGGTCAGATGTAGCTGTGACAATCTGTTCCTTCACAGAATTGCCCATATGGGCACACTGTTTACTGAAGTTTGCGTGACAGTCCTGTTTTATCTGGCCATCAAGGTGTGCAACTGAATGCAGGGCAGGCTGAGATGCTGAAATAATGGTTTTATTATTGATTTCTCCTCGTCAAATACTTTCATTCTGTACCCGTACACACATGGAGTGACAGAATCTCCAGTTTCCTTTTTAGTTACATACAAAGATTTTTTTTACGCTTAATGAGCAGTATTAGGTGAGCTATACAACACCATATAGCTCTAAATACGATCTTTGCCTTGACAGCCTCGGGCTATAGCTGGGCCGGGCGCTTAAAAGAGCTGAATTTGGAGCCTGTCTGCTGGAGTCGAGATGAATAAATCTGGTTACTCCTTAAATCGCTTTGTGTTTTGATTCCTTTTCCCTTCAGATAGGTGAGAAATCCTTTTTTCTTTAAAGAGCTATTGTGAGGATAAAATTTTACATGTTTTGGAGCTGTTTGGATGAAGTCTATAAATACAGACAGATGGCAGGGATCTGTCTGAGCCCACTTACATGAATATTTAACAGCCTGACTGGAAGAAGAAGGGGGTCACAGTCCAAACATTCAGTAACCAGCTTATCCACAGTGCCTATTCCCAGTCTTTGTCTGCTGCTATTTGAGTAGCTGAAACTGGAGGGAGGGCTGTCACCACTGAAGTGGCAGTCACATCTAGTTAACAGCCAAGAAGGGAAAGATCTTCCTTCAGCTTGCTCCTATTTACCTTCTACTTAATCAGGTAAGTAGAGACGTACTCATTTTCCTCTTATATTAGGCAGGAATCCTCTCTTCAGGGGCCATCATCTTCCCTTCTCACTTTTCTCTCTCATCTTTACAGACTGCTACTGGTGACCTAGTTGACACGTTCAACCATATAGCACTTCTTTTTCTGCTCCTGAATAATTTTTTTTCTGTGTCTGTTTGATATTGGAGAAAGCATTCATCCGCCTACCCTATATTGCTCTAACTGGTAGCTCCAGCTGCCTCACTTCATACAGATCACTAATATAATAGCCCCCCTTGAGTTACACACACTCTTTGCAGAGAGATTTTACTCTGGCAAATCAGTTATCAAAATAAGGAAATCTTAGACAAAACTTGCTCACAGTCAAATCTTCCCGAAATAATCATTTTCCCCCCAAAGAACCCATAGGTACTGCGTCATCCTCTGACCTGCTCACCACTGATTCACAAGCATCGTCTTCTGCTCCAGTTCAGCTTCCCTCGTTCTGCCTCACAGGCGCCTGTCACATTTTATCTGGGGTCTGTGCAAGCACTAATCTCTCAAGATACGCAGCTCTACACGTGCTCGTGAGGAAGAGGGTCTGCTTTCATTAGGAATTGCAGCCCGGGGACAATCTTTTTGCTGGGTGTTCAGTTCCGTGCACAGCGGTGGTCAGTCCTTCACCAAGCGGGGCAGGGAACACTTGGGACTGTCGCAATCTGAGTGCCAAATGATGATTATAAATATGAAAGAGAAGCCTATGGGGTTTTACATCCCTTACATTCAAGAGAAACTGCCATTAGGATCAGTGTAAGTCAGGCACACGTGCATAGGAAAGGGAAGAACCCTAAATATTTGTATGGAGACAGGGAAAAGGTGAAGTCTTATGCTTACTCCTTCCACCTTTTCAACCTTTTTGGAAAGGTTGAAACCTTTTAATTACAGCAAATCCAAAATGCAAATGTTTTGAAAGCCTTCCCGTCTCTGTGCATATGCTGACAATACACGCTGTGCTCTCATCCCTGTCAGGGATTTAGACGGATTTTCCCTTGGTGCCCAGAAAGCTTTTATACTCTATTAAAGCTTGTGCATGACACTGCTCAGCACTCGAGTCTGTGCACACTGCAGATTCTTTGTCTTCTGTGTAGCTGCAAATCTGCAAGCAGCCACATTAGCTTTCTCGGAGCAGGGAGAGAACATGAAAGGTTTGCTTAATTTAATTTAGAGAAATACTCTGGTGTGTTTATGCAACTGGAATAAGAAACAGGCGGATCAAAACACCATCGTTTTCTGCTCTCCCCCCTCTGCTCCCTTCCCAAAAGGAGAAGGAAAAAAGGCACCTTCCCGTGGAGCCGTTCTCTGAAGCAGCGACCGGCAGAGCAGAGGGCGGCGTGCGAGGAAAACCTCCCTTCCCAACGCTGGGAGGCTCACGCAAAGGCCTGCTGTGACTGCAGGTGCTGCGGGGGGATTCGCTGGGCACTGACCCCCTTCTCCTGGCCTGGGGCTAGCAACTAAGCCTGTCTTTTGGACAAGACTCCCCAAGAAAGAATCAACTGTTACCGCTTGTGATTCTACCACTGTGTTTTGCCACTTCGCACATCTTTGAAAATCACACCACAGCAGACAGCAAAGACTTCATTAATTACATAAAAGCAGGGCAGCACCGTCAGCTTGTTCCAGCAGAAAAGCGCAATATATTTGTCTGTGGCGATAAGCAATAGCGGCAAATGCATCTCATTGTACGAAATGATAACACACCCCTTCTACATGCATCAAGAAATTTGGTCTACGGTGCTACAGTTCTCAACCAGGCAACTTCTGAGCATTGATTTCTTGAGTTCTTAGGTAAAATGAAGTAGAAAAATAATTTAAGGACACACAGTTGTTTTTGAGGGCTCACACAGCCTTCGCCCCAGTCTCTCTGCTTGGCTGTGCTTCAAAAAGAGACAGAGCGGTGCCAGCCAGGTGGTAAGTGACGTGACGTGGCATGGGATTTCTCTGACCTGGCACGGAATAGATGAAGCTCACTCCCGGCCAGCCCCAGTCCAAAGCTGATGTGGGGTAACACATCTCCTAGCAAAGCTCCCGGGAGCGCAAGTTGACTCTGTGGAGTCCACCCACAGCTGCCATGCAGGGCTTCAGCCTGGGACCCGCTCCGTGACCCACCGCTCCAGGAACAGACGGACAGAAACACAAAAAACCTACATTAACAGGCGCCGTGCCATGGTGCTGGTGAGCCACCTGTGCCCACAGGTGTGGGGCCACGAGGTGGCAACCACAATATACCCAACAGGTCGGCTTCCCTGAACCCCTCTATCTTCTCCCCCCAGCAGGAAAACAGGAAAAAACACATAATGGTGGATCTGGAAGATGTCCATCTATGAGACAGACCAGATCCCTAGGCCAATGACTTCAGTATAACTTGCTCTAGCAGTCCTTAAGAATGTGAAAGCACATGAGTGTGAGCAAATTGACACAAGAGAACTGACTTCTAGGTTTGGTTGCTAACGACTGAAAGATGGCCACATCTGACGACTGCCTGGTTCCTCTTTAAAATGAATCAACGCTTCCAGAGCAGATCCACATCACAAAACCACTACTAACACTGGTGTCTTCTCACTTCTCAGTATGTCCCCCAAGCCAAACCTCAGCAACTTAGATACCAATCTGCATTTATTTTAAGAAGGTTAAGAACACTGATCTTCTCTGAAGAAGTAGATGTCTAACCAACTCTCTAGAAGCAGCTGAGCAAATAGAATAAATTGGCTGTACTGTCATTGACGCTAACACTCGAGTGAGGATTTCTCTACCACCTTATGCTGGAAAGTCAAATTGTAACCACGATCTAATGGCTTGTCACCCACCTCACAGTAATTATTTTTCTCAGGACGTCATGTGATTTGTTTGGAAACTTCAGCCTTCATTTTAGAAAAAGGAAGCCCTTGTGATGTGGAGATAATTTTGAAAGCCAAACAGTCCAGATGTGAGTGGCGAGTAGATACAGTCCAGGGTAGAAGTATGTACAATTTTTTCCACGTAAATGCAGGGGAAGAGTAAGGAGCTAAAGTAAGAATTTAACTCATGGTTTTGAAATGCCTGGCGTCTGCAGCCCTTCATTTTACAGGCAGCTCTAGCACCTTGGCTACCAGCAGCCCAAGATTGTTTGTCCCTGTAACTTTCCTGTGATGCACAGCCTAAAACCGAGCAGACCTCCTGGGCCCACAGTGCAGGGAGGGTAGAGCAGCTGTAACCGGCACAGGCTTCATCGGTTCTGAAACCTGCAATGTCAGCCTTTTTTTTTCCATCTGCTCTGATTGTTTAAAATAAGGAGAGAAATATTGTCACATAAAAAACTCCAACTAATTTAAAAAGAAGTGTCCATTATTGAACTGAAGTAAGACTAGTCCTCTATCTGCTCAGCTCAGGGCATGAGGCCCCAATATGGTATTTTCTCCTCCTCCTATTCACAAGAAAATCCAAAAGGGATTTGGAATCTGGGCATATAATCAAAAGCTTCACTGGCAGCGGAAAGATTCATTTGTTAGCAGTCGCTACCTATTGCTCTTGGTTGGGGGGAGTGGGGTGAGAGAAAGGGCAAAATAAGGTTTTAGTGCACGAAGCTAAATTAGTCAGCAAAAAATACATTTCTAAAGCTAAAGATGAGCTGTCAACACTTAAAGAATAGTCTGAGAGTTTCAACAAAAACAGGAGGGGTGGAAGAGCATGCTTACCAGGTTATTTCAAATGGATGATTTTAAACATTTATATCGGATTTTAGGCTCTTCTTTAAACACGGTTTTATTTTTTTTTAAAAGAAGCTAATACAAAATTACATTCCAAATGGTGACAATCCACATTACCATTAATATGGTTACAATAAATAAAATGTGGGCAAATTTTTCTTCTCAGATTGTGACGGTTGCAGCTGCTTGTTGTTGCCTTTGGATCCTGTGCAGAATCAGAGGGGAAATCATCTTTGGCACGCAGTTCCGTTCACAGCTTGTAAGGCACGTTGCAATGATATGTGCTGTATTATTAGTACACATATTAGTAGTTGTAATCAGATCACGGTTTCCGTCCTAATGCAGCTTGACATGGTTTGCAAATACAAAATAATGTCATCTAACGCATGAATGAGGAGTATCTCATTCATATTTGTCCACCATTGTAACACTGAAAAAATAAGCTGAGATATTCAGCACTTTTATTTATAAGATGTACAGCTACTCTTATAAATGTACCCAGGTCAACAAACAAAAAGTAGCAAGTTTAGTTACGAGGCTGTATTTTGCTGCAAACCAGTCAGTTTGGCCATACTGATGGAAGACCTTTCCTGAGGAATGTATCATAAAACATAGTCAAAACAAATGGCTTAAATCAAAAGTCACCACCTCTCATTTAAATAGCAATTTGCTCTTCTGCACGTTGTCACGCACACATTGTCAACCCTGTGGTTTTGCTCAGAAACTACATTAAGCACCAGGAGCCAGCACGTGGTTCCCTACAGCTAAATTGATGTCTCATATAAGCTGAGTATCAGTAGAACTGTGTATTTTGCACATTCCCGTACGAGGCAGAGATCTGTTTGCGATACTAATCAGGTTAGCGGATGGTACCGCTGCAACCCCATCGGATATTCAGAAAATGTCTTTCCATTTCTTCAAATTCTGGTGTATACCTATATGCAAAAACATCCAGAATTGTTTTTTTCCCTCAGTAATAATGACTTCAGAAATCCTCATAGCTGTTAGAACCATTCCCTTCTATCCTGTTCTTTCAAATTTGCAAATGATAGAACATTTGGAGCCTGTAATTTAGCCAAGACCTCAAAAAAAAAAATCAGTTATCTACACTGACTCATGGCAACACTTGAAGACTCTGAACAAAAACAGGGGTTGGTAATGAAGAGTTCTCTTTCCCTTCCAAATTCATCACTCCCTAAGAAACCCAGAAGAAAATAAAAGTGATCTGAGCTGTAACTGCGCTGAACTGTTGACTGCAGGGAAGACCCACAGAGCTAAAAGCAGGTTTTTGTGAAACAGCAAAAAGCACTATTTTTGCTGTTTCAGAACTGTCTTTACGATAATCTCACAGTCCTGGTCCCTTTTGTGTGGAGCTGGAACAATCCAGTTCGGTGTTACTCTGTACTTCTAGCAGACGTGTAGCAAGGAGAGAGAGAAGCAACGCTGGGAATGCCTTTTGGAAATTGTATGCAAATACAGTATTTGAAGGCACTAGCTCATACAGCCACTGCTCATTTATTTTAAGTTTTGATAGCTGGGGTGGCTCTTCAGTCTCTCAGAGATAGAGCAATCGTACAGTCAGTTTAGCCTGCTACATGCACAATAAGCCACAAATCTTCAGCACCATAAATCATGATCTTCTGATCTGCTTTTCAATCAGTGCAATATTACTTGGTGAGCAGTACGCCCCTCTTCATTACGGCTCCACGAATGGCTCCTTGCCCGCTCAGCTGCAGATGATGACTATAAGGATACTTTGGCCCCTTGCTGTCAGCAGCAGGCAATGCCCCGGCCCCCAGGCACCGTTTCCAAACAGTTGTCTCACCAAAAAGTGCTTCTTTTGTTTGGCTGTCTTGCCACAAAACTGCTGTAAGGCCTAGAGGGATATTGTGCTCATTAATATGAAGCTCATCTGGGTGCTGGAGCAGTGGGAAGGGACTTGGCAACCTGGGCATCGGGAAGACCCAGGTGAAGCCCGTAGTCCTGGGGCTCCCGGAGGAACCCAAGGAGGCCATGGGGGGTGTTTCTGGAGTCACTCCAGATGAGCAAGCAGCGGCACGGGGTGCAGCAGAGGAAAGCGTGAAGGTGGATGAGGGAACGGAGAAGTGGAGAGGAGGGGGAACGGGAAGGAAGAGTGCGACAAGGGGAAAGGAGGACACTGGAAGGTGCTGGTGCAAACAGCCCAGAGGAGCTCCTGCCGCTCCAGGAGCTGCACAGCAAGCCCTAATGGTATCGGCAACTTCCCCAAAGCTCAAAGGCCCATCCTAAAAGGCTCCCTTTCAGTCCAATATTCTTGTGAGTCCTGCTAGCATCTTTTATGCAGAAAAAAATAACAACGGAGGAGAATGAAACAGATTTCAGAGAAAACACGCACCCTTCTGTACCCAGAGACTGGACAGGAGAGAGGGATGATGGAAAAAAGCATGTACAAAAACATCACAAATGGTGACACGTGTGTGAGTTAAGCTATTGCCTGATAGGTACATCAGGATAGAGAAATGTAATATGTAATACTGGGACAGGCTATTCCATGGGGCTGCTATTATTTTCTGATGCATTACACATGGAGATGCGTGAATCACATACTGCATAGTGATGAAAAGCTTTTGAATCCCTCAGAAAATGATCTAAGTAAATAGGGATATGTACATTTCTAGCAGGAGGAGTGGAAAGCCTGATAGAAGGCTGCTCTGCCCTGGGAAATGAGGAGCGATTTCTGGGCTCTCTCATAAAAACAATCACTCAGGTGACTGGAAAACCTGCTCACGCAGGATGAGGATTTCTTATTACTATATAGAGGTGTCTCTGCTATTATTAGATGCTGCTGCTGTCGATACTGCGATACAGTAATAATTATAGTAACAATAAGAACAATGGTTGTATTTATTGTATTCAGTGCACGATCTGTCACTCAGTTCCTTGCGTGGCATGAAAAACGCGTTTATTTCAATCAATACGTCTGCCAGGGAAAAACTGATGGCAAGACAATGTTTCTTTGAGAAAACCTTATTTAACAAAACTTTTGACAAGGAGATAAATCTGGATGATGAATGCCTAACAAGATTGGCATTAGTCACAGCTCTAACATTGGCCAAGGCAATCTTTGTTAATCACAGATATGTATAGCTGTTGCAAAAAATCACATTGCTATAGCATAATGAGTCATAGCTCATGAACTGATTCATATTAACAGGGCATGTGTGTATTCCTAGTCTGCTCTAAGTGTGAAGGAAAATAACAGCGACTGAAGGAACATATTTTCCTTCACAGCTGAAGCAGACGGCGAATGCACACAGGGAGTAATACACCGCCCTGCTGACAAGGAACAGCTCATTTGGCCACAGCAAATCAATGGCTTATACAGATTTTACAAACCCTGCATCTCTTCCTCTGCATCAAAATATTTTGAAGTAAAAGAACACACGCACTGCTACGTTTTAGAGTCAACTGGGATGAGACGCACTTCACAAATATTAGGTGAAAAATTCTATACAGTAAACATGCACATGCCCAAACTGTACACACCACGAGTAAAGCGAGGGTTTCAGTTCATGCACCGACTTCTGGCCCTGGTGCATCACACTGTGATTCAATTTTTTAGGCTGATTTATCCTCGCTGATGTAACCTCTTTTCCACACAACTGCTTTCAAAACAAAACCCTAAACATTCAAATGCACGGGGGAAAAAAGCTGCTTGTGACTGCCCCTGCCTTGGCTGGCCTGTAGGCTAAACCGAAGTTCACTCAAGTGACTAGCTGCACGAGGAAAAGAAACGCTGCAAAGACACCCTGCCGCTAGTGACATATGAGCGGCATCTCCATCGACAGCTTAGGTGTCACCCCGCTAGCAAGATACACGCAGCTCTCGCAAACAGTAGGAGAACTGCAAGCAGGCCCAACGAGTACAAAGGTGAATATGAGCTGTGAGCTCACAGAAGCGATTTCAGCTGGGTTAGCGGTCTGTAATACCATTCACGGAAACGGAAAAACAGGGAACTGGTTTGTCTGGAAATAAAAAATGAGATGCTGGGTTCTTTGTAGATAGCTGCTGAGGTGTGGTGCCTAGGCTGGGAAAATACCCCTGCTGACTCCAAGAATTTATAACGATGCCTGCAGGTAATAAAGTGCCATCTAAGCAGAACCAGGACGGTTCATCAAGATGAGAGAAGACTGTAATGATGATATCAATTTTCATTACATATGAATATTGCCGCTAACTTATATTTGCACAGAGGTAGTCATTAGGGTTATGGAGTGGGGCCATGTCTGTGCATATGTTACTGTTGCTGTGGGTATAAATGCTGCTGTAGCAGTATTCAAGGTGCTTTGAAATAGATGCAGTCCTTTGGTGCTTGATGATGAACTGGGGGTTGCGTCATAAAGTTTTAGGTAGTCCTGCAAGGAGCAGGGAGTTGGACTTGATGATCCCTATGGGTCCCTTTCAACTTGAGATATTCTATGATTCTGTGGTAGATGACCTCTTCTGCAAAGACCATACGTATCCATATGATTTTGACAATGTGCTGACTTGAAGGTAACTTTTCTAATTAAGTCCATACGAATTTTTGATTGCTTATTCTGTTAGTGTGGCTAGTTGGGGCTTTTGATTTGGGACTATAAAGCATCTGCATCACTGAATCCATAGGCAGTGTGCTTGAGAGCAAGGAAATCCACCAAGTCTTGGGTTACTATGCACGCCAGCACACTTTGCAAGGCAAAGCAAAATTCTCCAGCCCTTTCCTAACACGGGCTAGAGTTCGATGCTTGGTTTATAGCCCACCTGGCATGTCATTCTGATCTCGTCTGTAGGCACTTATGCAAATAACAACACTGGAGACTGAAATAAATGAAGCACTTAGTATTTCTTTAACTATTTAAAAGCCTCTAACTGCTGGGAATGGAGAGAAGGTGCAAATAGACCCTGACAAACCAGCCTCTTGCACACCAGAAGGAAATGCTTCGGGGTCCCAGCTTGAGATTATCTGTTCAGGCATCTGAAACATGCTCAGACTTACATTCCTGGAGCCCTGCTTGGATGCTTTCCATGCTCTCATATGCTCTTGGGAAAAAGTATATGGGACAAACCATGCTGGCTTTCCCTAATTTCTATTCAATTTTTATATCTTCAAATCCCCATCAAAACTGGAGGGTCACATCCCCGCTGAGTACTTCCCTGTGAAAGAAAAAAAGCACTACGTACTCAGATAAACTGAGAAAAGAAAACCATTGTACTTAGACCTTATTCAAGCAAACACTCATTAATTTCAATGGGATTTTAATTGTTTTAGGACTAAATAAAAGACTCAGTGAAAATCTCTGTATTTGGTCCTTTATTTGTTCCAATCACTCTCAATCCCGCTATTCAACTTCTAGAGCAAAGTGCACG
Organism: Rissa tridactyla; assembly: GCF_028500815.1. Classification (NCBI taxonomy): domain Eukaryota; kingdom Metazoa; phylum Chordata; class Aves; order Charadriiformes; family Laridae; genus Rissa; species Rissa tridactyla. The sequence continues at coordinate 96,349,795 of NC_071467.1, forward strand.
CCATCAGTCCAGTATATTTTAATACCTTTCTTTTCCACAGTAATGAAATCACAGGGCAATCACAGCCTATGGTCGATCTCTATTCTCCTGAGGCATTATTATCCGTATTTAAATATGTTTCTTTTTGTGTTAGCTGACAACAACTAAATGCCCAGCTGTTGTAAAGGCTTTGGGAGGATTAGGAAATCAGGCAATTCAATTTTCTTTCAGCTTGCCTTTCCATCACGGAATTGTTTATGCTTACTGAGTCAGATAAATTTATGGCTGATAATTAGAGTTAATTTTCTTTATGTTTCTCTTGCTTACCCTTTCTACCCCCAGTAAAACTAGCAAGTTGTAATCGGGTACTGAATGAAAAACTGGCAAAAGATAAACATCAGACTAATGCTGGTGAGTAATTAATGCAGCCATTAGTTTAGCAGGTTTGTGCAGGATTCACGAAGCTTTATGAACATTGAAAAATTACATCTCACCAGCCAAGTGACAGGGAAAGTGACAGGAAATCCAAGTCTTCAGACAAAAAACCCCAACCCTACAAGTAGTAGTGTCAGATCCCTATCTGTATCTCACATGGCATCACCATGCAGAGCAGCAAACCCTGTACTCTCCCTGCACTTCCTATTTCAGGATTGTTTTTCTTCAGCAAACATTCAGTGATACTATCAGTTTGTATGAGATGCACTGCAGTTTCTAGTATGAGCCTTCCTACGTGATGATATGAAGTATCAGCTTCGCTACCTACTTAACCCAGACTCCGCTCCAAACATTTTTCCTAACCTTATTTCTCTGCAATATTTTCAGCTCAAGTATTTCTGCTTCTTTTCCTGCCCAGTGAAGTCTGAAGGATCTCTGTGCTGCAGAAAATGTGTGTCACCCCTGCAGTTCTGGATGAATGGAGCATGCATTTGACCTAATTTTCTGATACGAGTAGTTAAAATGAATTCTAAAATCATTACTCACCTTCCCGAATACTGTACTGACTACGGACTCCAAAGCACTCAACTATGGACTGGGATGCACCAATATAACTGGACACATCTGAAAACTGCACACACACACCCCCAATTTTGACTTTAGTGTATAAGCATATACAGACAGACGCACACACATGCGGAGGAAGGAATGTGAAAAAGAGCCCCTTTCGCATACCTAAATACAAGTACGTGGCAGGTGGAGGTGAGCAGTTCATTCTTTTCATTCGGTAGTGTGTGTATGCACAGTCTATGTGTCCCTGCGTGCAGGATCACACCATAAATCACATCTTCTCTCTACAGCTGCAGCAATTGGAAATGCAAACTTGTAATTATTAGGCAAACCCTACTAGAACCCATAAGGCTGTGCATAGCGGTGGAACCAGATTTTCCGGAGCGATGCGAAGTTACGCAGGGATGGACGAACGCCAGGTTGCACAACACGCCTTGAGGAGGAGAACATTCTCTCAGTGGTTTCACACTCGTGTTAGCAGGTCCCCTCTCTGCTCACTGAGTGGCATCAGCGGCAGGACTGGAGAGGCTGACATGACTGCTCCACTCTCAAGAAAGGCCGCAGCAGAGAGGAAGAGAAAAGTCGGGAAGCAAAAGGCGTCAAGATGAAACAGGTGAGTGGGACCAACCTCCCAACTTCACCCAAGGGGCTCAAGGCTGCCTTTTCTATCTGCTCATTTCTGGTGTGCCATTTCACCAGCATCTGGGAGACTACAAAAGCATATTCACAAACGGTAAGTCTGCAGGACAGTGTTCCCACCTGCTTAGGTCATCGAAGTTTCCCTAAGACTATTTACAGATAAGACCACAGCTTGATTCTTCATGGCTTCTCATTTCCGCTTCACAGTCTAAGTCCTCTGCTCAGACCAGTGGTGGTTTTTACATCTTGCCAAGAACAGCAAGGACAGGACCACAGAACACACAGGTGAAGAAAATAAGTTAGCTTGGCCCACATAAGAGAATCAAGCCAGTTTAATTAAAATGCTGACCATAATGAAATCCTTTTGTTGGGATGCTATCAAGCCAAAATAGAAACCCCAACCTCTCCGAGTCAATGTTGAGTAGCACAGCTCTATCCTAGCCAGTACTGGGGCTGGTTCCTTCAGTCCAGTCCCATTCCCATTTTGAAGTTAATGAGAATTCCAATAACGGAGTTTTCCAGGGAGGCCTTAGCAAGCTTCAGGTCAAGTTTACCTCAGCTGTAATCCCATTAATTAAAGCAGTCACACTAGCCACTGGTCTGGCTCTTCGAGCAACACAGTCAACGGAACAACAGTGAATAGATGACAAGCAAACTGTGATTTAAACTAACTGCACTTTTGTTAACTTCTCATCCAACACTACTTCATAATTCTCAGATTCTTTGAGAAATTTTTAAATAAATTATAAAGTCCCTCCCACACAAAAAGGCAGTAGACTTAGAATTGGTATACTTTCTTGGGTAGTATTTTATTCCTGTCAGCGAGAGCTAAGTGCCACTAAAGAGAAGCCATAACCCCATTCTGAAAAGCAGCAGCGAGAATGGATCAAAGTGAATCAGCAATTCTAACTATGTGAGACACTGACATCGTGCTTCCCTGGCTCCAACCCTGGGTCCGTAAGAAACATGGATGCTTGATTAATTTCTCCCCAGACTGCAGAGCTTACACAAGAGCCAAGGACTCCGCGGCAGCCCAGCCAGCTGACTCAGATAGCAATAACTCATCAAGTGCAATTTGCCTGGATGCCAGATTGCCCTGTCTGCAGTCAGTCCACACACTAATCCTCACGGAAGAGTTTCTTGGAAAACGCCATTCACGCTCACGCTGGTTAAGTGTGCACTGGACAAGACACAGCTACACTACCATAGCAGCTGAAGCCATATTTCACTATGCTTTTCCACAGTTTGCTCTAATGGAGACTGGGAACTCGTCCCCACCTCTGAAAATCTGCCAGAAAACACGTCAACACTGGAACGTTTCCCCATTATGTTCAGTAGGCTGGATCTAGTCAATTATGGTAGCCCAACTTGACGTGTTCTTCATCAACCTCAATGCCTGGATGCATTTGTACTGTAATCCCAGGACCCTCTTGTGCTAGATGCTCCACAAGCACACAGTGGAAAATGAGCCCCTGTTTGCAACGGGCTTTGTTTTACCATGTACGTGCTGGACGCCTGGACTGGAAAGACGGGTCAATGTGGGTAGTTCCTCTCACTGTGCCACCTTCAGACAGATCTTCTGCTACGGGCGAAGTGCAGCCCAGGCTGCCGTACCTTATGCTGCTCTGAGCTTGCTGCAAGGCTGTATTCGGATGTTATCCCTCTGAAGCCCCAGGAGAAGCTGAAGTAATATTCAAGGGGTAGAAACTTAAAGAGGAGAGCTCCCCTGCATTTGACCTGTGCTGCAGCGGGTGAAAGAAATGTAATTTTTATCCACCTACACTCTTGCAGGTACATATCTGATTCAATGAAGAATAAAACACCTGTAAAGTAGGTCAGTAATTCTTAAAAAGCACTTGCACCTTTGTTTCCTTTCATAAGCTACGTAACACACTGATCTCCAAGGAAAAGGAGGGCAGAAAGGACGAGGCATTTTCAAGTGAATAAGAATCGCTTTATTTCTGAACGACAGTATGCAGCTAGACGCCTAAAGCCCTTCAACTACTGCATTTTTCAGTCACAGATTTGGCTCAGATTCTATGCAAAACAGCCCTAGAAAGATATTTTTTTTTCAACCTAATAACACTGTTTTCCCCAAATACATGCTATTTCCTACCTGTAGCCCCTACAGAAGAAGAATGAGCAAGAATGCACGAGGAGAAATATCACAGTGGGCACAGACGGTTTTCACTGTTAAGTCCTATTGAGATGCTAACTCTGATTGATCTTCCCACCGAGCACCTCTCCACTCAAACACAGCAACTCAGGAGGCCCAGGGCTGGGATGCTAGAAAGAAGCTTAGGCTAATTAATTGCATTTCTTTTTCCGACTGCAGTGTTTTTCTGCCCTGCTGGATACTAAGAGGCCAGCACTGGTTCCTCTGATTAACAGTACCTCATCATGAAATCAAAAGAAAAGCTGCAGGCTAAAGAAAACTGGATTTTTGTTAGCAAGGATTTGCTCTTAACGAATAATTATAATTGCCAATGTTAAGAGGAGATTGTGAATTAACTTCAGCAGACATAAAAAATAAATTTGAAAAAAGCTTTCAATAATTACAGTGCATATGTCAAATGGAAATTACTCCAATTTGCATAGCTCTGCAGCCACATTCTACAATATCTCAAGTGGCTTCATAACAACAAGCTTCTATCTTTAAAATCATTTAATATAGCCCAGGGTTTTAATAACCCAAAGGACACTTCAGTAAGTAGAGATGGAAAGCTAGCCTAGGATTCTTCATTTTTTTTAGGCCACGTCTACGCGCAGTTCACTATTATTTCATAATGATGCATTAAAAAACATACCATCCCCACCCCCAAGCACACACATGGTTTTACTGATAAAAAGTACTTTATAGTGGGGTTTGGCTCATTTCTATAGGTTATCTTTATTCCAGTACAACCAGCCACATTAGAAGCCACACCACTGCAAATCTGTATGTAAAACATCATGTCCCACATCCTACACCAGGACTAATTTCCAAGCAGGTCAGACAGACAGTTCCGTGGGAGTTCTGTATTATTTGTGATGTGCTTCAGTCTGGATGAAGTTTCTGGTTAGAAACCCGAATGTGACTGCGCGTGGGTGGATTTAGACGAGAGCTTTGCTCTGCACTCCAGCCAGGGATCACAAGCTTGTGAGCCATCAGAGAGGTCCCCTCTTGGCCATTCACATAAAGTTGCCACTCAGGTCTTGTGTGTCGAGGGGCTGATTCCAAATTCATACGCTTGTTGCTGCTTTGGAATGGAGGAAATTTATTAAAACCACCCTCTTATTTTCCCTTTCGTTTATGACTCCAGCCTATTTAAACTTGAACTATGAGTCCTCATGTGCCAAAGGGAAGGCTCCCTAGGATGTGTCAGAGCTCAGCTTTTTAATCCTTCAGCGCCATCCCTTACTTCCACCTTAACTGCGAGTTTGTACCTGCACCTGCCACAGAAGAAACTGAGAGTCAGATTATCCCCTTGCAGGAACAAGGATAACCAAGAGGTAACCACAGTATTATTGAAAGCAGACAAGAGTCAGTTACGGACCACAGTTCACTCACGGATCTCAAAGCACTTGACGAAGCCAAGCAGGCACCATCTTCCCATTGCAAGGAAAGAGGAGTCAAGAAGTCTGATGATTTGTCCTGGTACAGATATTGTGAAAGTGGCAAAAGCAGCAATCGTATCTAACCTTTTCCTCCCCTAGTAACCTTTCTGCACTTGCAGGAATTATGCCACCCTTTCAGCTTTTCCATCCAATTTTGCCCTCTTTTCCACTTTTCTTTAAAAAAAAGCCATTCTGCACTTAGCAGAATATCTCAGCTTTCTGTGTTAAAAGCAATTGCTGTTTAGCCGGAAATGAGAGACCAAACCTCAGCACCAGGAGTGTTGGTCTAACTGCCTAAGGGCAGAGATTTCCCAGAGATTTTGTGTGTAGAAAAACCACCAGGCTTTTGTTCTCCTGCTTTCGCACACTTGACTGCAGCTGCCAGCTTTAGGCTAGATTCATCCCTCGCTATATTCCCACAAGCCAGCGTGTAGAAAGAAGTGGGGAGGGTCCTGAAACAAAAAACTCCCTAAAAACGTGGCAGTATAACCACTGGCCGTGGTTATACCCATCAGCAGCAACAGGTCCGTGTGGAGAGACACCAGTTAGTTGTGCAAGCCCTCCGGAGGGCTAGGCACTGGCTGCAACAGACTATTTGCAATATCCCTGTTTCCAGCTAAGGGTTAATATTTACCCCACCTAACAAGAAATGAACAGAGTGCCAAACGTGGGAGAGGCTGGTTTCTCCACAGGCAACTGGCTGCTGGCAGCAGCTCACCCCCGTGACTCAGTGCACCAAGAGGGAGATGCCAAAACTACTATTTGCGGTTTCTTGTGACGTAAGCCTGGTCCCAACGCAGCGCTGCAGGGCGCTCGGCTGCTCAGGGGAACCCCTCCAAGCCCAAATTCGGCTCAGTAATGGCCGACTGTGTGTTGTGACATCTGACAAAAGCATGGTGGCCTGGATGAAACGAGAGGCTCGCCCTGCCTCCAGATGCCAGTCACGAAGCATCACCTACTGTTGACAAGACCTTGACTCCCTTCAGGCCCTCCCAGCAGGGTGGCTGGGGCAAAAGCAGAGCCTAGCAGCTGACCCCAGGCTCAAGGCACACACTGGATGCTCACACTGCCATGCCCTGCACCACATAGGCTGTCCTGACCATGAACGTTTTGGTTTCCCATATTTATCAGCCTACGAGCAAACTTTTTACAAGTAGTAGCATGCACCGAAGAGGTGTTTCTATCGCAGCAGTAAGCACATCCTACCAAACACTGCATTGCCCCACAAACTTCTGCGTTTCTGTCAGGGATATTACAATAGCTGGCTTTGTCCCCGAGGCAGAAGTCCAGGGTAGCACCCAAGCAAGTCAAAGTTATTTCTTTCAGGATGTGCACACCTGAGCTATTTTACTGAACGCATCTTTACTTTCCAATGGCACATCAATGCAAAACAGTATGTATGTGTTCCTTCCTTCCCTTTCTTTGAGCAAGTATCTGCACATAGGTCTCCCATTTTCTTAAAGATGATCTGAGAACGTATGGGCAAGGTCAGATACAGCAGAGAGATGATCCTTTGCCAAAGGAAAACACAGCCAGCGTACCTTTGCATAGCACTGTCCATTGAGTGCTGCTTGTATCGCCTGCCCTGCTACCTTGGAAGAGACATGACTTGGTGGATCTGAACAGAGAGACTGCCCTGCTGCTGCCGGGGTTGGGGCATAGCAGGGAAATACCGGCTTTAGGCTAGATTCATCCCTGGCTGTTTTCCTGTAGACCAGCATGTAGAGAGAAGTGAGGAGGGTCCCGAGACAAAAACTCCATAAAAACGTGGCAGAAACACCCCCTGGCCATGGTTATAGCCATCAGCAGCGTGAGCACCCAGCCTGTGCCCTGAGCCTGGGGCCAGCAGCTGGGCTCTGTTTTGCCCCAGCCACCCTTTCTCACTTTATACGGAAAAGCTACAGCAGAGGCTGTGGCAAGCGTCTGACATCTCCAGAAGCTCAGAGTACCAGGAGACAACAGGCTGCTTGATCTTTACGGATGTCTTACACGTGCTGCCAAACTACTGCATGCATTTTGTATGCTGTCTCGATATTTAGATTCCTTAAGTGAGTTTTATGTTCACTGCAAATGTGTTTAGTTTCAAAAATGCTTTTTCTAAACTGTGCAGCTTCTATTTGTCCTTGAGGCCTGACAGGACATAAAATGTGGCAACACGCTGGAACAGCCTCTCTACTGCAAGCTCCGTTTTGCACTAGAGCAGCACATTTAGCAGAGGAGTTTTCCAATTCTATAAGAGGTCATCACTGCAACACAAATTTCTTTAGCTTGGACAAGCCTTAACTTTACTGTTATGCTATAGGCGTGGCTTTCCTTTAATAAAACTGTTTGTAACACTACAATACTCTAGGTGAACAAAGCACACGCCTGTGCTGATGCCAGTGTTTTTACAATGCAGCAGGTTTCGGTTGGCTCTGTGACACCAAAAAGAAGCTGGGCTTCACAGAAATTTGGATGGTTCCCCTCTGAGTCACATCCATTTGGGCTATTCTTTGGAAAAAAATTGTTGTGTTTGTTCTCAACAAAACTGGCCCTCCTAAGTCTATAAAGATTATTTTGTTCTCCAACTGTATGGTTTGGAGCTTCTGTTGTTGTCATCGTTGGTTTGGCTCATCTAAAATTGTCCCTTCCACAGTGAAAATTGACAAAACACAGAAATCTGGTCACCTGGGTCACAATATTCTGCTGAGGGGAAATGATGCCAGTTCCAGCTCATCTCTTGCTCTTCTGCTTCTATTTCAGAAAAGACTCTAATGCATCCCTTCATTTACAGAAAGCAAACATTCCCAGTGTGCATGTTCACTGCATTACTGAAGAGTTTTCGTTGCCATGCAAATAACCCTCCAAAGCACAAGCAGCAATGAACACATCCAGATGAAATACCAGGCTGCAGCATGTCCTCATTCATCCACATCTGGTCCCTAGTTGAGTCAATTGCCCAGGAAAATTTGAGGCTAGGCAACAAAACATCAATTTCAGAGGAGGAAAGAAGGCAAGAAAGATGCTGGTTCTCTGACTTCTGGCATTGTTATACAAAGCCAGGCAAAAGGTGACGATATTACCCAGAATATAGAAAATGAAGAACAGATCTACCAGACGAAAGGAAAAATTTAGTTTAATACAATCTGTAACTTAAGCAGGATTATTTTTTTTTTTCCTTCCAAAAAGCCTCCAACAATTTTACTAATCACTGAAAAATGCTAAAAGGAGGCAGGCAAGACCTGTCATTCACAACAAGCATCTACCACAGCCTTAGCTTTCCAGCACATCTTTTCCCAGTGACAAGGGCAGAGCAGCACACCTCCAGCTCTCATATGGAAGCAATTACTAGTGTGAAAACAGCCCTTCCTAGGAGGAAACAAATGAACCTCATGCACAGTCAGATTAATGACTACTCCCATACAGATATGTAAACAGCCACATAGTTGCTACCTCAGCTTAGCAAAATTTTCAAGTTACGTGATTTTTATTCACTTGTTTATGCTGTTCTGCCAAGCACTGGGTTTTTGGAGGGGATCCCATTTAGAGGACAGAGCATGGCTGCAGAAACAAAGAGCACAGAGCTCTGCTGTCCAGTTCTCCCCATCTAATTATGAAAACGCAGTATCTTTCAGGTTTCTTTTCTACTTGCTAGATGCAACCAGTTTATTCCCTCCATCCCAGATAGGATCTAAGAAGAATGTTACTGCTTTCTCTACAGCAAATATACCAGGCAACGTTGGTGGCTCCTGCCCCAAAATATCCCAAATGCATTTAGACAAATAGTTTTTTTATTGACTATAGTTACAGGAGAGATCTCTGCAAGGACTGTGTCCTGCTCATCCCCAGCCAGATTTATATAGAGATGGTCTTCTGCACTTCAGTTTGTGCTCCCCAGAAGTACGACAGGAAAAGCCTTCCCTAACAGGCGGGAGGTGAGCGCACTCCACTACTCCCAGGAAGATGTCCAAACTTCAGAGTGCGGAGCATCCCTTTGTCCAAGGGGACAGCTATAAGTACCTCCGTTGCATACTGTAAGGAGTTTTAATCTCAGCCCTCTCCACCTCCACTCAGAAAAACCTTTTCACTCAGGTGTGGAAGCACGTGGTGTGACATACGGCTGGTGACATCGGTTAGTCTCAATCCACTGTCCCCTGAGACAGAACAGCAAAGGCATCGGACCATCCTCCAACACCCTTCCCTGAAGTGCCTCTGGGGAACACAAATTCACCCCTAGCTGCCATAACTGGCTGGAAAGGACCTTGGCACATAGCAGCATGAGGAGCACGGGGTACATCTGCATTACAAACGGTGATCACGTTAGCGAGTCAGGCACAGGCAGCCCGGCATGGCTTATGCTGCAGGAATGCTTCCACGCAGGCCAACGCTCGGGTCCGAGTGGCAGCTACAAAGCACCGACACAACCTCACAGCCAGTCTGCGAGTGCAGGAGTCCCCGATGCTGGCTGTGAAAGGAAGGGAAGAGGAATACCACATCCAATTAAAACTGAAACAACTTTGACTGTCTCCCTGAATGACCAGAGATGACTTCCCACTGACTGAGTTCAGTTAAGGCTTCTCAGCCATTAATCTGCAGTCCCCTTCGGGGACTGGATCTGCGCTGCAAGCACTTTTTATTTACCCCAAAGGAATTACACAATTAAGTCCTGTCTTCAGCACTGGGCTTTGTCTCCCTATAAAACATTTCAATAGGATCAGGCAGTTTCAGCAAAGACAGGCTGGGCAGACCCTATCTCATCTGTGGCTATTCATTTGTCACAAACAGCCACTGCAACTTATCTGACATTTCCACTGAAGCTCACAAGGAAGAGCACCTCTGCACAACACAACAAAAACGCCCTCGGGGAGAACATGAGTCCCAGACTCGCAGGGGAGCAGGAGGGGTTGGCTTCCCCCTCGTTGGGCAAGACCCTGCTCCAGTTGTCTCATTAGGGTTTAATTTAATTTTCCACACAAAGTCACCCACAGCTTCTTCTCTTCACTTCCCCCCCGCAAGAACTGCTTGTCCCCATTTGCCCTTCTCCACTGTCACTTCACAGTGGGATCAAAAGGAGTGACAACAAGGAGAAATCAGATGCACACAAATGTGAATTTGGGCTGTGCACAGCTTCTGTGCAGCCAGTCGAGAGAGATTAAAGCCTTTGCTCACCACTTCAGTCAGACACATGTACGTGGGTATAGAAAGGGGATAAAGCTTTCCTCCCCGCATTATGGAGCGGAGCACAGGAAGACTGCAGCTGTCTCTCTGCCACCTGAATGCTTCTGAAAGGCCCAGAGAAGTGTGTGGGCAGGGACTCCTGAGGAACACCTAGGTGTGCCTTGCCCACCATGAGAAGGTGCTTCAAACACTGGTTCGTCTTAGAAGCCAGATCCTATCAATGCATACAAGCTCCTTGGCATACAATTAAAAATCACTGACTAATGCTGGGCTTCTAGACACCTTTTAACTTCATGAAACCCAGGTCTCATAATAAATCATTACACTGGGCCATTTTCATGTTGGAGCATAAGGACCAGTAAGTTGTCCAGCTCCACTGCAGAAGCTGTATTCCACCTCTATGGTTGCAACTGCAGACGGGACGTAGCATCTTGAACCCGTGCCTGCACACGTCTACAACTGCAATGCTTCATCCTAGAAACGGTTTCAACTTTCACTGAAGTGAACTTTACAGTATCTGGTATAACAGGGGTTTGGAGGGGTTTTTTTGTTGTTTTAATGGAGTTTTTTGTTTCATTGTTTTGTTTTTAAACTTACCAATCCTATTGGGAACATCTGGGATACAATATTTCTGTATCTGTTATTGAGTTATATGCCAGATTTTATAGTGAAGTTTTATTCATTCAGATCCTTAAGGTTTAGCCTGTGAAGATATGAATCAAATACTAAAGAAACAAACAGAACACCACAGGAGAAGGGATAAAGCTCCCATTTCTTAACAGCTTACAAACAACCTGCAAACTAGCTTGACCATGAGAAAGCTTCAAAGGTTCGATTCTCCCTATTATTTTTTTCCCCTAAAACAGACTGAGATAGGACTAGCCAAAGAATAATTTTAAGTTAATTTCATAGGGAAAGAAAGCTCACGGGATCATACTTTATGCACATTTGTTTGTAGGCCAATATGGTTGACCATCTGACTCCTGATGACTTTTTTACATGTTCGATAATTCCACATGGCAGAGGGGGAACGGGGTGGTGGGGTGGGGAAGCTATGACTGTTCAGCAGTGCATGTCTTTACCTTTGCAGGTACAATGTATTACAGACAGAATGTGTCATGACAATAAAGTGGACATCTCAGGACACACCAAAAGAAAGCAGGGGGGACACACACACAACTCAGAATGGGGACACACATGACTGATGTTCCACTCTCTTCTAGAAAATGCAGTTGTTCTGACCGGGAAGGGATTTTGATTCAGATTGCAGAGGTGCTGGACAATAGACAAGGTGCCTATCAGAGAAGAGATAAGCAATATAAGCAAGAAACCGCAAACTAGGCTAACACACGGCCTTTCCCTGACCCATCTTGAGTAATGCAGTAAGGGCTTAGCAGTATCCCAGCCAGCAAAGAAAAGCTTGTTAGAGGAAGTCAGTGAGCAGTGTTTAGCTGCGGGGAGCTGGACGATCATCTGGAGACGATACTCAAACGCTGCTTACAGACACGGTGGAAAGCCAAGCCTGGTAAGATGAAAAGAAACAATTGGCAACCTCTGTATGCTGGCAAGGAAACCCACACGATCAGCCAATACGAGACACTGACCCTTGAGTTAAAGAGGAAAAAGTGTCACTAAATATTTAAAGAAGGACTTCAAAAAAGAGTCCTAGTTATATAAAGCAAAATCAATGACATTTAATAGCAATTTCTTTCAGCTTGACCTAAATCCTCTTTCAGAAACGCTTGTCTCCTTATACATTGCTGCATTAAGAATACAATAAACAATAAAACAAAAAATGGCGATCAGAAGCCAAATTTTAGGGCTGATTTATGCATTTACAGGGTCACGGCAGGCCACAGAGGGTTTCAGTCTGTGGCCAAATGCCAAAATGTGAGATCCTGTGAGCATTCAGTCAGAGAAATGGGAGGAAATCTCAAGGCTCAGAGCTCACGTTCACCAGCCCACCACCCCAGAGAAAGACCCAGTGCTGTTACAACAAAATACAGTGAAACAGATAAACATAGCGGTGGTACGGGTATGCTGCCTGCGGTCAGACCAGGTCATAATCTACAACTGCAATGAAAAAAAGGAGTCCAAGGTGTCGTTAATAATATAAGTTAGTGTATATTATTATACACTATGTATAATGTATATACATTAGTGTTAAAAAACATAGGGCTTTCTTCAACACACACCAGATTGCCAACTTACCCTGCGTGCCATAGGCTTTTGTTTCGCAAGGGGGAGTTCTCTAGAGGAAGGGAAGTGCGAGACATCTAACGGTAAGACACCTGGAGAAGGTCTCCCATGCACTACCCGCAGCTTCAAAACAACCCCAGCTGCGTGAGTGCCATAACATCTGTCAGCTTCTTTAAAGGCAGCTCTTGCAGCGCAAGCATAATGTGCATCTATGAGGGAAAATGCTTTTCCTTTCTCACCACATAGTACACGGTGGAGATGTGCCACCAGGAACGTGCTTCGGAGTAAATGAGAAGTGCCACATCTCCCATTCACGGTGAGGAAGGCAGTACCGCTATGGGGATCAAGGACAGCCCAGCGTGCAAACTGCCTGGTGGGAAGTGACATACTTGTATCACAACCGAAAGCCGGCGTAGCGGGTTTCTATGGAAAAGCGCTTGAAGTCTTAACTTCATTCCCCAGTTTCCTCAATAAGCACAGACATAAAGCAGTGGGAAAATGTTTCCAGCAGTTCCTATTACCCATGAGTCACGCCCTGCTGGGGTTAGTGTTGTACAAATGCGCAAGTCTTAGTCCTTTGGTGGCTTTTACAATCAACTAGAAAATTTTTAACAAAGCATTTATTGTGATGAAAGCAGAGCAGTACAGGGCAAACAAAAAACCATTCATCATTCCATACCAGGTCTCACACTAAAAGAAACAGACTGTTTTTCTCCAGACCCTCGAAATTGTTTTCAAACAGTGCTTCAGAGGTGTGAGTGAATATAGCATCTGGCTCTGGTGGGTCAGTTTCTGCTAAACCAATATGAATCTGATCTAGAAGGAAAAACCAACTAATTGTGACTAAGCAGGTCTTATCTGGCACCTGAGGCATCACACATTGCAACTTCCTTGAAGCCTTTCCAGGCTGTCAGGTGGCATGAAGCACGTAGCCAAAACCTGTCAGGCTCCAATGCCTTCATACTCCTTTCAGTAGCGTGTACTGAGCTAAACCACCTGGTGCTGTGTCTTCACTGATACCCCGCTGGGCTGAATGAGACCAAACACAAAGCCCGAGAGCCTCACGACTCCCACCACTGTGCAGGACACATCAAGCTCTCAGGGTCCTGCACGGTGTCTCGCTCTCTGCTCACATGGCCAGTTCTGACCAGGGAGATACTCAGCTGTCTGATGGCTGGGACCAGTGAACTTGAACACACTTCCCAAAGACAGAAAGATGCCAATGTCTTCTTCATAAAAGCCCGGAAGACCAGGGTGTGAGATCCTCTCACAAGAAGGATTATTACGATCCCAAAAGGGTAGGGTGCATGTAGCACTTTTGCCTAACAGTCTATTCTAATAACACATAGTGAGTGCTCCAACCATAAAAGCAGTTGCTACCCTCTTTCTGCTGGGAAGATGACCCAAAGACCACAAAAAGCAGCCAGAAGTCCTGGGTAAAGCAATCCAACAATGTGCATGGATCTCCTCACAGCTTTCCATGTGACTGTAGGAGGAACAGAGGAAAGAAAAAAAAAAAAACCACACAACTATGAGAAATCAAAGGAAACGGTAGCTAAAGTCCATCTGCACCTAAATCACCCATCAAAGAATCAAGAGACCATCCCTGTTGTAATTTATCCTCTTGTTCCTCAAAGACAGCACTCAAATCAGAGAAAGGAAAGAACTACAGAAGAAAAAAAAAAATTCATTTACTCCCAAAACTTGGGTGGAAGCACAGTATTTGTGATCAGACGGTACACATACAGAAATCTGTGAAAGGCTTCAACTGTAGGGGAGCAGAAAATGGAGTCAAGATTGTCACAAAAGCTGCTTATACTTTTGGCTTTATAAATTTTATGAAGCTAGCTGTCTGGGAAGAGAATAAAGGTTCTCTTTTTATTTCCCACTCAAAAGAAGCCCCTGTCACTTCATTTGGGTCACCTCTGCTTACACAGGGGCAGGTTTCCCTTCTGCATAACTTAGTTACTTATAACATCTCTGGGCACTTTCATCATGACCAACCACAACATCCTGTGAAACAGCAGATAATCATTAATGATTTGTACAGCTCGTGAAAAGAAGCATAGAGAAACTACAAGCTCTGGATTCATTTCTGCTCCTTTCTGCCATCACAAAGTTAAGCATCTAGTCCAAACTAATAACCTGGGATTTCTCTGGACTCAACAGACAGAAATACACACAGTCGGCAGACTATTTACCTTATCTAATTTAAGCACACATTTTAGGATGGTGCCCATCTTTCCACCGTCTACAAAGAGCCTTGGTAACCAGTCAAGACTAAATACATGACTTACAGACCAGATGCCTAAACAGAGACTGTCTAAAGTCAATTGAGAAAGGCAGAAAATCAGTAGCAGGACAGAAACGGTAATTTGCACCTCCCAAATCTCAGACTAATGGGCAAACTATTGCAACAACCCTTCCTACACTGCATTATTTCATAACACTTGTTTGGCACGTTTGGGCCTGGTAACAGAGGACACCTGTAAGAAAAGCACCGTTGAAAGTCACTCACACTGGGGCTGTTTATAGAAATGCAGGTCTTTCACTCAGGCTGAAGAGTCTGTAAGATGCCTGTGTCCCAAAACACACAGCATTAGCACCAGTCCCTCGTGCCCTGTGGGAGTCACGGTGGGGCTCAATACTGTTGGGGTTCTATAAACCAAGCAGCTTGGATTTGCAGTGGTTCTGTAGGACGCCCACCTGGACAGCTGAAAGGCAGCTGTCTGGCAAGTCCAGTAATAAACGGAGATTATCAGTTCAAGCTCAAGCCTAAAAAGAAAACTTAGAAATGCTAATCCATGTGAAACAGTAAATTCACACATCTTTGCCAATGTTTTAACCCAAGTTGGGCAAGCCGAGCAAAAACACATCATAGCAGTCACAGAAAGATGCTCGCTCTAAGTGGAGGCCATGAAAAAGGCATCTGATCTGAGCTACCACATGACTTGCCTCTCTGGCTGGAGATGGTTCAAGAAGAAATCTGAAGGGTGGATCAGACAGAGACAGCAACGGGGATGTCATTAATTGGGGAGATGATGTACTGGCAGAGCGAGCTGAAGGCAACGACAGCTCTGCCGTCAGGCTCTGCTGTTCTCCTCTGTGACATGCGCACATCTGACTTATTATCAATGGGCAGCTGCTGCAGAAATTGAAGCGATGCTGAAATGACAACTCTATTAAAGGGGCAGATGGTCCTATGAGCAAATGTTTCACCAAGGACTGGGTAGATATCATCAAACTCATTTCTCAATGACTCAAAAATGACAGCTGATGTCCCACGAGATGAAATTTCAGAGTGATACTGTATTGTGTAGCCAGGGGACAGGAATATTCTTGAACATAACCTGACCTAAAGATATAATTAAGCTGGTCCAAAGACAAGTCTATCAGTAAGGCTAGAATCCTTTGTAGCAGCTTTTATGACAGTCAGTTGAAATGTGCCACTTTGGGAAGACAGCCAAACTGCTTATACACAGACTGCAGCTGTACCATAAAACCACTGCAGCTTTTTGGATGGATTATCACTCCTAATGAAGTGGGAAAAGACAGAAAAAATAATGAAAGAGGTGCAAGAGTAGACCATACTTATCCTAGAAAACGTGGTGCTCTTCTTAAAACACTGGAAATCAGATTCATAAAACAAAGATTACTGACCAAAACATTGTAAATTAGGTCTCCTGTTACCTTGACAGAAAATTTTGAAATTCAAACTGATGTATACTGTCACTTCTCCCTGTGCACAAGGAGGATTGAGAATGCCAACCCGTAATGCAATGCCTTTCACACGTAACGCTTCTTTCCGTTTTCTCCTTGCCAATTAGCAAATCAAGCTTGATATACTCAATTATTTATAATTTCCAATAAAAAAACATGGATATCCTTGGAGCGTAGGTCAATAGGGTAAAACTTCACAGCTGATCTCTGGCAAGAGCGGTAGTCTCTAAGGCTTTCAAGAAAACATCTACCAAAACCAGGACACAACTAACCAGGTTCAAAGCATGCAGACAACCTTCAGAGGATGTAAGGGTTAAAATTCACACAAAGCTGATCACACAGCAAGAACATGGGATATTCCTTCACTGTTCCAGTGGACAATACCAAAAAAGTGATAGTCCTTACTATGTGAAGCCACCGCCCTTCAGAGTTAACCCTTCATCTGCAGGGAACAATGGCACCACAGAGCTTGGCAAAAATAATTCTCACAACAAAATGGATCACCAGATTTAAAAATCCTTACCCATATGGTCAAGTGTAGTGACCTTCAGATCCATTCCTATTCTTAAATTGCGTAAAACATCATCTCGGTCTAGCTATCAATTTTGTATACCGGTGGGAAATTCCTGCCGTCTTTCCAAGCAATTAAGGCAACCTTCACTCTGCCTTTTTAAGGCCCTGACATTTACAGCGGCAAAACACAAGGCTTAAAAAGCGCCCTTACCCACATGTGCACACATGTACGTACACACCTAAGCATCACTGTTTCAGAGGCAAAATGCTGCTTACTACCATGAACAGTCGCCGCAAATTCATGTGATTTTTCTTGGCAACACTACAGCTGGAGATGCTCGCAGGGTTGGGACCATGTGTTAAACCATTTTGTTCACAAAGCGTGAGGTAGTGCTATGTTATTTCGACCCGCCCTATCTCTGTTTTTCCGTAGTGTGCCGTTCATATTTACAGTATGAAATACTGTACAAATACATTACAAACGGCTCTTATTATTTTAGTGTTTTACAAATGTATTTCCATCTCCGTGCCCAGTGAATGGTTCTTCTGTGTGGTAAATTCTGCAGGGCTTTGGTTCCATCTCCAAGTTCAATCTCCACGAAGCCCACAGGCCTCCCAGGTACTGGGAGCATTTCTAGTTTCTGCATTTAAAGAAGGATAAAGTGGAAACAGAAAAGGTACAGAGACAAGCAACTGCATGATTAAGGGAAGAGAGGAGTTGCTTTACCAAGGCAGACTGAAAAGGCTGGGGGTCTTCAGCTTAAAAAGGAAAAGTCTGACAGGAGGTGTGATCGAGATTTACAAAGTTACGAAGACAGTGGATAAGGTATTCATAGAACTGTTTTTCACTAAATTCAGTATTATTAAATATGGAAGGCATTCACTGAAACTAGCAGGAAATCATTTAAAATTTATAAAAGAATGTACGTTTCTACTGAGACTGTAGCGAATTTCTGGAATCTGTTGCCACAGTGATGACCTGTAACTTCTGCCACAGGCAGACAGTATCAGCAGGTTCAAAAAGGAATTAAACAAACCCAAGGACAAACAGTGCAAGGAACAGGCAAGGATGGTCATCCTAACCTGCCCAACACAAAAGTGGTGGATGCAGGAGAGTGCAAGGACGCAGACTGCAGACAGGGGCCAGGCTCCCGTGCTCTCCTTGACCAGCGCATCCTCTGGGCACTGTTGGAGAATAATCCAGGGCCAGTGTATGAACATCAGTGTTGCCCAGTTGGGCATTTATCTTTCTACGCCCAATTGCTAGGTGACTGTTAGTTTGGGGCACTTAATTTGGGATTGATTTCCAGCGTCCATTACCTCACTTGCAGCAGTGGGTGCTCTAAAAGTCTCTAATAAAGGGCACACAAAAAAAGGCAGCAGCCAATATTCATGAAGCCTACTGAAAATGGAGGCTATGAACATTTTTTCCCTTTACCCTGTCCCAGGGGAATGAATTCCCCGGCAAACAAGCACTCTTTTGTACAACCGCATGTTTGTAGTTATTTCACTTTCACAGCATTAAGAACCCTTGTAAACTCCCTTCATGGATCCCCCTGACAGGCTGATGCCCTTCCCTCTTCAAATCTGTTTTTAACCTAAGAATCACATCTCACCCACTTCTCCACCAAGGCTTGCCTTTATTATGCTGCACCGAGACGGGCTTACAATGCAGCAGCCTGATGAAGGTTCAGCACTACCCTTGAGCGGTCCACATGACAGCCCAGCTTCACAGGAACACATGTTCTCCATGGCGCAGCGAGCAGCATCAGGATGACGTTGGAAACATTAATTACAGACATGCCTGCCAGGCCTAGAGCTCACATGCTCTGAACAATAAGAGCAGGACATCGAGAAGGGACTTCAACAGATGTCAGGGACGCAGAGGAGTAGTTCCCTTGCTGACTCCATCACTGTTGTTTTTTTATTGTGATAATTATCTGGCACGCAAAGCCTTTGTACATGCACTGTATGAACATTTTCCATCCTATGAAGGAGCTGCTTTATGTTTAGTGGCCATCTAGTGATGACTGACAACAGCGACAGGAAGAATTTAGTTTGGCTCTTCTCACTCTTGCTTTAGCTATCTTTCACCTGCATCTGATCTTTTGGCACACTGTTAGGGGCACAGAAATAGGTCAGCAGGAGTCCTAATCGACTGCAGAAGACCAAGTCAAAATGAACTTCAGCTTAAATATTAGGGGAAGAAAAAAAATCACCTTTGAGTCTTACTTCTTGTTTTCTGTCTATGTACTAAATAGATCTTAAAACTTCAGCTCCACATGTCATTTGGTCACATGAACATTCCTGTGAAGCTGATTGCTCATGCTGATGAACTTTACTGCCAAGTGCAGTAAGATCCTGAGCCTCAGCAAAGGACAAGACTTACTTCTGAGTCACCGGTGAGAAGAGTGTGACCTACACAACTTGAAACCTCTGATTCATCCTATTTTGGGGCATCTTAAACCTCCATGGATTATTGGCTTGTACTTGTTTTCATGTGTTACGGTAAGAACAAATAAAGAAACACCTCATGATTCTGGGGAATAGAGAAGGTTACTTAAAAAGAAACCGGCAGCCTTATGCTGTTGCATGGGAACATTCCCCCAACGAGGACAGAGACCTACCCTGAAGTCAGGAAAGTCTGTAACTTGCTACGTAGCTAAAACACCCCTCAGCCGGCTCAAATCTATTTGCAAAGCCACTAAGATTTTTTTTATAAAGCAACTGATGTTTCAAGAAGTTTGGCACTTGCAGTACCCAAACCAAGGTCAAGTCCCTTTTGTTTATTCTCCCCTTGGTCACACCACTGCACATTTCCTGGTGACACAATGGCAAAGACGACACGAATGAGGCCACTCCCTTCAACAGCAAGCTAAAACATGTAACACTTTTTGTAATTAGCCCCTTAGGCTCCCTAAACTCCTTGGACACCAGGGAAATACCAATGGCTTCCTTGGGATTACTCCTGATTTACACTGAAGGGTCAAGGTCTACTGTAGCTTCAGATTGTCAGTAAGAAAATTAGGCAACTATTACAAGAGAATAAAGTGAAAAGAGAGGACAGGGCATAGGTTTACATTTAAGAGCTTTTTTACTTTTTGCTCTAGGCAGAGAAACACCAAGGTTTACAAAATATATTCACTGGAGGCCTCTTCGCAAACATAGTTGTCCTTAAGTTAGTTTTATCCTACCTAGTAAGCGAGACAGAACAGCAAAGGGAGTTCCCACTGCCTCTCCCGTTACTACTGCTGTAGCCTGCCCA
The DNA here is from genome assembly GCF_028500815.1 of Rissa tridactyla. NCBI lineage: Eukaryota > Metazoa > Chordata > Aves > Charadriiformes > Laridae > Rissa > Rissa tridactyla. The sequence goes on from NC_071467.1 coordinate 96,369,869, forward strand.
TTACCACCACACCTACACTCTTCTGTGCCCGCACCATCCTCTTGGTGTGTCTACATGGCATGCCAAAGCGTAACTGGACTCCCCAGCCACCTCCACGCAGGCTTTGAACTCACCAGCTGAAGAAGCCATAGCAAGCTTCATCACAAGTAGTAACAAGAGCACCAGCCTACTAGATGCCTGGGCATATATCCACTAGCTGCTACCCTGGGCTGAATGAAGCCCACGCTACTGTGTCTTTATTAATGTTACTACCTGCACTGACTACATTTTGGCTAGCATGGATGCACCCATCAGTCACGCAGCATCAGCACACCCTGTTCAGGGAACGCACCATCGCCCGTGCCTGGGCTCGTCTGCAAAATCCTGCCCTGACTGGCAGCTTCCACTGCCAGAGGACCTTGAGCAGGACTGCTGCGAAGGCTTTTAGAAATTCCATTGCATGGGAAGTTACCACTTCTACCTGAAGTAGTGGTGACCCTCTGCTGTCATCATCATCCATAGCCAAAACCTTCTGTGCCATACTTGGGGGGGAAAAAGGGAAAAAAAAAAAATTTAACAAATTTTTTCCTCTCTCTTTTTGTTCCTCCTATTTGCTGTTTCTGCATCTGAGGACACTGCATGCATTATCAGCCTGTCTCCCAAAAGCTTGTGCGGGGTTTTCACAGCAACATTAGCAAGAAAGACATCTTAAAAACAATACGGAAATGTGACAAATAAGATTGTGAGCTGGCTGAGGAAGGAGCTGCTTTCTTGCTCCATGTTTACAAGCTACACTGAGTTCACATTGGGCTCCCACATGCTAACACAGAGCAAGTATAATAGTTGGTAACTCAGAAACACCAGCCAGGGGCAAGCCTTCTAACTTGTTTTTTCCAACTTTATTCGCTTCCAAGGAGATCGTGCCCTTTCAGTAAAAGGATGAGACCCTTCTTCCCTTCAGAGCACCGTCAGGGTGTAAAGAGAGTCAGCACTGTCTTACACCATGTAAAGGTTGTCACCAACCACTCTTCCCATCACACAGCTCCTCAAGTCACTCATTTCTGCTCCCAGAATATATAAGTTCCAGACAGAATCAAAAGTGATTTACATCTCAGCAGGAAGCCCCTGTCCTTCCAGGCACTACGGCTTCGTTCCTTTTGTTTAAAGAAAAGATTTTCCCCAAAAGCTGCATGGAGAAAGGGGCTCTTTAGCTGTTTTGTTCTGTGGTTTGCTCGCAGAAGTCTCTTGCTGGAAGCGTGCACAGCTCACGCTGAGGCTGCTCTAGTTGGAAATACAGGCAGAAGATATCTCCTGATGATTTAGCACGTATTGTCTGCATGGATATGAGGTGATAAGTAATTTAGTTCTGCTTTGCAGACTCTTCCAAATGCTCTGCCCCCAAAATGCTCTAACGATAAAACTATGCCACAAGAATGGCTGGAAAGCTTCCTGCTATTTCTTTCTTCCAGCATCAGGATATGTGTTTCTGTACTAAAATTTAACTGATTTTGTTTAACTTGCAATTTCCTCGTGGCCCTTCTTTGTGCTCAGTGAGGTCACAAGCTCTCAGAGAAACAAACCTATATATTTACACACTTCAAATACAATTCTTCTAGCCTTGAAAGGAGCCTAGGGATGCTACAGGAAAATAAATAACAAACTTGTTTAGATCACTGACCTGATCTGGCCTGGTCTGTGGCAAGTCTCCCTGCTCCTTACAGCCAGGGGAGGCAAGAGAATGAATGCTGCTCAGGGCTAAAACACTACGAAAGACACTGTAATCCAGGGCTGACCACATCATATGCTTCTACATCCTGCCAGTCCCTGCATCCTACAAAAGCTTCCAAAGAACCAAAAAACACCAAAAGAACCAGGGCTAACTAAGAGAGTCCTAAATATTCGTGTTCCTTGAGCTCATGCCAGATGCTGTCTCCTTTTAGGAGTGATGTCTTGGAAACAGAGAAGGTACGTACCGGGGGAATGCCGCAGCTGTAAGAGCAGCCTGGTTTAGCTTAACAAGATAGAGGAAATGAATGCCAACCTCCTCAGATCCCTTCTGGACACAGATCAGACATCAGTGCAAAGCAGCCAGTCATTTACAGCGTTACCTGTGTTTAGAGGGCAGGGCACTGGCAAGGAAACAATAAAAACTTTTTCACTGTGAGACAGATCTGAACACATCAATGTTGAATGTACGCTAACGTTAATTTCCCTGTTTAGTTACTATAGCAGAGTATTTCTTGGCAATTCATAAGAAGCTTTTCCTGTCTCTCTGTGCCTGAAGTGCTAGGCTGATGCCTCACTTAGTAGATCTTTTCAGGCGGTGCAAAGACTGGTTACTGCTAGAGAGAGTGTAACCTGAAGGCTGCGGAGGAGGAAGACATTTTCACTTCAACATCTAGATAAAACACAAATACTGGTAAGGCTTCTGCAAGCAAGAAGCAGGAACCACAAGCAAAGACACTGTTGTGTTTGCCTTTTCTCAATTTGTTTCCTGCTGGATATCAGAGAGAACAAATCGCTATGCCCAGTAACAACTCTACAGTCTTTTTGTTCCAGGGGAAGAATAAATTAGTTTTACTGTGCCAAATTCTGGTTTGGAAAATTACCGTTTACCTACCCATGAACTTCCCCATAATGACAGCAAGCGTACAACTCCCTGCCTTGGCTCAGCTAGCATGGGCAGCACTTCTTTGTGCTGCTTGACAAGCGGCACCTTTCAGCACTAAAAAGCCAGCATTTCAGAAATTGGTGAATAAGCTCCTGCTGTCTGTGGAAAAAAATATAATCAGAGATCAGAAGTGCCCTCATAAATCAAAATATATGCTTTACAACATATGTATTTGTCAGATCCAAATGAATTAGGAGAAGGATTCATACTGAATGCAATTCACCAACGTGTGAATTGTAACTGCAGGATGCATTTGATTCTTGCTAGAAAGAATTATGCATCACCTGCCCGTTGTTTTTCCCACTAATATTTGTCCTTACATCTGCAAGCTAAGGTGCAAAACTTCAGAAGCGGCCTTCCATTTCTGTATATCCAGAATATCTGACCACATAATTAGAAGAGTACACCCCTCTGGTATAGAGAAAAACCTTTGGGCAGTGGTTTTCTCCAGTTATGGAGAAAACTTTCTCCTTCAAGTTATGGTGGTGATGCTGTCAGCACTGCAGAACTCTCATCTCCCCACGTTATCAGCTCGTCTGGCCATCTGGCAAATTATAGGCCTAAGCAGTGATTTTCTTTCTGCATTGCTACATCCAAAGATTGGAAGGGAACCATCCCTACCTTTTAAAATTATGTCTATGTACAGCGGTTACCATTTGCCTTCTAAGATTGGACTGCACTATAAACACAGCTAGTAAGACAGTCAGTAATGATACAAGAATTAAGGTAGGGAAATGAACAATTATAATTCTGGAAGGGTTAAGTGTGAGGACAATCACTCATTGACATGACCCTCATTAGTTCTTTTCTAAGATCATTCTAATCAATGCCAGTGACTTTCGTACAGGGCTCAAACACTTATTTTATTCTATCTATCATATCGCTTGCTCCTAACCTGATGCCTTTTTTTGAAGTGAATGGGAAACTACGGTTAGAAGTCAGCACTTTCAGAAGCAGCCGTTGATTTTGGATGATTCTGGATTTGAGGACCCACCATGGATGCCTGCAGTACAGTTGCTTCACGTGTTTTGAGTGATGAAATGCATGCACACGCTCAACAATCACAAAAATCAGGCCTAAAGAATCCTCCTTACTATTCCCTTCAAACAGGAATACTACTGACAATGGAGCTTAGCTTATAGAACTGGAAGTTACCGGAAATGCCACGAAGCTGCCTGGGGACTCTCCAACTTCCTTCACATGGAAGGTACACAGATGTCCCATTGATGGGCAGCATTTTGTAACTCTTAAGGATCAACAGAGACAAACAGAATCATCTCTGCAAGGCCAGTCCGTACATAACCGAACTGCCGACCTCCAAACTTACACCTTAACTTCAACAAGATACCTCCCTCTTTTTACTAGTACAACGAAAGCCGTCCCGTATTACGGTCAGTGATGTATGATACAGCATATCCTCTCCAATTCTCCAAGGTCTTAAATGACTCAACTGCTCTAGTTTATACGCACAGAAACAGTTTCTATGACTATATTTAGTTTTACAGAGGGTCTGGAAAAGTGATATCAGCACTGGAATGAGGAAGTATTTATCCCCCGACTGGAAACACATGATGATGATGTAAAGGTGCTATTTAGAGAGCTCTATTAATATTGTTGTTTCATGAATCTTAACGTGACTCAGAGAATCTCGGGACGTAACGTGGTGCCACTGCCATGGTCTGTGGGAATCACAGCCAAAGCGTCGCGAAAGCTTGACTAACAGCAAGTTACCGCAGCATTGCGAAGCAAGGCTGAGCAATGGATGCTGAAGTTTAATGACTTTACCAGTTTGCTACCAATGGATTTAAACTACATTGTTAATGGTAGACCAGCAACATAGTGACATGGAAAATAGCCAACAGCTGCAGTATAATAAATATGCAAGGGCAGTTAGCGCAGAGTGAAATTTGATTTCACTAATTACTGCTTGTTGCAATTATTCTGCTTTTACGGATCAATAACTGCTTTCCCAAAGCCAATTCCCTCTTGCTTCTTGACCAGTCAGGAATTTCTGTGATCATCAGTTGTTTAGAAGTACTTTCTGTAAGGTTTACAAAGGCAGAGGAGATCCAGCTGCAGAATAAGCTCCCAGGAGCAAATCTTGTGAAGTTTGCAGTCTGAATATTTCCCGAAAGGACCGCAAACCTTTTCACTCAGACAAGAACAGACAGATCTCCATTAAAGGGAATGATATTCAACCACTTCTCTTTCTTTTTACCTTTGAAAAATAAAAATAAACTAGAACACAACTCTCTGTACTCTGAGCAAAAATTGCCAGAAGCCCTATGACTGACCAGTCTGTTTGATGTAGCAGGCTGAAGAAGAACATGGCAAAGGTTATTAGCAAGAGGAAGAAAAATAAGAATCAAAAGGTCACACGTATGAGTAATGAGCCCATTAGAAACAGCAGTAAGGTAACCTGGCATTAGCATTCCTAATTTGGTATTAATACACCTAACAGATCCTGATCACTCTTGCAAAGCCAAGGCGAAATCCAGCCGCAAATACAGGATCATCTAAGATAAGAGGTTCCTTGTGCAAATCATCATCTAATGACTTTGATATGCCACGTGGAACTCTCTCTAAATATGATCATCTGTTTCTGCTCCAGCCTTCTTTATGGAACTCATCCATATCCATCCTTAACAATTGCATTATTCTATATACCTTACTGGTCCACATACCACCAAGCAGAGCACAAACTGCTATCCCGTCAGAACGGCAGCAGCTTTAACACCTGCTTTGCACAAAACAGACAAGCAGGGTAGTGAATCAAGCCGTGTTTATATTTGACTGACCGATTATTCGCTTCTTGGAGAGTTTAATATTTAACAAAAACACAGGGTAACAAATAGTGCTACACGTTCACTTAAGGACAGAAACTCGCATCGATTACAGGAGCAGGTGGGATGCCTAAATACAAGATAGCAGAAAACTCAGGGGAAAAGAGGCTCAGAAAGGAAGGGATCGTAGCAATTATTTCCTTGACAGTGGTTTGTGGGTTTTTTCCCCCTTCAGTCATTCCAGCAGGAGGGGGATTTGCTTCTAAGAAGAAAAAAAGAGCTAGGGTAAAAACACCACAGACTCTACAGAAATTGTTTAAACTTCAGGACAAATGGGAAACATGGACCATCTACCAAAAAATCCTCATGCTGCCATACCAGCGAGGAGTCCTCAATGACCACATACAGCTAACTGAGCCACATGGCCCTGGGTTCTCCGTGGACACCGTGAACATCAAAGGTTCCCCGTCACAACCCAGAATGGTCTTATATTTCTGCTGTCACACAACAGCTCCCATGCCAGCCCCCCAGTGCTTTGCTGGGCCACCTGTGCTCTTCTACACCACTTATAGTCCCCAGCCTGCAAGAAAAACCCAAGTTAATTGTTGCTGCTGCACCCTGTTGAGTGTCCCATATGAAGATACAAGCCCCACCTGCAGACGGTATCACAGACACCACCAGCACCCTACCACTTAGCTTGAAAAGAGAAATAGAGCCAAACTTAACTGGGTGTAGGCTGATTGAAAATAATTTTTCAAAACATGTGCTTATTTACTTCTTCAGTATGAAATATGGCTTTTACGCTAAAATTGCATTTCCTCAGACACAGTCTACTATCCATAAAAACGTTCAAGGTTTTACATTGTGAAAAAGGTATATATGCTTCAGTCTTCAGCAAATAGCTTTCCTTGCTCCTTACTTGTCCTTTCAAGTTTCAGCAATCAAAAACTTCATCTAGTTGCAAGACATCTGCAATATAATCAGAAACAAAAGTGTCCCATAAGGCACAGTTTGGTTGCTGAATCCCCTCCCCAAAATATTTAGTTTAGGAGGCCAGGAAAAAAACAAAACCAAAAAAAATCTACAATATCACACCCATTTTTGTTACTGTTGATATCTTTCACAGAATTAAGAAAACCCATTGCGCTCTTCCATAACTGAGCAGCAGTGCTGGCACTGAGCAATTAATCATTATATAAGGTTCTTGTCTCGTTACTGTCACAGACAATGTTAATTCAATTGTTTGCCAAGATTAGAATGCTAATGTAACCATTGATTGCTTATATTCCTTCTTACACAAACATTGTAACAGTATTAATCATATAGCACCCAGCACCACTAATGTGACCTTACAATACTACAACAGCATTGACAGAATTGTTCAGGTTGTCTCTCAGGACATGTAAAAGCCATAATTTTTATGACTGTGTTCAAACCTGATTTCTCCTGCTTTACTCATGCCTTCCTTCACATACAATACTCTTGATCAGCTTTTCTTCCTGCCCTGCATCTTATCTCTGGCTACTTTTATCAGCAGTTTCAACTCTTGGTGAAGTGATGACACACAGACGTTCAACTATTTCCAGGCTTCTCACTTGCAGCACTCAGTAAACCTTCAGCCTGTCTTTTGGACAGCACATCCACAATGTCCAGCCTTCAGCTCAAGCACAATAAAAGGGAATGCTTCGCTTCCCATTGAATTTCACCTCGTCTTGCTTTTCATCCCAGAGACAACACAGCGCAGCCCCGTATCACTAGCTGTCATCTTGGACATGCACTTCTTTTAGGTCTACACCTCTGGATTATGCTGAAAGTCTTGCTGAGACAGAGCGTCTCCTAATAGCTTCTCCCAATTTCCTCAACTCTGCAGGAGGACACTTTTCTTCCAGACCAGAAATATGCCTCTTTGCAGTTTCACTTGAAAAGGGCTAAGCTAAATAGAAAAATGCATCTGTTGTTCCCAAACAGAGCTACCTGCAAGTGGAGTAGTTAGTAACAGAAAGTGCGCTTTAAATTCACAACTTATTTTAGCCTGTGTTAACGCAGAGGGGTAGACAGGATATCCTGCGTGTACTTTTTACACAGTGTCCGTGCAGTTCTCCCTTTCTCAGGCATCCAGCACCGATCATCTCTGACTCAGACATCATTTCCTCCACTCCCAATAAAGAGAAGCTTGTTCTCTCACACCCAGAAGGCTTCGGCAAAGATCATGGTCCAAGCCTGTCACTATCATCTCACTCACTGCCATCTTTACCAGCTCTCTCCACACATTCCTGCATCAAACTTATCTTTAGTTTCAAGGCTTTAGGCATAAGCTTATCTTTGGTTTCAAGGCTTTCCATCACTTACCCTCACCCTGTCTATCATTTCTCACTCACTGCTAAGGCATCGATTCCTGCTTCTGATCGTCCCATGAAGCCTTCCGCTATCACCCTACTATCAGATTTTCCAATGTGTGTTTTCATGCTTTTCTTCATCCTGCGTTTCCTACTGCTACTGCTCGTCTCCTCCAGTTTTTTCTGTGTCAACTTCTCAGTGCCACCTATATCAGAACTGACGTCTGGCTCGTGAAAAATTTCATGCCCTTGTCTTCTCTGCACTCCCCCATGTACCATCTATATCCATCTGTTACATATTGATTTCTATTAAGATGAAAAGCTCATCAGACAGAATCAGACAGAATCATCTTTCTGCTCTGTGCTGATGCAGTGCCTAGCACAGTGGTGCGGTGCTCTTGTGCCAGAGATGGCCTATGGTATGGTAACGTGTAACGTGATAACGTGTTGTATGTACGTACCATGTAATGTATGGTAATACTGTGCAGATCTAATATATGCCACACACATCTTTGCTTGTTCTGGATACAAGTAGTCTGTGTACCAAAAGAGCCAAGAGGTAGAAGCGGAAAAAAAAAAAATACACCACTACTTTTGCTATTTGAATGTAAATCTGAAATTTTAAAGTAAGGTAAATATTTTAGAATACAAGTATCCTAATTTAGTTTATTAGTAGCCACCCACAGAAACGGCAAACAATTATAGTCTAAACTCTGGAGTCATTCTTAAAACCTTTCCCAAGCACTCACAGATTCTTCAGTCCGTCTGTTGTGAAAACAGTTATATCTGTGTATCATGCTTTATTTTAGCATAGCTTATTCCACTCTTCTTACAGGAAAAAACTACACTGGTGTAAACCATCTTTATAACTATACAGCTGCATCAGCATTGTTTCTGTTAGTATAACTATTTCAGGTTTCATAATAGCTTAGCAAGTAAAAGTCAAGCCTGAGTTTACCCCATTGAGTCATAAACTCATACATAATATAATCACACAGAGTCACCACCCTAAATGAGAACAACAGAGAAAGCCTGCATGGGGATTCCCACCTTACTCTACCTTATTTTAAGTTTTGTCCCCGTTTTAAAGGTGAGCAGTTGTAACGCACTCTGGAGTCATGCTGTGGAGAGAGCGCCTTCCCACTGTTCTCCGAGGCCATGCCTACACTGCAGGCAGAATACGACTGCTGCACATGCTGACACACTTGAATGAGCTTTACTCTAGCAGCAATAGCAATGACATCACAGCAGCATGGACAACGACAGACCAAAGGATGCCTGATGACTTCACAAAGGGTGTGCTGATGTCTGTGCTACTCCAGCTTCACTGTTGCTGATGGCCAACCTAGCTAGGTTAGGGCATGCAGGGCATCTTTGTATTTGGGAAGTTTTGTGCTGCTAGGGTAGAAAACTGTGACTCTCAGCCTGGTTTTGTTCCTGTTCTTGTTGTGCTCCCACCTTCTGTACTTGAGAGCCTGGACCCTCTGCTGCTATGGTCCAGAAGGCTTGAGATGCAAGAGCCATTTCTCCTGCCTGAAGTACAGAGAAAATCTTTGGAGTTTTTTTTTCTTTGACCACATTCAAATGTGGTCAAATCTACAGTAGAAGGTGGTCCTAAAACAAGGCAATGGCACACATGTCAAAAGCATATCCAGTCATCAATGACAACTTCTTGCTTGTCCAGACATACAAACCAAGCACAGATTAACCAGCTCTGACTGTGCAAGACATTTTTAATCCAGCCTTTTAGGTGATTTAGCAGCATTGGCAAAAGTCTGAATGGTAAAAAGGGAATTTTACTGCAGTGTCTGCTTAAAACTACATAAGCTCTCAGTTACACTTTTCTGGCATGCACCAGTGAAGTGAAAAGAGATTTAGCATGCTTCACTGCCCAGAATGGAAAACAAAACTAAAGAACAGAAAGTCTGCTGAAGTTTCAGCATGTCTGTTTCACCCACTAATGCTCCTGTAATACTCAACTTTAAAAAAAAAAAAAAACCAACAAAAAAACCAAACCCAAAAACAAAGAAAGGTTTGTGTGCTTGAAAGCTTGTTTTTTCCCCACAACTTCATCAGTTGGTCAAATAGAAGATACTGTGTCGTTCTGTAGACCTTAGATCACCTTCGACCACTATAACTGCACACTGCCAACAAAACAATGCATTTGCAGTAAACCAGCTTAAAACGTGGTCAAAAAGCGCATGCCATCCTTAAAGGGCTATGGTCTCCCTTTCTGTATACAGATACACATGCATATTTGTATTTTCTAGAGAGAGGTCATAAAGTTACTGCTTCTATAAAATGCTTTTTTGTCAACCAAGTGACTGCAGCTGATGGAGTTAAGCTTGTAATGATAGTTGAAAAACAGACTCCCTACAAATTGGAACATATTATCGGACGCCAACAGAACAACCCCCTTCAGAGATATTAAGTATTTTAAGCCCGACTCTTACCTACCCAGAGGCCCCTTCACTCCATTCTCCTAAGTCTAAAGTAGCCTTAAAGTGTTTACGTACTTACTACATGAGCATTTTAAAGTATTTTTACAGTAGGAGGAAGCGCAGTAGCATAAACAAGATTCACATCCTCATATTCTACCTCAGTTTCAGGCAGACAAACATCAGTAAAATCATTGGGTATTTTATGGGAAAACCGCTAACAAGGAAAGAGTCTGAGACCAAAATATCCCATCGCAACCTCCCCTGTAGAGCTCAGTATTGGCACTGACAGAGACTTCAGCTTCAAACAGCAATCACAAATTTCACATCATATCATTGCTAGGGTTTGTGTACTCTAGTACAGGCCCAACAGAAGACAATGCTAGCATGTCTGTGTTTCTGACAAGAAACGCATCTGGAGATCTCCACAGGGAGAAAGCACACATGGGGAAGAGGAAGATACATGGGCTTCAAAAGGCAAGTTTGGGGTTTCATAAAATGCAGTAGGCCTGAACTTGCAAAACTAAATTGCCAAAGCCAAAGATATAGCCGCCTTGTTTTATCAAATGCATGTAAAACCTGGATTACTCTGATTACATCAATTTTTTCTGGCACTTTCACATAAGGCTTTTGGCGAGTCACTTACCCATAAAGAGTCATCTACCGAGGCTCAAGACTCCAATTGTTTTTGTCCAGTTCTAATATACCTGTGTGTTTTTTCTGCTTGTCATTGCATAGTTTGTTATTAGTATTTCTTCATTAGGTCCACATGCAGCTGTCAGCGGTTATTGCACAGCAGCCATCATGAACAACAACAGGATCCTGTCATCCAAAGTCTCTGCCATGCACATCTCCTCTGACAAGTGCTCTTTGTCAGGACCTCTTCTGACAGGCCAAACATTTGATACATCTGAGTTTTCCGTGCTATTTACTTCCCATCTTGAAATCAGGAGTGAACCTCAGACTACACCCTGAGAAATAAGTCCATATAAACTCCAAAACTGCTCAAAACAGAGTGGTAGTCACTGTTTCAGCTCAGGCTGTAGATATTATACATGCGTCTCTCAAGCTCCACAGGCACACAGGTTGGAAGGACTTCCAGGAGAACTGAGACAGGAGTAGGAATAATTCTGCTATCCCATCACCTCCAGTTTATAAAACTCAACCCAGCTTACAAGCCCAGCAGTGTTCCCTATTTTTTAAGGACATGCTAATTAGCACAGTAACGCTTTATTATCCTTGCCTACACAGGTCCCAGCACATTTTAACTACTCCATAACTTAAATGGATACATCTAAACATCTAAATGTGGATGTGCCCCATCCTTGGAAACATGCAAGGTCAGGTTGGATGGGGCTCTGAGCAAGCTGAGCTAGTGAAAGATGTCCTCGCCTGTGGTAGGAGGGTTGGACTTGGTGATCTTTAAATGCTCCTTCCAACACCAACCACTCTATGATTCTATGAAACAGGAGTTGTTGTTTTCCACATATTGATGAATAGATGGCAAAATCCTGCTGCAGACAGAGCAAGTGTGTACATTTAGCATATGCAATGTCATCACAGGAAAACCTAGCTAGCTCTCTGAGGTAAGCCCGAGAACTTGTAATCATTACAAGGTTTTAAATATTTTTTTTATTCTGTGCTCAGCTTTAAATGGCAGTATTGTTTTCTAGGCTGACATTTCCATGCTTGGGGCCATGTCAGGCCTCAAGATAAAAAAAAATAAGAAAAAAAAAGAAAAAAGAAATCAGTGATTTCTCTCAGAACAAAAGGTCACTTTTTACCACCTCATGAAGAAAATGTACGCATTTCCATCCCAAACACAGCTAGTTTGCTCCAAGGCAAATGCAATTCTGAAAATTAGGCCCTTTTTGTGGTTCATCAAGTCCATTGTTTCCAAAAGTAAATAGCCATTATCCTTAATGATTGAGTAATCACTCCCCTTCCTTAAATCAAGGGCTTTGAAGGTGATAGGGGAAAGGCTGCTTGGTTCAGATAATCTCAGTGGGAAAGAGCAGCCAGCTTTTGTGGCGTTGTATTTGCAGGAAGACTTGCTCTTGTTTTTATTATAGATAGGTTTTGTTTTGTTTCTCATTGAGAGGAATTATAGGAATTCAAGCGAGAATAAAGAACTACCCTGAAACCCTACAACAGGGTATGAAGGCTGCCACACAGCTTCCCCTGGCTGTTGAAATGTGATAAATGGCAGCAGAAGAAACCAGAGCTCAGGAAAAAGAGTTGAAGGAGATGTGCCCTCGGAGGGCTTCCAGATGTTAAAATCTCTTGCTCTAGCTCCCTTCTCAGGCAACCATTAAATTTCCCCAAGAGGGCTCCCAGCTCCAGCCAAAAAGCTGTGCTCAGCAAGACAGACTCACCTTTCGCTGCCCCTGGTTTGGCACATCTGCGTGGAGGAAAATAATTCACATTGGCCACGCGGTCAAGAGAGCTTTATAGCTGAGTTTGAGTCACTTGTAAAACCAGCTCTTGAGAGATTATATGCTGTATCTGACTTGAAAATGCAGATTATTTTTCCTCCCTTCAGTGCTTTTAAATCACTCAAAGACGGTGTTAAATCCAGCAGGCCAGGAAAGCTCAGCACTGGGTTCTCTGCTCCCATCAGAGTTAGGGTCAATGGAGTTGAGCACTGCTGACTGCTGCTGAAAATCTCATCCAAGGACCCAGTCCAAAGCAGGCTAAATTCACTGGACAACTTCTTTAGACTTCTACAGACTTTGGCTCCAGCCCAGGCTGCATTAGCATCCCATGGACCAGGGTGTTTTAGCAATTTACTGCCCAACAGCTCTCAAAGTTTTCAGCGTCTCTGAGCCAGAGTAAAATGTGTTGTTATTTAACATTGTTTTCCCTATGGACATTTGGGAATTAATTTTTTTTTCTCCTCCGAGTAGCAGTGACTGAACCAAGCTGCTGCTTTCTACGGATTACTTAAAAGCCCAATGCTCTCAATGAAAGAAGAGCCTGCAAGCACCAAACACACCAGATCATGCACTCTCACAGGCTTCACGTAAGTGCAGCTCCGTTAGTCCACAGAATACAGGCAATTCAGTTAATGAAAAGTAGCCATGCATCACACCAGTTACTAAGAGCCTTGTGGCATGGCACATTTCTGCTCCTTATGCGCCGCCACGTATTAGCAAGTGGCTTCTATTCAGAAGCCTGCATGCAAGTTACACTCTGAAGGAAAACATCATACATATTAACTAAACTACAAATAAACGCCTGAAAGAACTATCAGACGGCTAACAACTTCAATCCACCAACATCAAGAAGTGATAGGCAACATATTGCAGGGAAGAATAACCAAAGCTTGGTGCTGGTGTACATGCCTAGATGTAATCCTGTTCTACTAAAAAAAAATAAAGGGTTTCTCCGTCATAACCAGGACGAAGATTTAAAGTTGTACTAACAAGACAGTGAAGAACTTCAAAACATGGCTTTGATTGTAAAAACTATTTTGTTTTCTGAATTCAGAACTAGTTGTTAATCAGTAATGTTCAGATTTCAGCACCATTTGTCATACAATTCAGGGCCCAGTTTCAGAAGCTGTCAGGTCTGACTAACCCAAGGGAGACCAAGCCTTGCTGATAGGTGCCAGAGAAGCATTAAGCTCACATATTTACAAAGACTGTGAATTATACATGAGTTTCTGTATGAACCAGATGGGTTTAATGCGCCACACATTCTTCATGTATTACATTTGGGTCTCATAATACAACAATTGCATTTTACTGTTCTGTGAATTTAAGGCCGGTGGAAGCATAAGACTAACACCCCCAGAGACTCGTATCCTACTCCTGAACAGAACAGCAGCTACGATTTTTTCCACACCACTCTACATCAGCGCATCCAATCTTGAAAGGGACAACACCTGAAAGTACAGGGGTTTCCATTTCCATGCTCATGGGAACCTTTCTCCCCGTGGGGTAGCGCCTCAGCTACAACCTTACATATATTTTATAATGTGTTGATACAACTTGGGGAGTACACCTATACATCCCCAGGGTCTAACACTGCCATACTAACATTTAACAAAAGCCCATGCAGTCTAGCTGTATTTCTGTAACACCCCCAATATGTTCTTTAATAAGACCTCTACGTTCAAAAGGCTGCGTCCACCCCTGGCTTTCCCGACAGAGCAAAATCCTTGAGTTTCTTAATGCAGAGCTTACATGCCCTCTCAGTACATCCAACATTTAAGTAAGCTTTCCAAATGGCCGCTATCCCCACCCCACCGAAAGACTCTTCTGCCTTGATGCTGTAAAATTTCAGCTTCAGCTCAAGATACAGAACAAATGTTCCCATAAAGCATATGCTAGTTTTTAACTGGCTGCATCTGATCATCACCCTTTTCTGCCAGATCTCAAATACTGCTAGAACATCACCCACTTGAATGGCAAGAGCTGCTGGCAGGATTGCAGTGAATAGACTGAGCTGTTCACTGAAGAGCTGGAAAAAAAAAAAAAAAAGTCACAGCTACTGTCTACCTATCTGACACGACTGTGATCAACGGGCATGCTAGATCCAGCATCATCGTGCAGACTGCCTTCATACAGTGCAGCGTGAAAGCACATCACATCCTGCAGGCTGCTTGTAGCGGCACGGAGCGAAAACACAACCCTTTCATAACACAATTGTTCCAGAAGGTCTGAGAAAAAACACATTACAATTTTCTTATCCTGCTTCTCTCTGATCCATCCGGCTCTACAATAGTGACTGCTGACACATTCGGCATTGTCTTTGCAGGCTTGAAACGTTCTGGATCCTCTGATGGGCCATCTGACCACACATCAAAAGACAGACTGCGACCACAGCATCATGAAAGAAGCTTTTCACTACACCATTTGGACATGACTTAAACTGGTAACAGATTTGGGGGATTATTCAACTCCAGGCTTTTCTATCCTGATGGTCTAACCCTCCAACCCATTTTAATGACATCTGAATGCAGTTCAAAAGATTATGCGAGTTATTAGTAAACAGATAATTTCAGCAATCACATCAAAAGATACATATAACACACTAATGCAGAAATCTCTATTTAATAGAGGTAGATGTGAACCTGAAGAATGGGACATAAAGGATTGAAGGGAACTCACCAAGGTAGTAAAAGTTGGAGCTGCATGGAAATAGCATGATTAAATTAAGAAAGGACAATATAACCTGATTACAAAGGTACCTCTTCCAGAAGAGAGATCAAGCTGAACTACAGCCTTCTGAGGAAGGTGGTGGAATCCCCACCAGGGAAAATATTTAATACTAGGCATATGACAAAAATATGCTGTAGAGAAAACTCTGCTCTGTGCAGGAGATTGCCTAGGTGACCTCAACAGCTTTGTCTGTCTCAAATGGCTATGAATGCATGACACAGTAAGAGAGTTTGTCTGTCAAACACAAACCTGAATAGTTGTTTTCATGATGAATCCACAGCAGCTTCTTCCAAAGATTTAACATGACCAGTTCTTCCAGTATGCTATGATTACGCCAGCTCTCTCTTACACTCTGAACGCTCTTATTTCTTTGTAATGAACTGTGACTATTACAAGAAAGGGCAGTCCTGGGACTAAGAACATTATTGCACATCTGTGCCAGCTAAAATATCCACCGCTACACATGTAACACTAAATAAAACTTGGTAGAATACATTCAAGTGACAACGTTAATCTGTTCTGTATGATCACAGTATTTTCAGTAGGTTTCACTCACTGTACATTAAATTACAACTGTTGTAGCCTCAGTGCTTAGATGGCAAAGTAAGCAGTGGAGGATGGGAAAGGAAGAAAATGTCATTTTAGCTTTGTTGTTGGATTAAAATCAGAGTGGAGGGCAGCCACCAAGGAAGTAGTCAGAAGTGGAACTTGGAGGAATGACAAACACAACACGAGGGAAATGGCAATGGCCACCAACCAGTACCTTTTTTTGTGGCCACCTCAACTACTCCAAATCCATGTTTCTGTGTCTACTTAACTCCCTTGTGAGAAGATGCTTCAGGAAGAAACCACACACAAGACCAAGTTCTCCCACCAACACACCCCACATGAACGTCATAGCTATGGGTACAAACAAGGACAGCCTTCTGCTCTTGGGCCAGGTCACAGTCGGCTGAGCTGAAACATCTCACACCAGATCCAGCGTCATAAGCCTGTTATTGGATTTACTGAATTCCTGCTGGGTGAGGTATGCTTTCTACAAGGTTATGATTCAGAAATACACTGAAGGAGGCCACTATCAACAGCTTCTAATGAAAATTATTGTTGTTCTTGTTTCCTGCGAGTGAGATGCAGGAGGTACAAGGATGAGATGTGTTTGAGCCCACAGGGTTAAAGCACAGGTACACTTGTGCATAGGCAGTTTTTCCCTTTTGCACTGCTTTTGTGTGCCTCAAACTTTTGATCCCCATTGACCACTGTCTGACAAACATAGCATTAACAAGTCATAAGTGAACTCATATGGGCTTCCCGTAACTGCACCTAAGTTACAGTGCACATCAGCCTAATTATATCATCAGCCTTCTCTGCTCTCCACTCTGCAAAAAGTAAACCCTTCCCAGAGAGCCAGTCAAGCAGGTGAAGCAACTAAGTACATTTCTGCACATCCCAGTCTGCTGAAGGAGGGCAAGCGGTCAGCCAGCTTATGAATAATGCACCATCTGTTTATGGAACTCCAGAGATCCACTTCAAATCAGCTTGTGGTCTCCAAAATTATTTTCGATATACTTGGCCAGTCTCTGTGGTAGGCAAATCAAAAAGCTGCTTTCGAAATTCTCTCTGCTCACTTGAGGCTTTCACTCCTCTCTGCTATACATAATCCAGAAGAAAGGAGACATGATTTTCTGGTCACTCCCGTTTCACGCTGGTATTACTTGACTGACTTCAGCAGATTTACTCCTCGTGTATACTGCTGTGACACAGCGAGGTTCAAAGATGGCTTAACAGCATACAGGGATGTACCAGCAATTCAGCAATGAGTCAGGAGGAGATCAAGCTGTACGTAGTACCATCAATGCCTTCTAAGCAGACGGTTAAGCACAAAGTATCACAATAAGGGCTAAAGCAGCCTTTTCCTCCATGTTGTAGAGGTGGAATATGAGATAATGAACAAGCAGTGCAAGAAGGAGAGGGTGAAATTACAAAATATTCCTCCACCCTGCAAAAAAAAAAAAAAAATATCTTTTTAAATACTGGCTCTAAGCCCAGTGGTCTGACCCCAGGGGATATGATGTCAGTAAGCCAATGCAATAGCAGAAGCAAACCTTGAAATGTAATATCAACTCCTTGTAAATCTCATCTAATCCAAAATATTTCACATGAGAAAAACTGGGATAAAAAGAAGGCAGGAGAAGAAAAACATAGCTCAGCTACACAAAGTCGTGCAAACTGTAGAAATAGCCACGTTAGGTAAAGGCTAAGCTTTCCATTGGGCCAAGTCAAGCAAGCCATGGTGACAGCTCCCTGTTTCAAACCCAGTGTTCAGAAATGTGCCAGTGTGGGCTCTGAACTGGGTGAGAGATAGGCAGCAATTAGCTATAACTTACAAGCAAAACAGGTTTTAATCCAAGGACCACTAAACTTCCCTTAAAAGAGAAAAAAAAAAGGCACTGTCTTGTGCCATTTGTGTCATTTGCAACTGTATAAACATTAAGTTAAGCCTGAAATACTAATAAATTGCATTTTTCCCCCTTGCAGATTGATTACCTGCACTTAGAGGAAGGTATACATCTGCAGACTCTTACCTCACAGAGCTCAGGTTCAGTAACACTGCTGTACTGTACCTCTAACGCCTGTTAAGATGAAGCATCACTCATCCCCACATCTGTGTTTCTGTTGCTATTTTTTGGTTCAAGCCATCCCCTTTAATTCGCAGGGCAGAAACACTGCCCCAGAAAAAGAGAAAGCAGAGGATTTCTGTCATGCATGCCCACTCTGGAGACTGATAATAAATAAGAGCTTCAAGAAGGATTAATTAGGACCTAAACATCCTTTTTCCTCCCCTCTCCTCCCCCTCCAGACAGGAGCCTTGCTCATGTAGCCAAGGAATAACCTTAAACCCTGCCTGACCCAGAAGAAACAATGGCGAGCAGATAAAAGTGCCACTTAGTTTGCTCTCCCTCTCTACCTGGGCCTGGCAGAGCCACAGATCACTCTGAAGATGCCCACAAGCCACTGGCAGGAGACTCCTGGGGCTGCAGGAGTATGCTCAGATGTTGCATGCATTAGGAAAGTTCAGCCTGTGTCTCAACAATAAAGGCAGCTGCAGGGATGCGGTTGACAGCGTCTTTTTACCACTGGGGCATTTAACTCCGCTGAAACGGGACAAACAAGTTGGGGGCCCACCTAATCATAATGCTTGCTGCACAACTGAAATACACTGCAGGTGAACCACCACCAAAGCCAGTAGCATTGTGGCACAGGTCGTGTTAATACATACCTATCTTTACAGGCCATCACTAACAGGAGCTGGGTGGCATCAGCAAAACAAGGCAGATGGCAGGGTTGTGGCACAGAGCCGAGTGTAGCAAGCAAGAACAAGCCCTGACAGCTCTGACCAGCACTGTCCCCTCCCCAGAGCACGGGAGGAAACCTTTGTCCTGGAGGCCCACCCTAAAAACGTCATAGTCCAGATTTTCAAACAGACTTTTACCCGTTTTCTACACACCCAGGTTGAATTCAGGCTAGGTGACACTGGCTGCCTGTCCACAGTGCATTTCAGCAACCAATTTGGGAAGAAGACAGCTCACATACTTGAAAGTACTCAAGGCTATGCCACACACAGACACACGACAGGTCACTTCAAGCAGACCTTACTGTGTTTGGCAAAGACTTCTGAAGTTACTCAACAAGGCTCTTATCAAATGTCTCATGGCTTATTGATGCTGAAACAGCTACTCACCACCTCTGTTTAATAAACAAAAACCTATAACTGTGCTTAACTTCCCTTTGCCTTCCTGTTCTTCTACAGGCTAACTTTCCATCCTTCACCACCGCAGTGATGTTCTCAGTAAGCTGCTGCATTTGGTGCCCAAAGCAGTTTCTGCCTGACCAGAATTGGTAACTCAATGTGGAGTCAGCAGTGACAGACAGGTTGCTTTTCTCTGCTCAGAGTCCTGAACTATGAAGCTCACCTCCACAGGGAGAGCGCCTTGACAGCATCTTTCTCTGGGAAGTTCAAGCTAGCTTGAAGAAAAGACAAGACAGTAAAGAGAATCTTTAAACGCTTCTTTGTTTAACTTTTTTCACCACCAAAGCATATGGCTAGCCCTTTCACTTCCAAGGAGGGTTCATTAATCCACTGCATCTTAGTGTTGGAGATGTTACAGCTCCCCCTGAAGTCACTCGTGTCTTTTCCCTCCCCGCAGCATCCCTCCCCGTTCAACCTTTCCCAGTGCAATGCAAACCTGACTCCAGGTCCTGCCTCAGCCCTCTCCTCCCAGCTGCATCTCGCTGCCAGGGACACACCACCACCACAGCAGCCCCCACAGCACATCCTGGGGGCAAGTGCCGCCCAGTCCTCTCTGGGGAAGTAGCCCACAGCCTGGCAGCGGGGAGGGAGATGGGGAGGCGAGAGGGGGAACAGGAGGGACTTTGAGAGTGGCAGCCACAACCCCCCAGCTACACTCTCTTTCCCCCCTTGTGTTTTTCACAAGCCTGGCCAGGGCAGCGCAGCCTGCTGCCTTCAACACTCGCTGCCTCCTGCTCTGGCTCTCTCCCATCCCCTCCCCTGCCAAGCCTTTATTCGGCTGGTTTCCTCGGGCCAAATCTGTCAGCGTCACGGGTGCTTTTCCACTTTCTGTATTCATCTATTTCCCCCATTGCTAATGAGGGAGGTGTCACACGCTCAGGCCCCTGAGAGCAGCCCCTCCCCTCTTATCATTTCACTGAAAGACATCCTCCTCTTCCAGGCAAATGTTATCTGGTGTTCTCAAGAGCTCGTTTTCAAAGACAAGAAATGCCAAAGGACACTATGCCTTTTCAACACCAGGCTTTGCACAAAGCTGGGCATGGCTTGCCACATCGCTGTTACATTCAAGGAACCCGCAGCAAGCGTCTGGCTCCTGCAAAGCTGGGGAGAGGGAAGACTACGGTGGTTTCTACCCCTAATCCAGGACCTCAGGCACTCAACAGCCTGCTCTACTCCCTCCCTCATAGGTGTCCTTTTTTGGCACTGCTTCCAAATGAAGGTAACAAGCCAAACACAAGCCACCAAATGTAAGAAAATCAGCCAGGCAGAAAGCAATATGATATCCGCTGATTTGACTAAAGCTTGCTGCTGTGCAGACGGCAGTGGCAGCCCGGCACAGCTACGGCACGCTGCACATTTCCATCACGAATCCCACTCTCTTTATCCCACTCCCAGTATTTACAGCTTAACCATAAAATTGCTCCAAGATGAACCCTGGCAACAAGGCATCTGCCACAAAGCAAACACTACAAAAAAAAAAAAAGAGTATTTGTTTAAAAAGAAACTTAGTCTGGGAGCTTTTTTCAATCTTGCGGAAGTGCCAAGACAATGCAAGCAAATGGGTTTGGCTTTCCATTCCTTGTAATGCTGCATTCAGTAGAAGGCCCATTTCTTTGGAAGTTTTGGTCAAAACAATAACTGCTGGGCAGAAAGCAACTTCAAACAGATGACTTTCCGCCTGTTGCAAATCAGAAAGCTGTCAAGTCTTTAGGTTTCAGGCACATGGAAGTTCATTTAGGGTCATGCCTGGGAGCCCTGTCACACTCCTGATACTGATCAAACTCTCACAGGTCAAGTTTAGAAGATTTTTTATGACCAAAAATTTCAGAGACAACAAGTTCTTTGGGACAGTGGATCTTTTAGCACTTGACCAAACTCAGCAAATCTGCTTGAGTCTTCCCGGGTACCTCCCACCAAGTAAAAGTCATCTCTGTACTGATGGCTGACGAACTGACTGCCTGTAGGACAACTGGATCTGTTCCACTGCTTTTCACCAACAGAGAGAGCCTGCCCAGGCAGATAACCTCGTTCCTACACTTAACCCCAAACACCTACTGCTGTATGGAGGCAGTCCACACGGACAACAGCGTGCAACACACCTGAGGTGAGGACTGGCAAGACTTTAAGACACCTCCACCTCCCTCCTCCTCCTCTAATCCAAGTGACACCTCACTTTCTGGAAGAGCCCTGCAACCTAACGCTGCCTTCAGTCACTCACCATTGTTGATGTGCTTCAAATCAACAGGCTCCAACACATGTAGCTATCAACAGCACTGAGAGTTTTCCTGTCACTGTAAAACTTCTCATGGGAGATGTGAAAAAACACAGGAGAAAAGGATTTTCACAGCTGTGTAAGAGGTTATAGGATCTGTGAAACTGGGAACCAGAGACACAAGGACTTCTGTCCCCAGCTGCCTGAAGTGTTCTTCACCTGCTCCACCTCTGTGTAATTTAATCCCAAGGAGGAATGAAGAACATGGACTGCATCCATATTTTTGTGGGAAAGAGTTTGAGGTGCATAAGCACACAGGGAGATACACAAAAGATTAAATTCTTCTAGGAAATTTAGAGGTAAATCTCAGATTACTCCACACAGGTCTTTTTTTCTGCCTTGCATGTCTGAAAAGCAACAGGCCAGTCAAAAGTAGTTTAATCCTATCAAAATTAATATTTGACTATAAACACCTTTTTTGATTTAGGACCCCAAGTTTCCACTATCTTGCACACAGCGATGCAATCTACTGTTGCTTGAACATTCAAAAGACGAAGAAACAAGACCCAAGACTGATAACTCATGGCATTTTGGATGAACTATTCTCCACTTCCTTTAAATAAAGCACATACAGCATATTGTTCCCCACATCATTCATGGTATTTTAATTAATATCCTAACTAGTGTCCACATCAATTCATCTCTCATAGTCTTGTAATTACAGGTTTAGAGACTGGGACCGCACAGCTGCATTAAATCAGGACAGAGGCTGGTGGTACACAATTCTCCAATAAGAGCTACAGAGTCTATCTTAGTCTGAAGCTAATTTTCTGACTTCTCTTTCTCTGTGGCCATTCTTTTTTTCCCTTTCAAGAAGTTACACCCACTGTTTGCTGCAAGCAAATTGAAGTGGCACAGTTACCCACACCTTTAATTTCCCTAGTATTAGTTTCAGGCCCAAACAGGCTTTACAGTGCTAGGTAAATCCAGAAATAAAATAACAGATAGAGAGAAAAAGAAAGAAAGGAGAGACTGAAAATGTAATCTTATTACTAGACAGGTATTTAATGAACAATAGTCAACTGCAAATTCATATATTTTTATTTGCTGGCAGGACCCAAAGAGCACAATACACTCAGTGTTTCCTGCATTAACAGTTGTCGCAACTTCACAAGCCTATTGCCACAGCACAAGCCCATCTGAAGTTTGTTCTAGAGATTTTTGATACACAAACGAAGAATATATACAT
Organism: Rissa tridactyla; assembly: GCF_028500815.1. Taxonomy (NCBI): domain Eukaryota; kingdom Metazoa; phylum Chordata; class Aves; order Charadriiformes; family Laridae; genus Rissa; species Rissa tridactyla. The sequence goes on from NC_071467.1 coordinate 96,392,510, forward strand.
ATATTTACACTCAATCACAAGAGCATAATCCCTGTGATCTTCTTGGTTCCTACACTCAAGAGTTCCCAGCTATTATCACCACACAATCCATACAGAATTTAGGCTAGCATACTTAGACCATACAGACAGTTATAAAAACCTAGAAATATCCATCATCCTTGCCCTGGTCCAGAGCTGCAGTGCAAACACCTGACACTTCTGACCAGGAAACTTCATCAGCATCGATACTATCTGCTAGCAGGACTCTGAAAACACAGTCCTCTCAAATAGAGGGCCAAAGCCATGTCCTCAGTATCTCGGTAAAATCTATTCTTTAGCCAAAAAAAAAACCCAAACCAAAAAACAACCCAACAGTTTCTTATATTTCTGTGCTATCAAACGAACCTTACAGGGCAAGCACCTCCTGTACTGTTAGCTCTTTTGATGCACCCTTTTCAGTGAAAGGAGGTGCGAGTAATTCCTCCCCAAAGTAAGCAAGAGCCTCAAAATCCACTCTTTGTTCATTACACTGGAAAGCTCACAAGGTTAGTTAATATCATACTTGTTGCATTACTTTTAAAACTCTTCCAGCAAAACTTTGATTTGCCAAAATCCAATTCATCAGCTAAAGCATCACCCCACAATTTTCTTTTCAGCACCAAGCAAAGGAAATTTTTTCAAATACCCTGGTATTCACTGACTTGGTGAAATGCACTGAAACGTGATGTAGCCAGAAAGGGAAAGACACCACACGTGGCCCAGTACAGTGCAATTCCATATAGCACAAGTTCCTTATTAGCACGATTATGCCGAGGCGGTACGTGACAGCTCCAGTAACAACCAGCACCCCACTCGCTTTCACCCAGTGCTCTTGGATGATTCTGCCTGATGCAGGAGGCCCTAGTCAAGCGTTCTACAGGAATAAAAAAAATAATGTCCAGACTTCGTATGTTCCTACACTTGAGCACCTCCTAACAGCAGCTGCAAATCTGAATTTGCTCCCATCGGCTTAAGCTGATGCTCAAGGTTGTATTTGCAACCCGCATTATTTATCTGTACGCTATTGTATGTCTTCCAAAAAGGCAGTTGCTCCAGTCAGCACGGAAAGGCCCTGCCTGCTTGCTAAAGGGTTTCCCAGTGTGCAGAGGGCCATAACATACACTAAAGACAAACTCCATACTTCATTAAAAATAAATACACAAGTCTCCCAGCTGCTGAGCCATCACTGCTCATAGCAAGCTGGCTTAATAAGATTTTTGCAGCATCTGTTAAATAAAGCTCCAACACTGGAAAGATGATTACTCACATTAATAACCCACAGAATATTCAGTGCCAGATACAATCCTCAAACTTGACACAGATATGGATCACTCAATCCCAGCTATGAATCTTCCCCGGAGAAGGGAGTCCCTCCTTGCAATTCCTTCACAAGTTGCCCCATCCACGTTAAGAAGGGACACCAAAGATCGAGCGTAGAGCTTGTTTTCAACTGGGAATCAGGTTCCCCTGTGCTGTCCCCACTCCTCTCTTCCCACCCTGGTTTTAGACCACCTGCACGACCATCCAGGGAAGAGCCCTGGCCAGAGTGACAGAGATCAGTCCTCTTTCGGCAGCCCAGAGACATTTGTCATGATCACCATCCACCCAGCGTTCAGCCACAATGGGTCCCATGGTGAAAGAAGAGCAGACACCAGAGGACCCAGCTTCTCTGTCCCTGTCACCAGTTTCACACACAAGCTTCAGTAAGTCTCTTAATCCCCCCGTGCACTCCCATCCCCAATCTGCAGTTTTGGGAGCCCTGAAAGATGAAACCAGCTTCAGGAAGTCTGGTAAATGCAATCTAATTAAAACACACAACCTACCTTACGGCAAATGAAAGCTCAGGACAAAAACCCTCAAGCCTATTCTCATGGTGCCACTCTTGCTTAGAGCAGATAGGAGTCTCGCATGCACCAAGGGTACAAATGCAACAATTTTGTCCCCATGTGACACGTAAGGGCTCGGGTCTCTCTGCACTCAGATGGCAGCAGGTATGGTTCTCAGCAGCTGCCAAAACATCTGTGCACATCAGGCCTTGTGAAGGATCACCTTTGCCTATGTGAACAAATCTGTAATTTCAAACAACGACAATCCCAGTACCCACAAAATTAAATTTATACAAAGAGCTGCGAGACAGCACTATAATCAAAGGCATAAATAAATCTGCTAGCTAGCATCAAATCTCACAAGCAAACAGATCAGCACTAATGAGATACAAGTGGGATGGCTTGTGAACACAGACTTTTGTCATTTTAGGCATCCAGTGAGTCAAAGTATTTCTTCCTAATGGTTAGATGGTGGGGTCCAGTAAAAATTATAGCCAGAATTACATTTCAGGTCCATGGTTCTTCTCAAGCTATGCCAACAGTCATAGACCATGTCCAAATGTACTTTGGCTAGTTCAGCACAGATGTCACCTGTGCAAACTGAGCATCTCGTGATACAGATACATGAATAATAAGTCCCACCTCTTAATGAAGGATACAAAATTCAGGACACCTTCTCATGTATTTGGATAACGCTGTATCTTGTTTCCACAAACTAGAATCAGGGAGTGCTGTTTAGTGCTCTGCCCAAGAAATGAGTCTTTATCAGGGCATCTCATACTGTTTAACCACAAAGCATCTTTCACAACACTAAATTGCCAAGTCCCTTCAAAGCAAGCAGCAAGTCACAAAAGAGTTCTGCAAGCTCCATCACGCTCAGCTAGTGATGGACTTTCGAAGGCTATGGCTAACATTTCTAAGCACCTCTGCTCCAAATATTTTCCATCATATTTTTTATTCCTGCAGACATGCTGCCATAACACGTTATAGAAACATAATCGTATTGAGCTGTGGAATTGCACGGATGTAGCTATATCTTCATTTTTGACGAACCGGTACAAAAGCAGTTTGCAAGCAAATTCCTACTTACATGAATTATTGCGCCTGACAAACATTCCCTGCAAAGAATCAGGGAATTTCTCTTCAAGGAGACTACTGAAGTAAGCAAAGGTTTGCAGAGCCGTGTCCCAAGACTCCCACCAGTCATTTCCTAAATTGACAGAGATGCCGTTGCCAAGAGGACACAGATCTGCAAGGCCAGGCTCCTCTCCCTGCTGCGTGGTTAGTTTTTCTTTTGTGCCACAACTTGTTCTCAGTAACGTCACCATAAATTTCAAATATTTCCTTTGATCCAGTAGAGCTTTCCTAGCATTTACAGCGGCGCAAGTGAGAACAGAATCCAAGCTTTTACATGCGTCTTTCAGGCACATTTCTGGAATTTATTTTAACATGCACAAGCTTGGGTGCAACTGTTCCAGATGTTCTCCGGGCTATTCTCTCTCCCCTTTCCTATCCCCACACGAAACAGTAACAGTTGCATTGTCTTTTATGGGCTGAGGAAGTAAAGGAAGGGGAGGGACTTCCAGGAATTTTTAATTTATATATTTTTCACCTTACCATTGTTTCTTTAATTTTTATACATATATGGTACTATATGTAATGCATACGTATAGACACCACGAGAAAGAATTCCAAGTACTCTGTCTAGCCTTAGGTTTCGCGGTTTTAAGCAACACCACTCCAGCCCAGAAAGGATAGCTACTATTTTTATAGTTCTCTCTCCTTGCTTGACTATTTGGATTTTGAAAAGCTCTCTATACTAAGGCTTCTCATTAGCCATGTGAAGCCCAGTACCCTAGAGACAGTATTTAATTCAACCATGACCTCCCTTCTGGGCATTTCCTAGCAAAAAATGGCCAGATGGAAGAGCTAAAGACTGCCAAACATTCACTGCAAGGAAGTGCCAAAACAAGGGTCTTTATTGCTGATAAAAGCCATGGAAACATCAGAATGCAAAACAAAGTTGCTACCTTTTTTTATCCCCATCTGCTTCACTAGAGCTGTGACTGCTGCTGCGATGGAATTGAAGGCACCGGTTTTCACCCTGAGGTTAAACTCTGGCACGGTAGCAAACGATGAAAGTAATTTTACTGCTTGTGTGAAATCATTGTGTTTATTCTTGTATTACTACCAACCAAGCCCCTCACATCGCGTTCTCATTTTCTGTGCTTTTCACCAGGCTCATACTTAGGAGTTAGGCCTGATAAATAACAACTGTCATCATTAGCCCTGACTGTACTAAAACAAAGGATGCTATTATCTCTTTCCAAAGGAGAAGTGGGGAGGGGGGGAGTGTAAACTCTCATCCTTCACGATTCCCTAAAATTCCTGTTACCCTGTGGGTCAGACTGCAGACCTGTGTATTAATAAGATCTGGTGTTTATGCTATCCTGGATGCCAGTTCCACCATCTGGAAAGGCAGCTATGAGAGGCATCCGCAGCGCTCAAGGATAATTATGCTTACACTTGCCAGGTGCATGAGTCTTGTCTGACATTGGTCTTCAGTGCCAGCTGTGCAGTGCAGCGAGGCCCAGCCTCCTCTGCTCTTCACCACCATATTCTTAGCATTGCCAGCTCCTGAACAACCACAGAAAAAACTCTTTAGACCTTTCGGGGACTTTTGCTCAAAGGTCTCCAAACTCACAGTGACCCAAAAGCCCACGAGGATTCCTCCCAGTGTCCACAATCATAAACCACCTAAATTAACACATCAACCACCTTTACACAAAGTACAACTGTACCAATACAACTAGAGCTGGTCTACACCAGTAACGCAGACATATTTATACCAGCTGGATGCTCTAAACGTATATGCAACCGACAGTTTCTGCCTGCACAGGAGTGGGAATAGCCTGTACCAAATACAGACGCCATTATGCCAGCAGAGCAGCATTCAAGCCAGGAGTCACAACAGCTGGACTTCTAATGGCTACGCAGCAATTATTACATTAAAGAAATCATACCCCTTGCAGTCATAATTATACTGGTACAAAAACCTATGTGCAGACCAGGCCTTAAATCAATTTAGGAAACATGAGGGATTGTTCCTGTTTAATTACACAGCCATTTAAATCAATTTGTTTAAATCACGACTTAAGACCTGAAATCATTTTTTGTTACCTGCATGCACGCTGACCTTGTAAATTAAGTCCCTGACTTTGAGAGCTCACTCTTACAAGCTAAGAGTTTATTATACGAGCAATAAACAAAAAGCAGCAGGGTAAACGCTTCTGCTTTGGTGGTTTGAGGAAACCAGAACAATCCATAGCAACTCCGGATAACGCTGTGGCAAACTGATATTAACAGTGAAGGGTGGTGTTGCATTGCAGTGGCCTGTGAAAAACACCAATCTTGACTGTCCTAGAAATTTAACTCCATTTTCATCCTCAGTGTTCTGCCACCACTGTTGATAAATGGGCAAAATCTATTGCACATACAAAGAAAGGTCAGTAAATTGTAATATGCTTCAACACAATCTACTTAGTTGTCTAACAAAAGCGGACAGAACAACATATTTAGCATCTTGCAGTTTTTACCCTGCCTCCATCAGGGTCTGTGCATGACTATTCATGTCTGGAGTCATACAGCAAACCTCTCTGTCATGTAGTGTCAATCTCAGGCATGAGAGGGCTTTAAGGGGAAAAAAAAAAAAAAAAGAGAGAAAAAAGAGGCAACAATGGGAAGTTTGAAAATTTAGTCCAACGTATTTTCCTTTCTTCACATTTATCTACACATTCTTCCTTAATTCCCCTATTATTGAATATTTTTCCAAAACCTGGAACAACAGAAGCAGGACACAATTCCTTCGTCTGCAGAGCTGCCACTCAAAGTTCACTGTCCTCTACTTACACCACTGAGCACTCAGCAGCACAAATCCCAGCACCCAGAAACAAGAAAAAGTCATGGAGGGAAGGTCTGTTGAAGAGGGATCAGATGGCTCAGTACCACAGCAGGTGCTATGGCGACCACTGCTTGTTAGAATGAAGGCACAAAGCTATGCAAAAAAGAAGCACAATAATAAAAGATGTTTTCTGCCGTTTCCCATGTTATAGGGATGCAATAATTTACCCCAGAATTTAAATAATTACAATACTTAGCCTAGGCACAGCTCTAACAGTATAAACACAGCCTTTATCAGGACCTTCTCTCATCTTCTCCTAGAAGGAAGCTATGCTACACATCATCTCTTTGTGTTACAGCATCCACGGCACAGTTGTGCCATTTAAACCAAAAAAATAGTTGCACAAGATGCTGTTTATGTGATATCCACTCTACCAACCGTGCCAGCAAGAGAAATACAACAGGAGATCCTCACTAGCACAGCCATTAGGCTAGAGACACATGCCTACACCTTTAGCAGCAATGCAGTAATGCCTGCTTTGTTCACAGGAGATGATTTTACTATTTCCAGCCCTTTCCTAGCTAACAACGCATTAGTCAAAATCTTCATCAGCCACACCAGAAGCCACACCTAAGAAAGCTACCTCACTCTTTAAGCCATTTTCAATACCAAATCAAGACATTACAGCACTGCCAATACTCATGTGTTGCTGTTAACACTGACAAGGATGCCCTGTAAGAACCTGCAATGGAAACAGCACTAGTGTGCACTAATCTTTGAAGAGCTGAGTTCTTCCAGTACCACAGATGACAGGAAAAATAGCTGTGTTTGCCACCGATATAACACCAGTATAAGACCACAAAAGCGCAAGAATAGTGTTCAACGTGCAGTGAAACAGAGAGAGGCCTTAAGGACTTGCCTACATAAAGATTAAAAACAAGACGAAAGCCCTCTCCGACTTGTGTATTTAAAAGAAAGTCAGATTTCTCATCACAATATCACCACCCTGACTACAGGCTCTGCCTAACAAAGTGCGACGGATCAAATGCCAGCAGTGGCAGAGGCCAGTGCCACCCTTGCTTCTTTCGCTCCTCCTGCACCAAAGGCCTGACCCCCCGGCACCCAAGCAGCTGGAAGGAGAGTGTCAATGCTCTGGCATCCCATTTTGCTGTTAAAATCACAGGACAGCTGAAGGCTTGGGCATGTATTTGTTTTGTCCAACTTGCCTACAGAGCACGGTAACCTCTGACAAATGAGCAGAAAGCTGACGGACCTTAACTCTCTAAACTGAGAGCGCTGCTACTCTCCACATCTCTACGGCCTCCAGTTGAGTGGACCCAAGACTTTCATCCCACCTGGCATCAACTGCCCACGTTGGATCAGAGACAGCAACTCGTCTTTGCAGCCTTTAGGGATCCCTGAGGCCAGGCACTCTGTTTTAAAACAGTATGGAGGAGACTGCAGCAACACAAACTGACCCAACCAGATACAGGATCGCAATGATGGTCTTCATGCCTGACATGATTTCATACAACCACTTCAACCGCAACCGGCTGCTCCTTAAGTCTAGGCAAATTTGGGTGTGTCATCGCAGCACGAGCTCAGTGACCCAGGATCCAAAGTCTGGTCCGTACTGGGCATCCAGCTAACCCTACCACTGTAACAACAGAACTGATGGTTATTTTCAGACAGAACAACTGGGGAAAATTAAAAAGTGCCTTTGATATGAAGGCCAGAAAGGAAACAAGGGGTTTGTTTGGGGATTTTTTTTTTTTATTTGTTTTGGTTTTTAACCAGCACCTGAACAGTGGTCTTTACCTTAGCTGTCTCAGAGGCCCAATCCCACAGTATCTCTGTAGGAGTTTTACAGGAACAACACTGGAATTAAAGGTCTGCAGTACTGAAAAGGACAACGGAAGAGATAGGTGTCATTTTCTGTGGTATACCATCATCACTCAAGTAGGAAGAAGACTTGCAGCCCATTGCCAGGAGGCTCTTCTGACTGACTTTCTCAAACGTGCAAAAAAGGCATCACAGCCTTTGCTAGCTCTGCTGATTAAAGATAGACAGCACTTCATCTGACTTTTTCTTTTGCAATAAGATGACCATAATTCACATTTAATATGCTGCAAAGTCATCTGCCTTCCAAGTACAAGAGCATGTTCTGCTGAAAGTCACTGCTGTTAGCTCAAATTTAAACTCAATATTGCAGGACAGATATTACATTGCTATTAATAATAAATAATCATGATAATGTTTTCCCTTAATAGAGCATCTCATCCCAAAGGATCCTAACCACTTTATAAACTCTGGACCAAGTTCCATCCACTGCTACAACCCTGTAACCTCTGCCTGATTTGCATAGGTGCAGAGGAACATAGAAATTAATTAGAGCTGCACCAGATCTGTGAATTATTTCTCTATAGCTGATGTTCCTCCCACTTCAGGAGTTAATCAAAAGATGTATTGCCAATGCTTTAATGAGGGGTTATCAAAAACATTGTCCGGGCAGCTGGCCCATACTGCAAGCCTGTGTGATGGCAGTGATTCCTGGGAAGGGGCCGGGGGGGGGGAGGCAGAAGGTGTGGATCTGAGCAGTACTATGTACATTTCTCTCTAAAGATGCTCCCTCATGACCCCAATCAAGTATAGAAGCAGCACTGGTCAGCCAACAAATTTAAGTGCTCCTTAAGGGGAACAACCTCTGGAGGGCTGGGAAAGTCATATTCTGTATAGTCCCCAGGCAGAACAGACTCCTACCATGCACTACTACAATATAAACATTTTAAAAAGTAATACTATGTAGACATGGTTGTGAACACGTGCAGTGAATATTCAACACACAGCTCCATCTTCCCATCTTTAACTTAAGATGAAAGAGTAAGCAAAACCACTGTAAATAGAATTAAGGGTAACATCTCCAGGGACATGCATTAAAAACATCTGGTACTTGATTCTTCACAAAAGCAAAACATTTGCTCCCCAGAAACACTTACATGAACCTCAGGAAAAAATCCTCTTTAGCTGAGTTGACTCAATCACCAACAGGACAAGGCACATAGAAATGTTTGTGCCTTCCCCTTCTACTTCGAGCTGAAGTGTCAAGGACTTCTCAGCACCAGCTGCAGTAAGTCACTTCACCTGATGTGGCAGCTATTTAGTCACACAGGGCAACCGTTTCAGTCAGGATCTGAAGAATGTCATATTTAATTGAACAAGGGGGAGGGATTACACTGTGAAAAGTCATGTCTTGACAGTTTTGAACTAAGTGGAGGGTCGTATCATATTGTCTGTGCCAGCAACTCTTCTGATGCTAAGCACAAATAGGCACTATGGGAACACATTTTTCCCTTGTATGCAAACACATGTCCCATGCCTGATCGGGCTTGGGATACGACTGTATTGCCAATGCATGCAGGCAGGGGAAAAGCAGACCACTTCTAGCAAACATGCCAAACTTTTCAGCTCAGGGAGAAGGGAAAATGCCCTTATTCAACACTAGGACTATTTTCTGTGCTTACCTAAACACTCAGACATTGATCTTTCTTGACCACCAAGCAGCAAGTCAGTCAGGACATTAGTTTTGCATTATGCTACAGGGAACAAGCACAAACACCAATAAACAAAAGAGCTCCTGAGCGAGCAGAATAGACCGGAGGCAGGAAAGAGAAAGGGCCGATCAGCCCCACTTTGTAGAAGCAAACAAGGAATTTGATTCCCTTCACACAGAAGTGACAGAGGCCATCAGCATATTTCACATAAAACACCACGGGTTTTATTCGTGCTTTCAGTCATTGTCCAAACCAGCCTGGTTTCCGATTCTCTCTTGAACTTGGTCTGTTCCAGAGACTTGCCCAACATCGGTCTAGCTCCTAAGAAAACTGCCATACAGAGTCAGACCCAGCTCAGGATCCTGTTTCTAACAGAGATGAGCACCAGAGGCTTAGAGGAAAAGTTAACAGGGCAAGTTTAAAGCCATTTTTCTTCCATTTTCTCCCCCCAACAGCTTCCAGGAAGCCACAGTCTGGGGACTTCCTCAGCTGGGGCGTGTATTCACACATTTGTGTTTTAATAGCGGTTGAAGGGCTACCGTTGCCAAAAACATGTTTCAAGCAGCAATACATCTACATGTCAGATGTACCAGTGAAAACAAAGCAACTGAGTTTTTCCCATCGCGTGGTCTGAGTTAAACACAGCTGCAGGGACACCTGTTTCACCCCACCTTCACCTCCAGAGACCACATCAGAAATAGGCCAGAGTGGATTTGAACACACTACAAATTCACAGTGTAAACGCAGCTCTAGATGGGCGACAGAAACACCACCAACTGCTTCCTTGGGCTTTTACTTTTTAATAATGAAACCTCCCCAACAAGGTTAAACTGACAACAAGCCAATTTAAAATAAAACGCAGGTACAGAAGAAAAGTTGGTCCCTGTCTCTTCCCAGGCCAGATATGCCTCCTCTCATACGGAAGCCAGACCTGGGCATATTAACAAATAACTCATGTCTGAACCTTCTCTGCTGCCATGCAGGACATTGTGTTTAAACCTCCTGAAGCCTCCATCTATGAGTAAAACCTCTGATATCCCTGTCTATGTCCTATCACTAGCTGCTGCATAACGTTTCTTGTGTGAAATCTCAAGAGGAAGAAAAAAAAAAAAACCAACAAAAAAACCACAAAATCAAGTTGAAAAAAAGAGGGGAAAAAAAAAAAAGGTTAGACCCACATCCTTTCCTTATCATAGTAAGGAACCTTTTTCCAGCTTCGGCTTTACTCAATCTATACAATGTTGCCCTTGCTTATCAGAGGCTTTTGAAACCCCTACTTGATGAATGCAATTGCACTCGTTCCCTCAAAACAGAAAATTCAGTGATTAAACCAAAATAATCACTCCAGGGCACAGCAGTTCCCAAGCAGGACGAGGAGAAGGAGCTGCCGGGGGGAGGTATTCCTCTCAGCAGATTGGGAACCACTGCTCTAGCCCCCTGTTTGCCCCTGTGTGAACATGCAAGAACTTTCATTGTTACAGATCCAATGCCTGAATTACCGAAAAAGCCCCCAAAACCAACACAAACAAAAAGCCCACACAACAACCAAACAGTAAAAATGTAACTCTGAAATAGCCAGGGGAAGAGTTATTTATAGTCCAAGAGATATTTCTGTAAATAATAATCCTTTAAGTAATACACTAAAAAAATTACCATGGCGTACATTATCACCTCGTAACAGGTTTAATCCCTGCTTAATGACCCTTCCATACATTTTCACTCACATTTCACTGCCCCTGCAACATACAAATAACAACCCTTGAGGAATGGGAGGAAACCAAATTAACTAGAGGTGAAAGGGAAATGAGAATGGTACCGTACTAATGAACAGGGAGAAAACACCTTTTTTTTTTTTCCTCTCCAGTCTGTTGATAGCAGATTGCATCAGCAAGTTATCAGTAACATCTCAGCTACATTAACTGTCAGCATCATTCATAAATTCAGCACATTTGGGAACAGATTTTTTTCTTCTTTAGCTGCAAATATTCAGAGAGGGACAAAACACGGTATTATGTTAAGCCCTCTGGAAAAATCACATCAATTGCATTTCCTTATTATTTGACAAATTTTGTTCTTGTACCAGATGTCTCGTGTCTGCCCGAAACCTCGTGGGATTCTACCTCTAAGGACACAGAGAAGCCGGGGCACTTCCACAAGCAACACCTGCAGGAAAGCGTGTCACAGGAAAGCTGACACGATTGTCGCCAAATTCATGTGTGTCAAACGTGAAACCTTGTTACCTTGATACTGCCTTTTATTTATGTTTTGTGGAATACGTATTTCTACATTACAAATTCATTCACACCGCATTCTGGCAACCAAGTCAGGCTTCTGGTGCAAGTGTTGTACCTTGAAAAAAAGTCAAAAGTGTATTATAAAAGACAAGAAACGCTCTGACCCAAAGACAAGCATTTCAAAGCACAGAAAGTAACACTGAGCAACGCTTCCAGACAAATGTCTGCACTGTACTTAAGGTTTTCAAGGTACTGCCTTAACTCTCTTAACTGCTTAATTTTCAAGGTTGAAAACACTGGCTGGCTGTGATATTAGCAGCATCTGAATGGTAACTAATTCTAATGAGTACGCCGGTAGCAATGTAGCACTAGGACATGCCACACGCATTTGTGAGGCTGAAAGCGACAGCGATCAGCCCACAGAGCTGCAGCCCCGGAGCCCAACCAAGCCACCCTGCCTCGCCAGCCTCAGCCAGGACTCACAGCCTTTCCCCGACACTTCTACCTTTTCCCACCTATACTCGTAGGGATAAATTAAGACTTCCATGCTCCGGAGGCTACTCCCCCTAAAATCCATCAGAAAACAAGTGTTTAAGGACCAGAGATCAGGAAGCTGAGAGAGCGGAGCTCAGACTTGGAGAAAGCGAGAAGCTTACACCAGTGCATGCCTACTCTCTCAGTCGCTCCTTCCCTTTGTACGTGATCTTAATTAAACCTCCAGTGTAAAAACGTTTCCTTTGCTCTCACCGTTTCCTGCCTCCCTCCCCTAGTTTGCAGCCGGGGGGGTCAGACCCGGCACGGCCCCAGCCCCCCACCCCGAGCAGCGTGGGTGCCCCCACGCCGGCAGCGGTGCTCGGCTCCCCGCTCCCCTGCCCAGGCGCCGGCCAAACGCGGGCAGGACGATGATTTTTCTCCTTTTTTCAGCCTGACTTTCCCCTTGTTACCGTCACCCGGATGACACCCGCTCCCTCCCACGCTGCGTGGGCTGGCTGTCAGGCCCGGCCCTGCCCAGGCTTGCCCCAGCATCCCGGGAGGGCCGGGTGCCCGCCGCCGGGGACCACACCGGCGGGGACGGATGTCACAACGGGATGCCGCAGCGACATCGCCCCCTACCCACCCTCGCCGCCGCCGCCCCCCCTCGGCCTGCTACAGCCGGGGAGCGCCGGGCACCCCCCTCCAAATGAACGGGGAAGATGGTGGCGGGGGTAAAACTCCGCGCTGAGGCGGCGTTTCGTTCCAGACAGCCCGCGGCGAGCCCGATCCCGGAACGGGGTCGCCCATGCCCCTCTCCCCGGTCGCCCCCGACTCACCCAGGGTCTTGACGGCGACCTGCCGGGTGAGCGGCGGCGGCAAGTTGACGCAGACCAAGTCGACGTCCTGGTGCAGCAGCACCTCGTCGATGCGGCTGGTGTAGAAGGGGACGCTCATCTCCTTGGCCAGCTCCTCCGCCTCCTCCGGCGTCCGGCCCCACAGCGCCTTCACGGCGAAGCCCTCCGCCTTCAGCAGCGGCACGATCACCCGCGCCGTCAGGCCGGTGCCGAACACCCCCACCCCGGGCAGCATGGCGGCGGCGGCGAGGGGCGAGGCGAGGCGGCACGGCGAGGGGAGGCGAGGCTCTCCCTCCTTCCCTCAGCGCCGGCCGGGGCGGGGGTAGGCGGCCGCCGGGCGGGCGGGAGAAGGAGGCAGCCCCCGCTGGCTGCCGCCGCCACCACCGGGGCCGGGACCAGCCGCCCCCCGCCTCAGCAGCGCCGCGGCCGCCGGCTGCCCCGCCATGCCCGCACCATCACACACGCCCCCGCGGAGGCGCCGGCGTCTGCCCTCCCTTACCGGACGGATAACCGCCTTCCCCCGGCGCAGGAGGCGGCGGCGGCAGCGCGGAGCTCAGCACCGCTCCTCTGCCATGGTCGCCGCCGGCGCCCGCTCGGCGCGGGGAGGGCGGGGCCTCGCTGTCACCTCCCGGGTGTTCCTGCCCCGCCCCGCCCCGCCATTGGCCACTGCCCGCACCTGGCCCCGCCCCCTCTCCACCATTGGCAGCCGCCAGCCCTCGGCCCCGCCCCGATACCGGCACCGGCGGGGCGCCCCCTGGGGAGCCGATGGGGCGCCGCCTCGCCCCGCCCCGCCCGGCGAACCGCGGGTCTGGAGCTGGGGGGAGGGCGGTACCGCGGCAGCCCTCGCCCCGCTGGTGTTGTCCGAGGGGCTTTCCCCTCCGCCTGGCGGCTGGGTTTCGAGGTACCTTCCCCCCCGCCGCGCCGACGGGCACGGGAAAGCAGCCGGCTCTTCCCCCGCGGGAGGGGCCGTGGTGGTGGGGGTCACGCCCGGTAAAGGCGCAGGAGAGGTGGGAGAGCCACGGCGGCAAACTGGCGTGAGGTGGTCGTGCCCGTTGGCCTTCAGTTCCCCAGCGATGCCACGTCCTAAAGCACGGGGGGAGCTGCCCTGAACCCCGGCACCGGGGCACCGGCTGTGCATAGCGTCGCACCCTGGCTTGTGGCTCCCAGGGAGGTCCCCCACCACACCTGGCCAGCCGGGATGCCCAGCCAAGGTCCCCACCACCCATCCCATAGCAGGCAGTCGCTCGTTTGCCCCCTTTACGTACATCAGCCTTCCAGTACCCAGAGGGGGCCTACAAGAAGGCTGGAGAGGGACTTTTTACAGGAGCATGTAGTGATAGGACAAGGGGTAATGGCTTCAAATTGAAAGAGGGAAGATTTAGATTAGATATTAGGAAGAGATTTTTCACTATGAAGTGGTGAGGCACTGGAACACGTTGCCCAGGGAAGCTGTGGATGCCCCATCCCTGGAAGTGTTCAAGGCCAGGCTGGATGGGGCTTTGAGCAGCCTGGTCTAGTGGGAGGTGTCCCTGCCCATGGCAGGGGGTTGGAACTAGATGATCTTTAAGGTCCCTTCCAACCCAAAGCATTCTGTGTTTCTGTGATTCTATGATCATGTCTCTTTGGCTTTACTGGGACATTGGTTCATGTTGGAAGGACTGAGAAGTGAAATCCAACACACAGAAGAGCAAACTCCTGCTCTTCCCACCTTTGCCCCTGTCCGGGATGAAAGATGGGCATCTTCTACTGACCTGGGGGCTGCCAGGTGAGCCCAGGACCAGCCAAGGACCGCAGCACCCTTGGGCCCTGCAGGGATTTGTGCGGAGCTTGTTCTTATGGAGGTGAATCTCTGCCCTGGCTCTGCTCAGATCAGCTGCTCTGAAAGCAGTGTGGCTCCGGTGAGTGCCCCACAGTTGCACTGCTGTCTATCTCGCTCTTAAAAAAAATAGATTATGTAACATCCTGATTCCAACTTACGAGTAAGAATAAAGATGATGTTTTTTCCATATATTGTCTTTTTTACCAGTTCCTAGGAGAAAAGAAGAGAAGGGTAAGGAAGGAAAGGGAGGAAAGAATGAGAGGAGAGGAAAGGGAAAAGGAAAGGGAAAGAAAAGACAAAAGACATTAAAAACCTTTCCTTATATACGATCCTGGAAACGTGCCAGGGACAGTGTTGCAAAGGTGATCCACCAGTGTTCGAAAAATCAGCCCTGGAAAGCCAGCACTCCTTTCCCATACTCTGGGAAGAGGTGTTGCTTTTTTTTTTTTTTCCCCCTGCTACCATCTCACAGCAAACACTTCTTTATTACAAAAAGCACAGACGCTGGAAGGATCGCCGCCAGTTAAGCATGTTTTGCTTTCCATGCACTATTAGCGCTGAAGCGAAGGAGAAGGATCCTCTTTGGCTTCTGACAATTGAAACACGATCCAGATCCATTTGTCAAATAACCGCAGCGGTATTACCTTTCTTGAAAATACAAAGATTGCGTTGGGGCTCTCCATCAGCCATTCAAACCTGTTTATAGGTGATGTTCCCAGGATGAGCAATTTGGAACATCTTTCTTGACTTATTTGCTTGTCTGCGCATAATAATAAACCCGGAGAAAGTAGCCAGGTTACAGGAACCAGGTAAATATGTGAGGGTCGAAGAGAAATAGATAATGTGTGAGGGTCGAAGAGAAATAGATGCTGTACACCTATTTAGTCATTATATAGCTTTTATTATTTTAGTAGGCACAAGCCACTCTATGATGATCTGTGTAAGGTCATTGTTTTGAGGAATTTTCAGTAAGGCATACAAAATGGGAATTAAGGGCTAGGGAACAAAATTGTTATGCTCTGCTAAGTCCATTGTTTTTCTAGAGAGAATTTTTCCTTGCTCTACTTTTTAAATGATTTGGTTGGTTTTTTTCTCCTGTTAGGTTAACATAGTTTTGCAGAGCTAAGCTGAGCGAATGGCACCCAGCTCTCGGTCCTCCAGTAGCCAAGCACATGTTACAACGCCAAATCTGAATCGCTGCATCTGCAATGGCGCTGCGTTCCCCCTCATTTGTTGTGGGGGCTTCTGGGGACATACCCCACAGCCATTTGTACCGGAGCGGGGTGCGATTCTTTCTCAATTGTGTGAAATAGGGCCACCACACTACGCTTGCCCGTCCTTGTGAGCACCCAGGAGGGCTGAGGGAAGCCGATGAAGGGCAACCAGCCTTTCGGTAACGCAGTCCATGTCCTCACTGAGACGTAGGTGCCTGCAAACCTAAGTGAAAGCAGAATCTGTGCTCAAATCCACATCCCTTGTGCTGTCAGTTACTCCTGACTTGAAGCACTATCAAATCTGGGCAAGATTTTTTTGTGCAATGCAAACAAGGTTAAGGCGGCAGCAAAGTGCTTTGCTTTGAAGATGTGTCTAACGAGGACCGAGGTTCCCCGGGCTGTGTGTATTGAACTGCGAAGCCTCCGATGTTCTGTATATCAGATCTTTCCAATTCCAAGCCTGCCAGCCTTGTCAAGAGAGCTTGCATTTTATTCTTAAGGTTGCCAAAGCTTCCTTCAAAGAAGACACACACACACACGCAGACTTCCCTCACAGAGAATAATTTTGTTCCTTCTTGATGATTTTCTTAGCCTGAAATAAGTTATTAGCATAAAGTTGCATGTAGAAAACAACATACAAGTCTCATACATCCTTTTTTTGTTGCTAAATTCTGTAAATGATAGCAACCAGCAGGAAACTAATAAAAATGTTGCAGTCACTATTCTGTTCCTTTTGCACACTTCAGTTAAGTTTTGCAGCTCTGTACAATGTACATGTAGGTACAGCTTTATGTGAGTAATCCTAACTTAACAGCTCTTCTACAGAATTCTGATATGGTTGTTTGCAGAGATTTGACACTGGCTTCTCAGTTGGATTTGATGTACTGTATGAAGTTATTTCTGTAGAACTATATTGGTTTCTTCTTAAATAAACCTTGAGATCGTAAAAGTCAGAAATCCTTATTCTTTTCACATTTTATTTCATTATTTTCATTTAACTTTTATTTAGCTTTCTATTTAGTTTTATTATTATTAAAGAAGCTAGTAAGTTGAAAGTGCTAGACATAAAAGGATATATAACTGCTATAAAAGGACCAATCAAGCATACATGACGTGCAAATACTTGTTATCTGTTGGCGTAAGTAAAATGCAGAAAGTTGGTGGTCTTCCAGATACAGATAACACTTAGCAGATAAAAGTCCTCAATTTGCTTTCCAAACATGTGACGGTGTCTTCCCACATATTGCAGAGGTTTCTATCTAGAGCCCGCTGAACTCAACAGAAAGATGAAGATACATCTGATAGAGCACCAGGATCCCACACTGTTTCTTTCTTACTTCTCTGTACTTAAAAGAAAATCTGGTCTTTCTCAGACTTTTTTAACATTTATCCTGACAGACTCCACAGCTGCGTTTCTCAAACCTCTCATACATCAGTCTGAACAACAATGGAAAGAGCTGAATAATACATAGCTTCAGTGAAATCCTGAAATGGAGCTTACTGTCTCTCCAAATACTTCTCAAATTCCAGGATTTTAAGATTAATTAGCTAATTTCCTTTTACATAAATCACTGTCTTCAAACATGAAGCGGCTGTGAATTTTCATTAACCAGTTGGCTCCTTCTGGGGCATGAGGTTTGCGATCACCACTACTGGGCTTCTTCTACAGCTTTGACACTTGAAATTATTTGCATGGAAATAATAGCGCCTCGGAGATGAGGAAAATGTGGTGATTCAGACCTGTCTGGTTCTCCCACTCAGCCATACTGACTCATCCACAGCTTTCGTATGCAGCACGAGAAAGGATGTGTGAGCTGAGTTGCTCAAGTCCTTTTTTACATCTAATGCCACACAACGGGCAGTTTCTCAGGCCGACAGGAATTTGTTCTTGCTAAGAGCCATACGCTTCGTTTTGGTGTCCCTTTGAATGCATTTCCACCAGGACAACCCACAGAAGTTCTTGCTCTGGGATCTAAAGGCAGGAACTGCTTTAAGGTTTGTAGTATTAAATGGCACAAAGCGCAATGGCAAGGACTAGAGAAGAGTAGACCACATGTGCTAGTGAAGGGTTCATAAGACATTCAGCCCTCCTCTGTCCCACTCAATGGGAGTTGTGCCCACTCCTGGAGTCTCTGAGCCTGTTCAGTACATTTGCTGAGTTTATTCCTTCCCAGTTTCCAGATCCTTTCTTTAGAAGATGTGTATGCCAAGTGCGGATGGGCTGTAAGGAAGCCAATGAGGCTTCAAGAAGCTACATCACTAACAAGATACTTCTGAAGGCATTGGTGCTCTGTTCACTAAGGCACCGAGGAGGACCTAAGTAAGCACAGTTTCCACTCTTTGACAATATGGACATCCTATGAAGGAAGACAAGCGCATGTATTCCCACTTTACATGCGGAGAAACTGAGGCTCAGAGAAAACGAGTGTAATGTTCTCTCTTGTTCTCTGTTGGGTCTTTTTGGGTGCTTGAGGAGGCACCCGAAATGGGGACACTCAGCTGGCAGACACTTACAGCTTTGGCCCAGCTGGCTTTCCTAAGCTCGTATCGGTCGCAGTTCAATAAAGTGAGAAAGCAGGTAGAGAACCTGTTAGCAAAGATGGACGTAGGATCCCTTAATGCAAGTAGGGAATGGGCACACAGCTGCATGGGTACAACCATGCCCCGTGGCGGTGCAATACGTGCTTAAAGCTCGCATCAGTCATTCCCTCCCAAAAGAAACATGGGTGTATGCACCAGACAGCACACATACGGGCACCGAATCATCAGATGTGTTGCATGCTATGCACCTGCAGATGAAATCCTTGACGTGCCTTCAGCAAACCAGACATACCTGAGACATACCGAGAGCACAACACTGAGTATTGGATCTGCACAGGAGGCAAGATTCCTGCCCACAATAAATTCAGCTTTTTCTACCTGTGCCTCAGCCCTTTGCTGCTCTGCCTGGGCTCCTGCCAGGCATCCAGAGGCCCTGGACAAATGCAGTGGACTGGGCAGAAGTAGCTAAAGCTTACTAAGCCACCTTAGCAAATGCATGGCTACTGAAATATGTAAGTAGACCCATGGAGAAGGGGATTCTTATATTAGTACTTTGCTGGGGGGAAAAAAAATAACACGGTGAACGAGTCATATAGAAATTCTTAATTCTGAAAAATGGTTTTAAACCTAAGCAGTAGTTTGTGGCAGATCACACTTTTTAAGCGCTGTGCGAATAGCTGTAATACACCGCCAAAGTGATTATTATTTTAGCAACAGAACATTGCACATTGTTTGCAGGGCAGCTGAGATGTTACGTTTGGATGAAAATAGCAGAGAATCATCCCTTTATTAGTCATGCAGGAGTGCGTGAAAGCCAGCACGTGGGATAACCCGACTTCTAAGCCTGCCCGTGCAGCATGGGTTTTGAAAGGGTTCAAGTTTGGTAGAAACCCCCTTTTATATGGGAACATAGCACAAGACTGCTCCGTGCTGGAGCCAGTTGCCCCCCTCCTCAAGTGTCCTCTCCCTGGAAGCAGCCGGGATTTCAACAGGACTTGAAAGGAGCCTCAACGGTGACAGTTATGGCACCGGTTTTAAAGCAAAATATATCTATCGCAGGAATAATTTTTGAATGTTAGGCGTGTTAAATACTGCAGATTTGGACAGCCTTCCAGGATACTGCAAATCAGTTACATTTTACAACAGAAAACCTGCTGCTGTTTGACAAAGGCTCGGTGATACAGGCAGGGTAGGCTGGAATTTCTGTCTACCTGTTGCAACAAGCCCAAGTCCTGTGTGCGCTAAGCATATACCAAATCCCAGGAGGATCTGTTTCCTGGGAACAGATGAACCCAGCTAATTGCTTCTGGAGAGTTCTTTCTTCTAATGCAGGCTTGTGTCCTGCTGCTGGTTTTTACACCTATATTTTTTTATGATGCTCAGTACAGAAACTTGCACTTTTCTTATGATCTGTCCAAACCCAGATTTTTTTAGCTTCCTGAACGCATTGAAATGCCACTCGTCTCTTTCCTCTCCCAGGCTATTGAAGGGAAAGGTACTTCACTGCACTACACACTGAGTCCCGCCCAGCCTGAAGGATGATCCTAGCCTTCCCTATTTGTTTCCATTTTGATTTTGAATTTATGGCACATGCATTTGGAGCTCTGGATTGGTACTGTGGTTATATTCAATCTGAACAAATAAATGCAAGTCAACAAGTCTTTCTTTTTCATGGATTGCGAAAAAAAAACAGTGAGAAAACACTTCAGGTCTACGCCAGTGCCATAGAACAAGCAGGGTTAGCGCAGTTTGCTTTCAGATATTGCCGTGCCTCTGCACAGCTATTGCTCCCTGAAAATCATGCTCTTTAAGACTGTAACGCTGTTAAACTTCAGGCTTTAGATTCGCCAACTGTGCTGATGCGATCGTGCTGAAGCCTGGCCTGCATTACCTGCCCTGTGACCTTGCTTCATTGAATCAATAACGCCCAACCATGTGTTCTTTATTTGCGCAAAGGGTAAATTCAGTCCAGTTCAGTCTAGGCTACTGTCTCTTCACAAATTCTCCTTTATCTGCAATAGTAAAACCATTATTTCAGGGTGTTTCTGGAGATTCTTTCTTCAATCCAGGCGAGTATTGAACACGTGTAATGTCTGTAGTGAAGAAGGTGAGCATTGTGCTCCTCAGGAAAGCACTAAAATCTCCTTGTTGGACAAGGAGGCCAGGCCATCCCTGGGGTCCCTCAGGTCCCCCTCCACATGGGGCAAGGAGAGTATGTTTGTCAAGTGCTTCAGGGGATCGGAAACTTGCAGCACTGTTTTCCTTATAACAAAGAAACAATCAGATGGTTTTCTAATTCGTTCTCTCCTAAGAGCCAAATGTATTTCTTGGCTTCTTCAGAGCTGGAGACTTCCTTCTTGAAATCAGGCTTAATCGCTTCCCCTTCCTCTTCTGCCTTGCCCCATGCCTGCTGTCATTCAGAACGGGTCCTTCCCTGGTGTGTCCGAAGCAACACGGTAAAAGTCAGCAATTTCTGGTGTCCAGGCCAGAATCATCACCGTCAAAACGAACAGGAGAGAACGGGTCTGGCACGAAATCTGCAAACTGAGGCAGGCAACCGGGCACGGGTTCTAATGAGGTTACATTTTTGAGATGTTCTTTGAAATCATAACAGCTAGAGACTGACTCCCAACTCAAGATAAACAGATAATTTCCACACCAGAAATTCCTGTTAATATTTAAGCAAGGCTTAATCGTTCTCTTGAAATGAAAATAGGCTCTTTCAAAGGAACTTTATTTAAGAGGAGAATGTTTCTTCAAAAGTATTTTAACAGCTCAGATCACTATATATATATCATCATCAGGCTTCGGGCATTAATCATTAGGAATAACACGGTTACTTAGCATTTTAGGAACCGGTGCAGCAACTGCGGTTTATTAAATAAACCCTCATGAAAGGACTTCATGATTTCTCATCAGAGTGAGGGCTGCAGCAGGGAGCTTCCAGTTACCCCACATCTCACCTAAAATGCACGGGATAGTGTTCCAGCTGCATACGTGCCGTTACGATGTTTAAGGACACGTCACCTTTCCGTGTAGGACAAATGACCGAAAGTATATGAATGAGCATCACTTAGTAAGAGGAGAATATATATATTTTTTAATTTTAATGAGGCTATGCTATAGCACTCAGCACTTCTAATATTAGAAAAGCATAGCAACATAGAAAGTAGGGCAGCTTTATTAAGGACATTTTGGAGTCACAAAACTAATGCAGTACACATCGGGCCGCATCCCACATATACTCTATGTGGGACACTGTAAAATGTACGACTCTGCTCCTGTTGTTCTAACACGAGACAAGACAAAGGCGGGTGCTGAATACGGCGGTGCAGTCACTGGCAGCCTTCAGCTGGATATCTCTGTCAGATGCATAATTTTTATTATTTACCATGAAAAGCTAGGCTGGCTTTAATCACATGTGCAAACCATTTTACAAATCCAGGTTAGAGCGTTGACCCTCAGACTTCAGACTTAACCGGATTTGATTCCACAGAGAAATAGTTTTCAGTGTAGTAAACGCTGTGATTGGGCAAGGCTCAAAGGCAAGTCAAAAATAAGCATTAAGCACTTGCCATGAAATCATGCACATCTTGAAAGGAGGGATGCTTGCATTTTCTTTCACTCATTTCACACTTGAAGAAACGCACTCATTTCAGATGGCAGTCGAGGGAAGGAGAAGCTCTGTGATTCGAGTGTTGGAATGTGACGTTCTCATCTTTGCGTGGTTTCCATCATTTCAGATATCTGAGCAAAGAATCACCGTGCCTTTTATTTGGCATAGAAAATGGCCCAGAATTAAATTGTGTCTTATGTTCATGACAATTAAGGAGAAGGAAATACTAATTCTTTTCCCACAGCAAATGCCCTGAGTGCAGGTTCAGAGCAGTCTTATGTGGATGCAAATCCTGCTCTGCCGTGTGTTAAACTCTGCACATAAGCGCAGTCACAAGGCTTTTACAATCCTGCAGTTATGCCTTTCATTCAAGGCAGACAAACCTGCCTTGAGTCGGTTCCCCCACATCAGACTTGCAGTAGAGCTAACCAGTCGCTAACAAGTTCTAGTGGCCCCCAATGTCATCTCCTATTTCTTTTTATCCACCGGGCAGCGAATCATGCAGTGGCATTTGATGTGAATAATGAGGGCTGCCAGCATGCTGCACTCAGCATGTTTATTTTGGGGGGTAAAAAAAAAAAAAAAAAGCAACCCAAAAGAAATTCTAAACGGTTTTGGAATAATTTAGAGGCAACATCTGGGATCAGGGAGTTTGGTAACCTGCACGCACAACAGTATCCTGGCAGAAGGACTAGGCTGTCCTTGGAAATGCCGCAGAGCCTGAGCCCTTCCAATTCCTGGGAGAAGATGCAACTGCAGTGAGTAGTGCGGTGGGATTCTGAAACTCTCCCACAGGAGTTATGCTGCGTTTGGGCTGGGCTGGATTAATACAAAACGTGGGCAGGACGTGTAATGCTGGAGTGACTCTGAGAGTCGGACAGAAAGGAGGGAAGGAGCAGACGAGTCCCAGGTAACAAACACATTAGTAAATAGCATCTCTTTCCCTGGGACGAACTGATGCATCAAGGCTGCTTCGCTTTTCATCCCCTGACTTCCCAGGATGCCAAACTCCATTTCTCCGGTTTTCTCCCTTCAGATGCAGCAGGTCGCAGTCCTAGAGACCTCACTGGTTGTGACTTACTGCTCCACAGATATCTCAGGCTCTTCCAAGCGTTTCTGGTCAGACCTACCTGATGGTTTCAGAGGTACCTCTCCATCACAAGAGATCTGTGGGGAACAAAAGCGGGACAAGACAAAGGTAGAGGGATGGGTGTTTGGAGCAGGGAAAGGCCAGGCAGAAAACACAATGCCTTGCTCCTCAGAAAGGCAGTACAGAGAAACGTGAGGCAAAAAGTACATTCGCCGGAAGCCCTTTGCGAGGGAGGGCTGGGGGTGGGTGGAGGTGAACCGAAACGGCAGCCAGCAGCGACAGGGTTAGCAGCCTGCCTCCTTCTCCCCCTCTTTCCTGACCACAGAGGCACAAAAACTTGCTACCTCCTGTTGTGAAAAATGAGCTGGGTGGAGCGATTCATCTGCGTGGGATTTGAACGATCTATTTTAATTGTCACTTAGAGGAGAAAGCAAGTGACCTTGGTTAAAGTTATCAGGTTTTATTCCTATTTTGCATTTGTATTTAATCATTTTTCCAAACAACAGCTGATGCCTGGTGGTTGGTAACCACTGAGATTTCTTCCATAGCACCTGAAGCTTTTTGCTATATTTCATACTTTCTTATTTTGCTAACTTAGAATGTGATACGTACACATTCTAATACTTAAACAACTTAAATTTTTATTCAAATGCTTAATGTTTACCTTTTATTATATTAGAAAATTGCAAATTATATCTTGTGTTTACTAGGTAATTCAATTTTTTTCCTAGGAGTTATGTTGCACTGCCTTTGGATAGAAATTAGGCTATAATAACATACAAAATGGCAACATTGGTTTTCATTATCAAATAAAGTCACATTAAGTGATTTGTATGTGAAAGAAGAAGAAGGTGTCAAAACACATCGTGTATTTAAAGTTAAGCGAACTATCAAACAAAGAAAACTGATGTTCGTGAAATAACTGTGAACCAGTGCTTAACCAGCCTAGAATGAATAGATCTCAGCCCTGGTGTCTCAGTTTATTCATAGAGCGGCGGGTAAGAAAAAGAAATTTCTAGCTTTTTTAACCTGTAATTAATTTCTCGTTTCTAATGAACAAGTCATTGACCAAGCTAAAATGAAGAAACTGAAATATAGGAAATATGTGTTCCTCACTTGCAATAAAGGCTCCAAGTGAAAAGAGCTTGTTCATCACTTCAACAAGTGGCTGTTCCAGGAGTTTGCTTACTGCCTTGGCTCCCCATTTCAGAGCTCTGCCTTTCTTTAAAACCTTGTTAGCAAACGTGTTACTAAAACACTGAGCTTTTAATGTGAGGACGGACTGGACCTCAGGTCTCCCCTCCTCTTCACAAGCAGTCGCCCTCTCTTGTGAGCTATGAGGTCGTAGCTGCCTTAGGAAAGATGGAAATATTCCATAGGGAGTGGGAGGGCTCTACTGGGAGGGAGAAGCTGAGAGCTGCCGGGAGCCTGAAACCAAGAACAACCTCCCAAAAGGTGGGAGATGAGATTTCATGTTGCCTCGTGGCAGATACGGGGGTTAAATTTGATTCTTCTGCGGCTGCAGAGTTGCCTTGACTGCAGAGTTCATGCAGAAGAGGGAAAATGCCAAAGGCCTCCGGATTTGCTGAGGGTGTGGTGAGATGAACTTAGGCCTTATGAAGCCTCCAGGTGCAGAACAGGCTGGGGAGGCACCAGTTTGGGCACCCTGCTGGCATTTAGACACAAGACATGCAGCTCAGCCTTGTCAGAGATGTGCGCGTTCGGCTGCCTGGAGAGCCAAGAGCCATGCATTGACACTTCTCAAATCCAGAGCAACTTACTTCTTTCAGGAAACAAATCAAAAGGCTAATTAGTGCATTCACCACAGTAGCTTTTATTTGCAACCAAATACAACTAGGGATGCTCAGTATTGTCCCCATTCTGTCTGTTCATGCTGTCATGCGTGATAATTTCATTTTGTTTTTAAATTGTGGTGCTTTCGCACACACCTTCAGATCACCTTCTGATATCTTACAGACTATTAGTAGTTTCCAGACTGGAGGTTAAAAAGCTTTGATCTTGAGGACTCAACCATTGGGAAGCGCATGGAAAGGTTGGGAGCACAGAAGGTTAAAACTCGATTTTGCGACTGCCAAAAATATTAAACTCAAGCAGCCATCTCACCCTCCTAAATCTAGCACAGAGTATTTTCCCATGTCACAATCAGCACATCCCAAAACAGAAACCAGATCTTCTGAGTTCCAGCCCAAAACCTCTCCACTGGGCTATGGTTATTGCGTCTGCATTAATTTTGCATTCCCACGTCTGGTAGAAAAGCACAGTTTTAAAGTCTTAAAATCCCAGTGAAACCTCCATTAACACCAAGAAGCTTCCAAGGCACCCTCAACACTGCTGACTGATTCCAAGTTTACTCCTCTTGAATTAGACTTGTTGCACAGCCGGCTTATGTTGATCATTTGCAGGAAAGAGGTTTCTCTGGTTTTTTGTAACAAACACATTGATTAGAACCACCCTGTTTCCACCAGGGGAAGCAGATGATTCATACCATGGGACCTTCTTTTCCACATCATAGTTCAGATGCATTGGCTACTTCCCTCTGCCGGAGGGAACCCAAATTCATTCTGGACAGACAGTCCAACCTACTGAGAGATCCCTCTGAGGTCAAGAGGTGCCTCTGGGGTCAACCCTTCCAGAGGTGCCAGTCGGGCCACGTTCAGCACTTGACGCTGCAGAGTGCTTCTAAATTAGACCTCAGGACTGGGTGAAGCAAGACACATAACTGAGGATTTGGACTGTGCAAACCAAAATGCTGAGGTCAAGATTTCCAGAAACCAAGATTTCTGGTCTGTCCCACTGCCCCTGGAAAACATTTTCAGCCTTTGTGCTGTGCTTGCTTTCTTGATTAAATACAGAAGTTGCCTGCATCCTCATAAACCTCCAGGGGAGGAGGAATACCACTGAGTTTTAAAGAGTTTTAAAAGCATAAGATGGCCTAATTTCCTCTCATGACTCCCAAAACTCTCTCCTAATTTCCTGACAAATAACTGCCACATTAATCAAATTGCAGCTTGCATGGCAAAATGTGATCTTGCCAGTTTCTGTGCCTGTAACTGTTTAGTGCTCCTTCAACTGACTTCTGAAAGCCTGGTTCAAATGGATAATTTTTTTTACATTCAGTTCATCTCCAAGGTTGAGAGAGCTTTGCCGTGTCCAATATACTGCTATAGAAAAGTCTTCTCAGTAGGAGAAGAGATATATACCACGTACAGTCATTACCTTTTAAACACCCAATCCCGCTGGATTGCCTGAGACAAAACAGAAACTACCCAGACAGGAACACCCTATTGATATGTGGAGGAAATTTCGGTGCTCTTCACAGAAGATGCAAGGGAAGGGGAGAGACAAGAGTGAAGCAGAATTTGCTGCCTTAGAAAAGGAAGATGAAGATGTTCAAAAGAAATGCCAAGTAGGACAGGAAAAGTAGGGAACTTGAAAAAAACTCTCTTTACAAGAGGTCCCCAAAAGAGACGGCATAAAACAAGCACAGAACTGTAGAGTTACTTGTAGGACTGGGCTGGCATTTGCTCACTTTTTTTTTGTTTGCAGGGAGCAAAACTCAGAACAGTTTTTGTCAGAAACGCAGTGTTTGGGGCATCTTCTCTCTCTCCAGGAATTCACTGTTGCTTCAGAGTTCCACAAAGAGCTCTTCCAGTTACCCAAAGAGTCATGGAAAAATGCTAAAAGAGTCCTCTCCCACCACCACCTCTTTTTAATTTCTTGCTGGAAACTTTTCACACTATCCATCATACAAGTCCTGTCAAACCTCCCTTCCAAACGAGCTGGACTCCCTGCAATTCCCCTAGGGAAGAAGTGAGTTTGTTGTTTGCTGCTGGTGAGCTGGACTGCAGAGCGTTTTGGTAACCTCCCCTCCCTGAAGTATTCCTCTTCCTTTGATCTGACACGGGCTCCCGTCAACACCAGCATGTGGGGAAGAGCAAAGGAGCTGGAGATAACCTCGTGCCTGGGGACCGCTCTTCTCCCTTCCCACTTGAAATGAAAACCCAGCTCTTTGCAACAGCAGAGGCTCCCTGAAGAGGCAAAGAGGGGACCGGGGTTCATGCTCCTTCATGAACAGGTCGGGCAGCGGCGTGCTGCTGCATGAGGGCTGTGCGAGGGATGCATTGTATCCCTGTGGGTAACCATCAGCCCCAACGCGCCAGCCTTACAGCCCTCCCGACTGAACCCAGAAGTCTCCCAAAGCCCCTGGCAAAGGTTTAGCCATGCGGCAAAACCCCATCGGTCCTTCCCTTGGCTGTGAAGCCTGAAACAGAAGGTACCAACAACCAAATAAATGTAGTAGGAGGAGAAGAGCCACAGCTGGGGCATAGATAGGGTGCCTGAATGTCTCCTGCTGCCTTTGAATGGACACTGTGCCAAAACAGCATCTGAGGGAGGTTTTTACTTTTATCCTGGACCCTCTTGCCGGATCGTCTGGCAGACCAGTTGGTGTTCCTGCATGGGAGCTATAGCTGGACATTTTGGGCTTTTCTGGAGTGCAGGATCTGACCAGACGTGCCCTGAGTGCTTGATAAACGCAGCCTTTCCCATGCATGGGCACAGCATCACTGCGCGGCCGTGCCATAGGTCCGACGCTCGCTGGCGGCACTGTGTGTACTCAGCACACAAACACCATCTGTACCCCACACACACAATGCACTCATGGCTTTCCAGAAACCTGAGGGCTGCCAAGGAGGCATTACGTTGCACACGCGGGCATCTTTGTACCCAAAATCTCCTAGGGAGAAACATGACAGCCTCCGCATGGGTCTTCCTCCATCTGCAGGAAGGCTTGGCTGTCCCTGTTGAATGGCCCCTCCGCACGTCCCTGTGTCCGCAATTCATCTGGTGCGCAGGCTGGGCTCCAACAGGCTGCGTGGGATGCCTCTTTTCAGCCAAGCTAGTGGAGGCTGTGTTATTCCTTACTTACCTCTGCCTGATCCTTCACCTATTTATTACATATGTATTAGTGCCTTTTCACCCGGCAGAAATAATTTTTAATGTGCCCACAGGGATGACTGTGTGAGATGCCACATCACGACAAACGAGGCATTTCATGTTCACGCAATGCCACCAGCGTTTCATCAGCAGATCCCAAAGCACTTTATAAATGAGTCTGGCATCTTTATCTCCAATTCACATACGGGGACACTGAGGCGCAGGTAGGTGGCGAATCTATGGTCGGTCTCAGCTCAGCAATGAATCCAGGGACAAAAACAACGTCTACTTGATTCAAGTCCAATATTGTATAAACAGGGGGTCCTGGGCTTGGTTGTTTGGCTTTTAAGCCCCTATTCACCACTTACTTTCATATCCCCCGTGTACGTTATACTTTTTCTTTCCCCAGTTGCAGAAGCCCCGTGTTGCGCACTTCACCCTTCCCTCCATGGCAAAACAGACGGGAGCCAGCTGACAGCAATCCGCTGCTTCTTTCTAGCACACATGTGATTTCTGATCGAAAGCCAGCAGCTCGGTTGGCAGGAAAAGACTGAAAAATATCATTGCAATTAATGTGGTGAAACTTGAAGCTACACCACCATCATCAATCCTGCAGAATGAAGCATAAAAGTGCAAAAAGACTAAGCGATGCTTTGCAAGCCATATGGGTGTTTTTTTCAGGGAGTGCTGGACAATTTTTAATAGACCAGTCAGATGGGCAAATTCCTGTGATTTTAGGGCAGGCTATGGGATGACAGAAAGTCTGTTAGATGGGCATCTCTGGTGGAACAAGGAAAAGAAAAGGAAGGTGGGTATCAGAACCACAGAGGGTTTAATACTGCTGGATTAATGCAGACAAAAACTCTTTAATGGCAATGTGCCTGGCTTGGGGTTGCAGAACCTCAGTCAAATTCAGCAGCAGCAGACTGAGATCAATATAGAGCAGAGTACCAATTAACATCCCCAGTTTTCAAGAGCATCCTTCATTTGTCCTCTAAAATTTCCTTTGTCTCTGTCACGGTTCAATAGACAGCACTGGCATTTCCCTTATAAGTTATGAAGCAGGTTGCAGCCAGCAGGAAAAGCAACACCATATACATTTGAAATCTGTGTTAATCATACATAGAAAAGCAACTTCCAGGTTTAAATACGTACAGTTACTCGCCTTACATCAGAGATTTACTTGAGAAACAGACATAATTTGTTAAGTAAATGCTTTTTTAATTCTCATCAGAGATATATTTCCTTAAAATACAGTGTATATCCTGTATATATAATATGGTCGTATTAGGGAAAATACAAACAAACTGCACTGAAGACAGAAAATGGTTAGATCAGTGCTGTCCTCTGAGACCAAGGCAGCTGCAGCTCCAGCATCTCTCTTTGTCCTCCTTCCCCTGAAGCACCCCCGCAAACATTTAAAAAGCAAAGTTCCAGCCTGAACACAGAATTTCATGACTTTAGTTGGCTGGGTTTAGTTGGTTACGTTACCTTGTTCCTTTGTCAGGGCAGGTCTCAACGGCAGGGCTGAACGGGCCAGCCAGGCTGAGTTTTACCCCTTGCCCCTTTACCTCCCTCCCTTCCTTTTTTATGAGATCTTTTACGTTTTTGCTCCCTATGGGGAAAGCTGGAGAAACACTTCAAACCAACAAGTGGAGACGGCAGCAACTGGCCCGCGAGCAGGGCAGGAAGCCCAGCTGCACCGCAAGCAGGTGCTGCATAGCTTGTGGTCGCTGAGGTCCCCTTGGCACCTTGTCACAGGGCGAGTCTCGCTTGGCAGCCATACCCGCCAGCCTGCAGGGTGTGACACAGCCAGCTCGAGCCTTGAGCAAGCCATCAGCCCCTTCCTACCTCTGCAAAACACTCCTGCGCCTCACCGGGCTGCTGGGGGGCTGCATTTGGCAGAGGAGTATTTTTTGTCTCCCATCTATCCTATTCCAGCGATACCTATCCCAGCAATAGGACGAGGGGCAATGGTTTCAAACTAGAGCAGGGCAGGTTTAGATGAGACATTAGGAAGAAGTTCTTTACAATGAGGTTGGTGAGACACTGGAACAGGTTGCCCAGAGAGGTGGTGGAGGCCCCATCCCTGGAGACATTCAAGGCCAGGCTGGATGAGGCTCTGAGCAACCTGATCTAGTTAAAGATGTCCCTGCTTACTGCAGGGGGGTTGGACTAGATGACCTTTAAAGGTCCCTTCCAACCCAACGCATTCTATGATTCTACCTTAGAATCTTAGAATGGTTTGGGTTTGAAGGGACCTTTAGAGGTAACCTGGTCCAATCCTCCTGTCGTAGGCAGGGACACCTCCCACTAGACCAGGTTACTCAAAGCCCCATCCAGCCTGGCCTTGAACACTTCCAGGGATGGGGCATCCACAGCTTCTCTGGGCAACCTGTCCCTCTGTCTCTTCACCCTCATCATAAAAAATTTCTTTATGTCCTATCTAAACCTACTCTCTTTCAGTTTAAAGCTGTTGCCCCTTGTCCTATCACTACAGTCCCTGGTAATGTCTTTCTCCATCTTTCTTATAACCTGCCTTTAATATATTGAAAGGCCATAATAAAGTTTCCCCAGAGCCTTCTCTTCTCCAGGCTGAACAACCCCAACTCTCTCAGCCTGTCCTCATAGGAGAGGTGCTCCAGCCCTCTGATGGTCTTTGTGGCCCTCCTCTGGACCCACTCCAACAGGTCCATGTCTTTCCTGTGCTGAGGACTCCAGAGCTGGACGCAGTGCTCCAGGTGGCATCTCACCAGAGTGGAGTAGAGGGACAGAATCGCCTCCCTTGACCTGCTGTCCACACTTTTTTTTATACAGCCCTGTATACAGTTGGCTTTCTGGGCTGTGAGCGCACATTGCTGGTTCATGTCCAATTTTTCATCCACCGATATCCCCAAGTCCTTCACCACAGGGCTGCTCTCAATCCATCTTCAGTAACAGAGCGTTTCAGAGGAGCAAAGTGTGACTACCTTGGATTGCACAGGTATTCACGGTGACAGCAAAAATAACGAGGAGTAATGGCTGGGACTATTTAGCAACCTGCCCACTGCCAGAAGCACCACAGAAAATTCACAGTGCTTCAGGA
The DNA here is from genome assembly GCF_028500815.1 of Rissa tridactyla. Lineage (NCBI taxonomy): Eukaryota > Metazoa > Chordata > Aves > Charadriiformes > Laridae > Rissa > Rissa tridactyla. Next base: position 96,423,689 of record NC_071467.1, read on the forward strand.
CTGGATGCTCTAGGGTCTTTACATACCCTACCAGAGGGATTTTGCCTCAGGAGTGGCCTGCTTTAGATATAGCCATTTTTCCCTATGTCTCCCCTAATGAGCACTTCAGTTCAGGTCGCTCTGGCAGGGGCAACGTACTCCCAGGCACTATTTTCCCAAGGGAAGCGGGGGACTTCCCAGCCATGGACAGTTCATGCAACCGCAGGCTTCAGGAAGGTGGCAATGCTAATTGCTCTGTATTAATTTAATTAATTTTAGTTAATTGCTCTGGTGAGTGCAGCCTGCTGCCAGCTGTACCTCCTCCCAGTGAAGGACTGAACTACTGGATTTGCTCTGAGTAGGGACCAAAAAAATCACTTGTCCTGAGCAGGGGTGTCCGAGGTGACCGGGATGATGCCAGGGACGGTGGCACACCCCAGGAAGCAGTACGGCGCAGACAGATGAGGGTACCCAGCCACCCAGCCCCCACATACCGCTGCCCTGGGAAGGTTTTAGGGCTAAGACTTTGTCCAGGGGAGCAGTTGCCCATACTTGAGGGGTCTGAGCCACAGCATGCAGAAGCCAATGTGTGCCCCGCGAGACGCGTATGCAGGGATTAAGCTCTGCCTCTGCAACTCCTCCCCCCCATCACTGGGTGCCCTGCACCATACCCAGGGGTTTGACAGCAAGCTCAGCCCACCCCCTCACAATTTTCAGTGAGAGGACGTCCTTTGCCTGGCGATTTATTTTGGCAGGTCTCCAGCTGTGCACAACCTCATGCACATGTGTAGTCCTACTTACGCCTCTGGCCAGTCAAAGCCACCCAACTACAGATATGATAGACTGCATAAGAAAAGAACAAATGTTCAAAGAGCACAAGACTGGTTTTTCTACAAGCTCTCACTTTGCTGCTTCTTTGGGAAAGAGGCCTATCTACATAAATTAGGTCAACAACTAATTAAAGGGCGGGAGCAGGAATGGGGAGAGGTGAGTTACAATCTCCATTCCGTCCCACGGCCAGATTCCACTTTAGTTGCATTGGGTTAACCTTTGGTGTCAGCCTTGGTAGCAATGTATGTGGAGCAATTCACCTGGAAATCTAAAATATGATCAGACCTGGTGAAAGCAAGCTTATTGGTATTTATTTTTCATAAAGCGCATGACCTGAACAAAGCCACCTTTACTTTTTTCCCCACTTCGCCTTTCGTTTAAGTTTATAGCACGTTACGGTGACTCCACCGTGCTGCAGCCATCATATCATCTTATGATTCTGAAGAAAGAAATCGTATTTGATTTTGTCACCTGAATTTCATTTATTGTCAGAGACAGATTGTTGGCACTTCTGCACTTTGTTGTATGTTTATATGAGAAAGGCTTTTGAGATGAGGAATAAGGAGATGTCGGGATTTCTGTTCAGAGCCGTATTTCTAGAGCACTTTATCATTTATAAAAATTCACTCCAGCCAAAAAGTAGATTATTTTTATTGATTGATACAATTGGTAATTCTTGTATTTCAGAAATGTAAAGGAAAACACTCGTCATAGATATATATTCTGCTCACATGCATTGGAAGGACACGGATCAGTGAGTAGGGAAACAGCGAGAGAGATGAAGGATTTGGGCACATAGAGCAGCAGGAGGGATATTTTCTCTGCGCCCACAGCTCTGGGTGAGCAAGGGACACAGGTTTTGTTTGGAGCCTGCCTGCTGCACAACCGAGACATGGACATTTTGGCCCAAATCCAAAGGTGAGGAGCCGCAGCACCCTGCAGGTACCCGCCAGCAGGGTCAGTGGGATATAGTTAGGGGTTGACGGATCTGGCAGCCCGGGAGAGGAGAGGCCACCACAACTCCACTCCCCCAGGTCCAAACCGTAGCTGAGAATATATTCCCAGTAGGCACACACACAAACACATGTATGTATACACCACCTATATACATAGATACACACGACCAGCCACACAAATCAATACAGAAACACTCAGCATTCACGCAAACACATGCAGCACCAACAGCCTTGTCCTGTTCCCTTCTTAGCCTGATAAGGGGTGAAGATCCACTAGCAGGGGAAATAAATAAAGAAATGAATGAATGAATGAATAAATAAATAAATAAATAAAATGTGGATCCCTCTGGTAGCTGCTCATAGACATTCAGCCTGCCCAGCAGCTGGCACTGGATCCTCTCACTTCCAGTTGCCTCCTGTGCAGATACACACACACACACAGAGGTCTCCCAGCAGACCCCAAGTTGGCCAGGACCCCTTGGGTCACCAGCTCCTCCAGCTTCCTGACGCACAGGACACATGCACACCCAGCCCAGACTTACGGCCACTTCCATACCCAGCTCCCTGGCCACTTACCCTTCCATCCAGCTAGTCCATCTCAGTATTTGCTCCTCATGACACACCAACATACATGCCCAGCCTGGCTCCAGTTGCTGGCACCATGAATGCCTGGGTGCCTGTGACCCCCGGTCCCACTCCAGCAGCTAGCACTTGCACCCTGTACAGACAGGCACACACTGATAGGGAGACCCTCACCCAGGAAAAAAGGGTTTAACACAGAGACGGGACAGACTGCACTGGTCAGGAGCAGACAAGCATCCTGGCCAGCCCCTGCTTACCCTTAAAACCAAATTTTCCCACGCTTGTTCCTCCCCAGACCACTTCGCTCCCTCCTTATCCTCACCTTTGGATCCTCCTCAAAACCTCTCGTAATAAGTCTTGGGCAATCCCAACACGCTCATCCCCTGCACCTCATGATGAGTCGCCCACCCCTAAGCAGGGACCCCCTCGGTCTGTGTGATGTCCTGGAGATAGTCTGGGGAGGAGCCAGGGCAGGGAGTTTTTGGGTTCCTTCACTCGTGTATGTGGAGATGAGCCTTTTACCACCTAATCTAACAGGGCGGAGAGAGCAAGGGGTCAAAAACATGAGGGGAGAGGGAAAGGCGTAAGAAATTCTGGAGTTGACACCAATAAAACAGGGAAGAGCCCACTAGGCTGAGGTGATGAAGCTTTCAGGCCCACAGCCTCCTCCAGCAGCTAAGGGGAGCCAATGCAGCCTGTTGTAAAAAAGTCTAACGCTCACGACTGCGGAATTCGCATTGAGCCAGGGGATGTACTTCACTGTGCTGCACCATTTTCCCTTCAGTCCCCAGCCAGAACTCTCTGCATTCACCAGACTAGAAATGTTCCCTCCCTCCCTCCAGGGTTCCGTACCTCACCATTTTGCCAGCTTCTCACCCAAAAGCATCCCTGACAAACACCTGCAGAAACGAACAGCAGAGCATTGCAAATAAATGCTGTATAGCCTTAGAGGATAGTTCAGGCTTGCATAAAAAAGGCATCTTTCCCCAAGATACCACAATCATAGCAATTCCCTTTCCAAAGGCCAATTCTTTCAGCTCAGGTCTTCTCGAGTATCCCCTTGGATACACTCAGGCTCAAAATCGTGCTTCATTCTTCCTGGATCTGGAAATAAATGCCCTAAAACCAATTTCAAAATCAATCAGTAAAGATTTGAACTCCAGGCTCGGGTTTCCATCCCCTGGGTCTCTGCAGGGTGAAAGATCTCTGGGAGAGGATCCATACAGCGCCAAGCACCAACTTCCATCTCCACTAGGGGCTCTACGCCCTACTGTGGTTTGATAACGGTAACACTAGAGCAACAGAAGATTATATCCTAGCACTATAAAATCACTCTTCTTGATATGAGTGTGCTGATAATCCTCCAAGCCTATCTACAGTCTTTTTTCCGGTTCTTCCATCAGCAGCAGGACTAACAAAGCCCGGTTCCTTGTGTTCCCCAAGCCCTCTCGTGCAATACCTTCCCATGACCTTTTGCCCCTCTCCAGATCCCACCAAAATGTTCTGCCCCTTCTCTGTCTCTACCCTCCCACCCGGAGACTATACATGGCGTGACTGGTCGGAAGCCATGTGAATGCTGCTTGGGGAGGTCTGGAGACATCAAACAGACTCTGATGAATTTTCCCTCTAGTCCTCTATTCAGCTAATGGTTTTCAAAAATCTTAAAGAGCTGAAGCTGCTGAAACTTCTACCTCTCTGGGGAATTTGGCTAAAGGTGACAGAAAGTTCAAAACTTTTGGCAGAAAGCGGAATGGCTGGACGGATATAGCATGACTATATCCCTCAATTCTTTGGGAAACCAGATAATAAAACATACTGAGTTTCCAGAAGAGGCTATGAGAATACTCCTCCAAGAAGATGACTTCTTTTAAAATTTGGTCCAATCCCTCTGTAGGAGACAGTCTGTATGAAGGGAAAGGAGAGTGCCTGGTGCCTAACAGGTATAAGGGGCTGGAGAACGTGTAAGCAATGGGTGATGGCACTTGTGTCATTCTCAGCTGCCCTCCAATCCCAGCAAGCTGTGAGCGGCCAGCGTGCCTTACAGCAGCTCTTTAACTACGGGGGGGGGGCCAACAGCCGCGCTGCCCCCTCTCCTGGCCAGGTGTCACACAGATGGCTCTGCCATGGGTGCAGAAAACTGAGTGCAGTTGGGAACTTCAGCCTAAAATTACCGATGACTTATCCAGTTTCAGCCTTGCTCATAAACCAAAGCCACGCAGAGCCTCCTTTCCCATGCAGAGGGAACTCACAGTGAACAGGAAACTCTCCTGACCGAGAGGAAAAGAGATATGGACTCTCAGATCTCGACATCCCAGCCTGCTCCAGTTTGCACCCCTTTAGTCAGGAAGTTTGGGTGGAAGGTGCCTCGGACCCTCTTGTCTTCAAGGAGAGGATCCCATAAGTGCATCTCCTTTAAAATACAATTTTCAGTGGATTAGTGAATATTAGTTTACCCAGGCATGGTGATTAAACTAAGCCTGAATCAGTGATGCCTCCAGGGGAACCTAGAGAGAGGCTTATTTCTTCAGTTTTCTCCTCTTCCGTAAATTTCAGAGCAACCTCAGGAGAAATTAACACAAAAATACCTTCTCCTTATGTTCTGCTCTGTAGGGAAATACTTGGATTTCTGCAAGGTTTTTTTTCAAAAGATCTGTAAACAGATTTACCGCTGACCACAGCCAGATCTCTCTGTTGAAAAGCGAAAAACTAAAGACAGAAGGAGAGAAACCCAGGTGGGTCAGTTGGTGCAGCACGCCTCAGGTCAGCAACACTTCGCCCTGCCACGCACCAGTATAATCTTCTCGGAAACCTTCGTCCAGGCGACATCTTCACAGCACTTCAGATGTTTCACTTCTCCTTTTTTTTTTTAATTAACTACCTGTCTTTTAATTTTTTTTTCCTTGCTCTCAAGGATGCTGCACGATCCTATTTCCCTGCAGATTTGATGGAAACAGGGGCATACGCCACCTTCACATTTTCTGGATGAAGTGGAAGTGCGGCACCCAGCACCAGGCGGGGCACGGCAATACAAGTGTTTGGCTGCATATGAAATACATGTTCAGTAAAGAATGAGACTAATGAAGACGGCAGGACTCCGAGCGAGCACAAACCTTGCATGGTGTTGCCATCTTGGATTTTAAACCAAAATGTCAATTAAAGATTTGAATGAGGTCAACTGCAGTGACCGAGCTAACCGAGATGCAATCAATAGCAGGCTGACCTCTCCTACCCTTCTTCCCCCAAACCTCCTCTTCTTTTGTGTACACTTACTGCTCCTGGGGCGAAAAAGAAAAACGGAGATTAGCACTAATTAGTTCTTACTTAACACGGTTTTTAAATAGTTAACTCTTCTCTTTCCTGCTGGTTTTTAACATATGCACCACACCCTGTTTATGGTTGGTAGGGAAGGTTTTTAATGCTTTTAACATCCTCTTTTCGCAGGTCTTTTGCTAAAAGTTACAGAGAATGCCGTCTAAAGCAAGCTATAGGTGACACCATACAGTTAACGCTCACATGCAAGGAATACTCTTGAGGAAAGTTGTGATCCTGAAGGGCATCCCATGGGATATATTCTATAAATCAAATACGTCTAACAAAATCTATGGCTATTTTCTGCCTCCGTGCAACACACCATTCCCTAGAGAAGCTGGTACTCTGATGGCTGACAGCTAGGAGGAACAGGAATAACTGCAGGCTGCTGCCAACTCTGTCTCGGAAAGTCTGTAGGCTTTTACCACTGACTATCGGGAATATTTGCTTGATGGACAGTATGGGAATGGAACATAGAGAAATAAATGTTATATCCACTGATAAATACCAAAAACATCCATAAGCCAACAAAATGCTTTAAAAATGTGTAAATAAAATGCCTATGCGTTCGTGGTACTGTGTGCTGCTGTGCACATGCACGAATGTGTGTGTTGAATGCACACCCGGCAGTGAGGAGGATGCAGCTGAAGCTGAGTCTGTGTTGATCAGGGACTCTCTCTGCTGCCCGAGGAACTGGCTGCCAAATTACCTAGCTGCCCGTCACATAAACAAATGAATTTATATAAAAATAAATTTATATAGATGATATTTATAAGAGTAAGTTGAAGAGAAAGTCCTTATTGTTTGGCGGAGATGAGACGGTAGAGGCACACGGAGGAGCAAACCTGGCAACAGCCCTTCACGATGTAAACGGTGCAGGGATGGCAGGTGAGGTAGCGCCTGGGGACTGAAGGTGTTGCTGGGTGTAAGATAAACGCATTGCAGAGTGGAGCATTGGGCACACTGCTAAACACCAGGGATGGGTAACTACCCAGAGAACCAGAAAAATCATTTTCATAACAGCTTTATGGATTAGGATACTCTCAGGGGGTTTCAGGGTTGCCACTCTGTGCCCATTGTTGTGATCCTTGGGTTCTTCAATCCATCACAAAACATTTCCCCTACCTCCAAGCTCAGGCTTCATTTTAGTTTTTAAAACAGAACTCGGGTAAACGGAGCAACCTCACTCTCACCTCAGAATATTTTAGGTCTTGTCACGACCCCACAGACCAGCAGGAATCTTTGCGGAGGCAGATTTCAGCCCAGATTTTAAAATCGTTTACTTTGCTCCTGCTGCTTTTCATCTATTTTCTGTCCTCCTGGTGTGTATTTTTCTGTCCTGCTGGCTGTGGTGCTGCATACTAATCGAGCAATACTTGGCCCATCCCCAGAGGAAGTTGCGCGCAGGTTTACTGGGGAACAGAGGAGCGAGAAGGAATTTCAGCGCATCCAATCCCCCTCCCACCGATGGGATGCCTTCAGGTAACAGCAGATAATTTGACTCCAGCCATTTCCTATTGTACTGCTGCTGAAAGAGCACTACCGCCAAAGAAACATATCCAGCATCCTCTCTCTGATTATATATGTACTGCAAAAGCTTACAAAACTATAACGTTTGTGTGTTTCTTAAAGTGCTTAGAGATGGAGGCCTGTCCTGCTAAATCCCCTCTGCTTCTGATTCAGGCCGACAACCTGCAAATTTTGTCTCTTGCTGTAAACGCACGCGTGAGAAAGGCTGGGCTGATCTTCCAACGCAGATAGGAAGCGATTTCCTTCAGGAGGTGTAGGAAGAGTAGCAGGAGGTTATTTTCATTCTTCACGCGATTATTAGCCGCTCCTTAGCAGCACTAGTTTGGGGTTGCGTAGTACGCTTGGCGAGAGAAGCCTTTTGCCCCTCAATCATTTCCTTTCATTCCTCAGGCCGGTGCAAAGGTGATAAAGAGGCAGCCGCTCATATTCGGCTGAGCGGGCAAAGGAACGTATTTGGTGTTCCGGGTCAGATAACTACGAGCGGGTGGGTAAACCGCAAATTAGAAGCCGGTAAGGACTGTTCATTGTTATTTATCGTCGCCTCCCATGTCTCGGGGTGGGGAATCTTTCTCCCCCGGCTGGCAGCTCGGCGGGAGGAGCGGGAGCCGCCATCGGAGCGGCACTGCCGCCCTCTCTCGGCTCCGCGGGACGGAGAGACACTCCGAACCCTCCGCATTCCCAGCACAGGCAGCCACTGGCAAACAAACAAGGAAAAAACCAACCAACCAACCAAAACAAGCACAACAACAACGAAAAAGAATAAGAGAAAAAAGAGATGAAAGAAAGAAGAAAGAAGAAAGAAGAAAGAAGAAAGAAGAAAGAAGAAAGAAGAAAGAAGAAAGAAGGGAAGGGAAGGGAAGGGAAGGGAAGGGAAGGGAAGGGAAGGGAAGGGAAGGGAAGGGAAGGGAAGGGAAGGGAAGGGAAGGGGAAAAAGAGAAGGAAGAAGGAGAAGGAAGACAAATAAAAGAGAAGAAGAGCAGAAAAGAGAATAAAAGAAAAAAGAAGAAAAAAGAGAAAGGAGAAGGAGGAAGGAGAAGGAGGAATGGGAAGAAAGAAGAAAAAAGGGGGAGGGGGGAAAGAAAAAAAGGAAAAAGGGAAAAAAGAAGAAAATCAAGAAAAGAGAAAGAAGAAAAAAGGGGGGAAAAAAGGAAAAGAAAGAAAAAGAGTGTTATTCACTGAGGGGGTGGTCAAGCACTGGAACAAGCTCGCAGGGAAGTTGTCATGGCCCCATGCCTGTCGCTGTTCAATAAGCATTTGCACAACGCTCTTAGACACATGCTTTCACTCTTTGGTTGCCCTGTGCGGAGTCAGGAGTCGGACTCAATGACCGTCGTGGGTCCCCTTCAATTCAGCATATTCTACGATTCTAAGTACTAGTTCTAAAACTCAATTCAACTTCTAGTACTTGGAGGACAGGATCTCAAAGTACTATGCAAATGCTAACATTCAATTAAATGATAAAAGGAAAATATAAATTTGTCCTACCACAACCTTTCTCATTAGATATTTTTAAAGAGTATTACATTAAAACAAGGACAGGCTGTATTAACTACCAGCAACTAAATGGTATCAGACCTACCAATTCTTGCTTCTGGGGTGGGGAACATGTTATGCCATGCACTGTGCAATACGGCAACGTAGAAGACACGCAGGGAAGTGAAACAGAAAACATTATCTCCATTTCACAGGTTCAGAAGAGAGGCACAAGAAGACTAAAAAGAAGACACAAAGTCGCTTCTGCTCCGGACTGAGCTGGGGATATGGCACAAAACCATAAGCATTTTGATCTGCTCCAACACGGCATTTCAAAGAAGCAGGAGATGAGATGCGTCCAGATGTCTCTGTGCCATTATTGATGCAACATTTTGCCATTTGTACTGGTAGGGCTTCTGGAGGAACAAAGACTTTCCTCCTTCTGTCATAACTGCCCGGAGGTTCTCCTGACCTTTTTTTCCCCTTCCATTTTTCCAGGTGATTAAATTGCGCAGTCAGAAAGCATGACTATCATGCCAAGAAGCCAGCAATTTTAACACCACAAAAGGATAATTCCGTAATACTTCAGGCCATATTAGTTTCAGCACAGACTGACCCTCAGCCGGGGATGACAGAGCGCCAGCAGCTCCCAGCACAATGACTGACAGAACTGGGACATGGCAAATTGCACTTTCGAAGCCCCCAGCAGAACAAGAGCTAGGGGATAGGCTTTGCATTAAAAGCAGTCATGTACTATATCCTTAGTACAAGGGATAAAGTCGGACAGCCCATGACTACTTCCCTTATAAACCGTTTCGTTTGAAACATTTTCCACCCTCCTCTCATTCTTCCCCTTTGCTAGTCTGTAACAGACAGTTGTCTGTACTACCTGTGTAACATAACTTACATTCTTACACTATACTACAGATTTGTACTAAATTAAAGGCGTTTTGCTACCTGTGGATATCACATTAATTGAAAGAACAGCTTAGGGTGTGACATCTGTTGATGGGTGCGTAAAAAGGCTGCTTTCCCTCCCCTCAACTCCATGCTACAATTGACCCTCTGTACATCATTGTTGTATTGGAGGTCTCTGTACTGCATCCGTAAGGACTACGGCACAATTGAGGCACCCAAGCGTACAAGACTTTGACACCCCGCCGCTAAATCATTGCTCACATCTCAACTGACTGGTGCTTTGTAACTTTCCCAGCCTGTACATGCCTGGTGCTGCCCCAGCATGAGCAACTGGGACAGGTAAGATCCCATTCGGGAAAGAACCCAGGGTTAGCCAGAGCTTAGGTGAAACTTAGGTTGCCCCATGAGTTTTCCACCTGGGCAAAGAGGAACCTGCATTCCGTTTCTCAGCTTCAGGATGTTTCTGTATTTTTGCCAGCTACTATTTAGCTTTAAAAAAAAGACTAAGAAAAATAGTTGCTCCTGTACCCACAGGTCCCAGGAACTTCATGCTCTCTTCTCTGCTGCGTGGCTTCCCTATGCAGAGTTCCCCCATGGGATAATTCACAGCCTGAGGCAGAGAGGTCTCTCTTGGGAAGGAAGCTTGAACCCATCCAGAGCAAGAACTGAAGGGAGACCAACATTTCTTACTTTCCAGGACCTATAGGAAGCAACTGCTATTACAAAGACAGGTACGCTTATGCCTCCACCTTACAAAGTCTAGGGCAAGCTCCTAGTTTCAAGAGATCATTTATCTACTGAAGCGAATAGGCAATTTCCTCCTCTAGTCCCAAGTGAGCCCATCAGGAGAGGGGTGAAATACTTGACACCCAGCTTCCACCAGGCACTGTGGATATGACAGCAACACGTGGAATAGACGGCCTGGGTCTTCACTCCAGGAAATGAGGATTTGATAACCCAAACTCTCTTCTTCTGTCATTGCTATAGTGTGCTTGAGTGCTGGAGGCATGGTTAAACTCCGAGTTGTTGAATCCTGGTGACTCAGACTGTGTATGGTAAAACTAGTTTCCTGTTCCCATGTCCCGCTAAAAAAAAAAATCAGTACTCATTTCAGCTCATGCTGACAGCTGAGACTGTAAGTAATGTTAAACTATTTTTATTTTCAGAGTGTGCTTTGAACAGAGTAGCCTTAATTTAAGAATTATTTTAACAGTTCATTTCCTAAAAATAACTAAATCCCTCTTTCCAAACATTACATCCACACACAAGCTGACTCACAGCATGAAGTTTCACTGAAGCCGTGGCATGGTCACAGCTAATTCAATGCAGAAGTAATTATTTCAATTTACATAAAGACCACCCTCAGTGGGAAAAAAACACCAAAACCTACACAATAAAAATAAGGAAGAAAATTTGTAGGATTATCCAACAATCAGCCTAAAAGCATAGGCACTCTGGAGAAAGGATATTAATGTCTTTAATTCTTGAACGTCTGTAGAAAATTCTATAGCAGGGATGGAATTTTCTATTCCATTACATAGGATGATTGAAAATATATAAAGGTAATTTCAAAACTTATACTGGGTTTTGCTTACAGCATGGTCAAAAGAGACTATGATTTAACTGAGACTAGAATTTCAGACATACTTTTACATGTTTTTGTTGTTGCTCCCTGCAGGTCCACGCTGTATAGATCAGGTTATTTACAGATTAAGTGCCTGGAAACAGGAGGTTACAATATGTTCAAATATGTTCAAACGTGTTCAAAGTACGTTCAAAAACCTGGGATTAATTTTTTAACTTTTGCTAAGAGAATTAGTAAGACAGAGCACAATTTGCCCAACATCTATGGATCTGCTTGTAATTACTACTTTCTACTACAACTTCCAGTCTCCCATATGGGTTTCCATTGATCCACGACAATGGAAATGTCACTCCGGCTCAATACTGTTAAATGCCATTTTCAGAATAGGAAACGCAAGCTTTGAAGTGACCAATGAAATAGAGGAGTTATGTAGTTCAATATTTGATTTGCAGTTTGAGAGAACTGTTACAAATTCCTTTAAGCACTACAAAATGGGAAATACCGTGCACAAGGTGTAAGTTAATTTAAACCAGCTTTGCCATAATTATGTTACGCAGTTGACAAAGTTTTGATAGAATCAGTGATATAAAGGTCCCAAAGTAAAAAATAAAATAGTCACTACATAAATGATCACTTTAAAGTATGAGTTACACACTGTAAGAATCCTAGTATATCCATGATCATATATCGCTAAAGCATAACTTGATAAAGTTCTTTCATACATTCCTTGCCTCTCCTTTTCATCACAATGCCAAGCCTCCATTAGCTGTGCCTGCACTAACAGAGCCAGGAGACAGCGCAGGAGAAGCAATCAAGATTGGAGTAACAATAAAGGCACCAGATGCCACTGATGCCTCTTCCACACTTCAGTCCTCAGGCACCACAGCAGAACCAGGAACTCTCCTGAAACCAAGGTTTACTAGGAAAGACAGATTTGAAGAGGCACAGCCGCTCCCCTCAGTGATAAAAATAAAATGCTGCTACGTTATATTGTCAAATAAGCCTGTCAGATCAGAATTACATAGTGTTAATGTTAAGTTATTTTATTCTAGTTATACAGTCCTTTGGACAGACCACCTTCAAGTGTTCATTTAGCCTAGCACAGTTCTCGCTTAATTAATCCATAGAGTAAGTTCCTTACCAACAACTGTTTTAATGCAGTGTTAATGCAGGCCCCTAATTTAAGCTTCTGCCCCTCCATTTAAAAAATTATTTTTAAATATCATCGAAAGACAGCACTTGGATAACAAAAAGAACTCCCTACCCCCATACACACAGAAAGGATATAAAAACATGACAAATAAAGTTTTGGAATAGATTTTACTTGTAGAAAAGCAACATTCTAGCATCATTTCACAATAAAAAGGTAAGATCTGTTTGGCGTTATACAGACATCAACGCAGAGTGCAACAGGTAAAGGATACTGTAATAATCAGTATGAAAGGTATGAGATACACTGTTGTATTTAGCCAATTACACCTGGTGCCTCTTTGTGGATACTTTCTTAATTGCAGGTCCTGTCTGCTTCATACATGTCAGCAGTATATTTTGGAATATAAAAACTGGAAGTGTTAAAACACACCGAAATGTGTCTGCAAAAATCAAACCCAGGACCAATTTCTCATGAAATAATAATACCTCTACCAGATCACTGAAACAAATGGCACCCTGTATGTAAACTGTTTGTCCCATCATTCTACCCCCCTTCATATAAAAAAAGGAAAAAAATTGTCTTGATATAGAATATTGTTCCACCTTCTTGCTTCTGCATTCATGCAACTTCATTATCAGGTTTCCTTATCCAGGTATTAAACTGTAAAATGAACAGTTACTTATCGTGGGGCTTTTCCACCATCTTCAGTGCTAATCTTCCAACCATTAGCAAACTGTATATGGGGAAAAACACAGAATTAAACAACAATAAGAATAATTTGTCAATTCATTTTCAAATACTTCCCATGTAACAGGTGTACAGAAACAAAGCATATACACAAAATATGACTGATTCTATCTCATTTTAATTAAGCAAATAAGAAATCACACATATGAGGTTAAAAAAAAGAAGTGTATCGTGTTGTACCTGACACCAGCAATTAGCCCTGCAGGCATGAATTTTCCAGAGTTGTAAAATCTTGTTCCCATGACGGCAGTCAGTGTTCCAGATGTAACTTAAATGAGAGATTATACGGTCCAGTCAGCAGAGATTCATGTGAGTGAGAGAGATGTTACAATTCAAAACTAACAGAACAGAGAGAAGATGTAGTAACAAATAAAAGCGAAGTAAAAAGTGAAACAAGGTTATTTCATAAGATGGACTAAAAGAGTCAATAAATTGTGTAAACTTCGGAATGCCTCAGTATGTGAAGACTAAGTATTCTATATCAAGTTCTATCAGGCAATGCACTCCATATGGTTCTGCACAGACTGTTCTCAAATTTCTTTGTCAAAATGCTCTTCTTTGCCGTCTGGAAATAATCTATGCTACACAGCTCTGGAACTCACTCCTTCCCTGTGCACAGGCAAATCACTAAACCTGTGCACCTTCTCATAACGTTCTGAGAATTAACTAATTTGTGTTTGAAAGAGACTTTGAAAGGCAAGTGTGCTATATGTAAGTGCTAAGCATTACCAAGCCACTTCAGCCCTGCATCACCTTCATTAAGATCACAGAGTTAAAACTATTCACCCTGACCACTTGACATAGAGGCAGGAGCCACGCAGTTTCACCGAGCCAGTAAAATAGAAAGGGCAATCCCTGGAACACTGTATCTCAAAGAAAGACGGAATACCAAGAGAAAACATAGAAGAAAACATACTAATTAAATCCTTAGCCTTAGCATGCATCTGCTACTCAGTGGTAACAGCTACACATGAACATGTTCCAACCACTCCTACTTTCTACCATTGCTTCTGTGTGACGGCTGGTCCTGCAGGACCCAGCTCATCTTCAATCCTAGCCATGGCATCCTTTCTCCCGAACACCACCCTAAATATTGTCCTTAACAACGTCTAATAGTCTCATATAAGTAGATATGTAAAAGACTGAGACCATAGTCTAATACACAACACTTCAGTATTCAAATATATCAAGCTCTAATCAGTATCCAGTCTTCAAAATATGCACACACCACTAAATGTAATTTCGTCTAAGACAGCAGTAAAGCACGCCTCCTCCAAAAACTTTAAAGCTTGAAAAGGAGGAGGAAAAGACCCCATATGCTACTGAATTATAGAAACGTATCTGTCTCCTATTTGGGAAAATACTTGGTCTCACTCCAGCTAAGCTTTCTGTATTTGCAGTTGATCCCAGTTACTTAGGCTTGACCATGCATAGCTTTTGACCTCTCCAGTAGATACGCAAGCGAAAGTGGACTGCACTGTAGACAATGCTGAAATGCAGAGAAACACTGTGCCTTCCCCTTTCACTTCTGACTTTCGCATATCTAAGAGCTGTTACTGCTTCAGTGAACAAATGCTATAGTCAGCGGCAGCTCTTTAAGCACTGACCAAGCAGTGACTCTCCACAGTTAGCTTTAGGCATGTACAGGTTAAAGTGATAGGGGATAATCCTCCTAACTTGATCACAACCCTGAGCTCTATATAGTAAAAGGCAGAAAGATAAGACAAAAATTGCATTTTGGAGATTCGCACCATACTAAATACAAGTTTTTAAACACGAAATGCTTATTTGATTATTTTTTTTTGCTGAAGGATGTAAATTAATTGTATTTGGTTTATTTATTTCTTTTTAAACCATATAAGTTTCACTTTATCCTAACACACATATTCCTTCACAACCTGCAGGTTTTTTGATGTTCAGAAGACAAACCCTAACAATAAATAACAGGTATTTTTCTCTCCTGTTGTAGCAGAGGAACAAAACTGTAAGTTTGAACTATCACCCAAAGCACTTTATACGTCTTGCAAAAGGGAAGCAAGAACACAGTGAGAAATCGCTGAGTAAGACACATCAAAACAAGCAGTCTTTCATATGCATTCTCAATACATTATTTACAAAAATAATTAAATCATGCTAAAAATTCACATTCCAGGGAGAACACTGGAATTCAGCCACTAACAGAGATTTTCACTGAAACACAAGTTTAAAGACTGGATTAAAAATAGATTTATAACACCATCAGTTTACCTCTTCTGCAAAGACTTTCAGGGACTCATTTTAAGTATCCAGGGTTTTTTTTTTAGGGTAAATATAACCCTTTCTAATTAAAATTGTAAATTACTTACTCAGGGAAATCCAAATATTATTCGGATTCTGCGAA
Source organism: Rissa tridactyla (assembly GCF_028500815.1). Classification (NCBI taxonomy): domain Eukaryota; kingdom Metazoa; phylum Chordata; class Aves; order Charadriiformes; family Laridae; genus Rissa; species Rissa tridactyla. Next base: position 96,439,132 of record NC_071467.1, read on the forward strand.
AGCTGATAGGCACCCAGTCCAGCCAAACTCCCAAAGAAAAGGCCGGCAGCTAGCGATGGCACACTACCTGAATAAGTAAAAGATAACACATTTATTAGAAGCTCATAAATAAACTTGCTCATTAGCTTATCTGTTTTGAAAAACACCAACAGTAACGAAAAATGGTCATTCATTGTTATAAGGCAGAATAGAGAAGATTTTTTTCTTTTAAGGTATTAAAACCACGCTGATCTGAACCAAGAGATGTGTTTAAATACTCTTTACAAGATACAAATAGCATTAGTATCTAATGCTTTAACTGCAAAGCCATTAACATATTTACGATGGAAAGAATAGAGAGAAAAACAAAAGAATTGGTGTTTTCTTTGTGCAGACCAAAGCATGTTGTTTCAACACAGCAATTCCAGAATTTCTTGAGAGGCAGTAAAGTAAAGGGATTAAATAGTAAGGGTTTAAGATTAGAATGAAAAAGGACATGTGAACTGAACTGGGCAGAAGAGCATTTAGACAAATAAGTAGTTGCCAAAGAAGAGAGAGGGCTCAAATAAGGGAGAGCATATCTCTTAAGCACACCTGAGATCTGATCCAAAGGTAACTGCAGACTTTGGAAGAAGATTCCCTGGACTTGCCTAATGTTGGGTCAAGTCCTCAGTATAAATGATAATCCCAAACTACCAGAAGATAAAGGATACTGCATCCAAATTGGTGATTTACAGATGACATCAAGTATCGAAGTGGCATGACCACTGCGAGTGGTGAATGCCCTCAATAAGGCTAATGGAGAATTCAGGACTTAATGCTACTGAGGGTGGTTCTTTATATATTCCATTTTTTAGGTCACGTTTAAAAGGACTTGAGATTGCAAAACTAAGCTGATAAAGATCTCTCAGTGTTACAGGAGGATAGCATATTGCTACCATAAAGTAATCAGTTTTCAGTCATCAACAAGGCAGCTGTAACATTGCTTCAGATCCTGCTTTTGGTATAAAAAGCAAGAGCTGAAGATGGTAGAAAGCACCAGATATTCTTGTACGTGTGCAAGGAAAAGATACACAGTCTAGTAAGTGGCTGCTCTGGACAGAATACACTTTAGTAACCAATATGTGGTAGCTACAATTCTTTGCACAAGGCTGAGAGCCAAGAAATGGCAATCATATCCTTGAATTTTACCTTAAGGCATTTTTTAAGCACATACTAGGACAACTACATCACCTCTGGTTCAGGAAGTTGCTGAGTCTCAAAACACTGAGACCCAGAGAACTCACTAAATAAAGAGAGAATATAAATAAATAAATCAATTTTTGCTTGCCCTGTTCTCATACTCTTCCAAAGGCACCTACTGCTGACCGCTGTCTGTGTGGGTAAACAGACCTGGTTGTAAAAGAACAGATCACCGCCTTAGCTTTATGGGTGAGAGTTCCATTTTCTTTCAGTTTCTCCACATTATTAGTAGGGATATGATTGCTTTTTTTTTTTTTAAATTTCCCTTAAGTCACCATACAAGTTCCTGTTCCCCTTCAAAAATCCTGTGACCTGGATTCCCTTGCCTCAGCATGACCATGTCCTCCCATCTGGGAACGGAGGATGAGAAAGATACCTACTATTTCACCATGGCTGCAGAGAAATGCGGATGCAATTAGTTACTTAAGTTCTCATTATGGTCCCTCCTGTCCTAAACTCCACTCACACCCCAAAGGATAAAGAAAGCCAGTAGAAAGCAGATAAGAACAGGCATTAGCATCTATGTAGTCAAATGCATTGGTAAGATTACTACCGACATCAGCAATGCCGGAATACACCTTCTTATCACAAATGCTAAGATGGCTTAGGGATTTTTGAAGCTGAAAGAGACAGTATTGCAGCAGGGATGAATCCACAATTCTGTCCGGAGGAGGGCAAACTCAGAAAAATGAAAGCACTAGGTCAGAGGGTAAGCTTATGATGCAGACACCAGAAAAGGAACAAGCTTAAAAACTGATTTGCATTATTCAGCTTGACTTGGAGAAAGGATCCTTCTGCAGCTTGCTGTATACTGTTACCATCAAACATTGAGAATAAATCTCCAAGGGAAAAAAAAAGATGACTTATGTCATTTGAACGTACAGAACACGTATTTAAAATAACAGGGGAAAAGCCCTTCTGAAGGAGACTTGCATCACTTCACCCAAAGAGCACAACACGGAGGCAGGATACCAGCACCCATCAGAAAGCAGACTGTGGGCTTATCAACCCAAAACAGCAGCTCAACGCAAAAAGCGCCACACCTCGACAGGAGCAAATTTATCAGCACATGGCACAAACTGATAAACTTTACATCTGCATGAACTCCGAGACAGGAGGCGTTCGTAAAAAGCTGCCCAGCTCACACAAACTTATTGGGGGGTGGGAGGGAAGCGAAGGATCTGCAAGCCCCTTCCCGTACCGTACCTGCTTTGGCATAGCCAATGATCCCTCCCGATGCCACCAGGGCGGCGTAGCCAAAGCCCAGCCAGTCCACGGCCATGCTGAAAACTGAAAGAGAAATCGGGGTGACCGTCGGTACCTCCGAATTTTTTAGGGAAAAATAACATTTTGCCGCGGGGGGGGGGGGGCTTTTCCACGAGGAAGGCCTCCCTAAAGTCTAAGCCCTAAACCCGCTAAACCCACTCCAAGAGATGAAACCCGATTTGTTGGGAATGCAGCCCTGGGGACGGCCCTCGGCGTCATCCGCCCGGGGAGGGTACCGGAGGGTACCCGCCCGGCACTCACCTGCGCCGCGGCCCCGCTCCACAGCAGCCCGGGGCGGAGCAGGCTGCGGAAGGGGAGGCGAGGGAGCAACGCGCCGCCCAAAGCTTCCCTTTTCCGGCTGTTCGGAGGGAAGAGAAAAAAACAAACCTCAAACAAACAACAACAACAACAACAAAAAACCCCAGCAGGCAGGGTAGGGTGCGTCCCGCAGCCCGGGGCTGGGGAGGAGAAAGCGTTGGTGCCTTCCCATCTCCCTGCGGGGTAACTCGCCCAGCCCCGGCGGGGGGCATCGGGGATGCACGGGCAAACCCGGGTGCCTACAGATCGGGAGAGGCTTCGGTGCTGGCGAGTTTTTGTGTGCTTGTTTTCAGTGAGGGACAAAGCTCCCTCATAACTGCATTCGTATGCACTCAATTCATCCTAATCCTTTACCAGAAGTGGGGGGATGTGGTGCACTTGAGAATTTGGGGTTGGTTTTTTTTGCGTGGCACGAGCTATAAGTTTGGGCAGCCGACAGGCTGCTTCTAGCTTTGATCGGTAATTCCAGTATAGCCCTTTTATGGAAGATGTAGAGGATTTTTATAATCTTCAAATTACAAGCACAGCTAGTGCAACAGAAAAAGGAGTCTTCTGCTGTAGAAATTACACAACAGTGGGAGCTGCAAAACATCTTGTAAAGAAATTGTTTTGCTTTTTTTTAATTGGGAAAAATGCAGAGAGATGTTTGTAACTGTCTACAAATAGAAACTCTTTCTTTTTTCAAGTGTTTTCTTCATTTAAATGGTGCTGCATGATTTATTCCAGTTGGCTATGCACTTACTTTCCACGGACATTTAATCATAGAGAAAGAACCAGCACTCCTCCAGCCAGGTCCCTGAGCTGAAGGGCTTCAGCATCTCTCCATAACACAAGGCACCAAACATAGGAGGCCTGTGCTTTCTGCAAAATGGAGCTTTCTCTAGCTGCATTTTGAATTTTCCCATCTTTATGAATTAGCCTAACAGTGAGAAAGTGGAGAGCAGCTTAATTCCCTTGTTGGCCTAAGTGGTATTTAAACCTATCTCCCTGAAAAGTGCCACAACCGACATGAATCTAAGCTATACTGGATGGAGTTCCCTTTTCTGTTCAAGCTGTGTAATGGCTATGAAGTTCCAGTTTCACTGGGCTCTGTTTTGTAATCCAGCACTGTGGTTCCCCAAGAGGGCAAGGAGGAAGAAGTCCGCAGCTGCCGGCGCTACAGAACTCACCTGGGGCCCAGCCGAGATGCTGCTTGCTGGCCTGTCCTTTCTTGCAGCTATGGCTCCGTCTACTCTACAGGTTTCAAGCATGCTCACCCTTCCTGACACACAAGAGCTTTCTCTCTGCTGACATCTCCTCTCTATCCGCACTGCTGCCTCTCCTCTATCATTCTAAGCAGTTCCCTAAGAACCAGAAGGAAAAATGTTCCGAAAAGGAAGATGTGCACAAGGAAATAACAAAAAAAAATTTGCCAAGTACTGCTTAGTAGCTGAGCATTCACTCAAGGTATAGAAAATATGAGTTCTCTCTGGACTTTTTTTGTATTTCACCTTAAAAGCTGTTAGGATTTGTCTTCTCTGTCTCCAGTTCACAAATTGTTCTGAGTCTTATGACATGCATAATTCTTTGTTACTGCACAGGAAGTTTAGATTTGTACAAATGTTGAATATTTACTTCTAAGTCTAAAACTTTGAACCAAAATTCCATGGAATTTCTTTTTAATTCTTAAAATTATGTGCAGACTGGATTTTTCCTGGTGCTCATGACAGCTTGCTTCTTTAATTATGATATTCTTGGCCATGAGCTCATGTATTTAAAAATTCAAACAATAAAAAGTGTTTTAGTAGTGGCAGCCGTTTTGTCGAGGACGTATGATAAGCACTATGAAAAGACATAACATTTATAAGTGAAAACACTTCACATGATTCCCTTATTTAAGCTTATACTTTGCAAGTCCTATATTTACCATAGGAGCCTGGTTATCAATTAAAAATCTGATTCGGTACCTTTCCTGACAAGTCTACAAACCATTTTCGGTCCTATATTATTTGCCTGTTTGTGTACACACACATTCAGGGTATTATTGAAGTTAAAAGCTGTGTAAGTTCAAAGTACAATTGAAATCCCTTGAATGTTGAATTAAACTGAGCTCGTATAAATCAACTATACTGAATATTCAGACAAGGCGTTGTGATCATTTATCTAAATAAGGGAAACAGTTACAGAAGATAAATACAGACACCCACCTCCAAGAGAATACTGCCACTGCCCCATGAACAATCTCATAACAGCACCAAGGATGCTCACACTGTTTCAGTGTCAGAACATACACAGAGATGATCTGGAGTTCTATCCTATTTTATATCCCTAAGACAGCCTGCATTCCTACCTCCAGATTTGGCTCAATCTTTTTGTATTTTCTCTGCCTTTCTCTTGCTACACAAATAAGAAGGAACCGATTATTACTAAAGTGAATCAGAATGAAGCATAATCCAATTACTCTTTGAAAACAGAAGAAATAATGACTATTGCAGTAGTGCAGAAAACAACATTAAAATGCCTTACTTTAAAAGAAATAAAGAGAACATTTAGTACAGCTATTTGACCTTGTTCTCTCCAGCTCAACTTTTTCTCCACTGTATATTTGCAGTTAAGACTTATGATAAAATCCTGTTCCCACTGACTGAGAACATCAGGAATTCAATTTTTGTTTAAGTGCAAAACAGATGGGTGACATTTTGTCAGCATGACAAACATTTCAAATGTTAGACTTTTTTCTTCTTTAACAATACAGCTCAGATCAAGAACTTGAAAAAATACTATGGGAAGAGGAAAGAGAAGGTAAAATCTTGTTGATACAAACTCTTCCACCTAAAAATATGTATCATATTCTGAACAAAGGATTTTTTCTGTTCTTTTACTGTAGATTTCAATCTTAAAAGCAAATGCTTTAAAAGGAATTAAATGCATGAAGCATGGACAAGGTAAAAAAACCCCAAACATTTTGCTTACAAAATCTACGTGTAACTCCATGTCAAGAACTAGAAAGTATGATTTTCTGCGAATGTATGAACTGAATGTGATCATCATATTTTAAGTAATTTAAACATATTCCTTCTTACAGTAAGAAAAGGCATCATGATAAAGGCAGATCATATTTTGAGTCAAATGAACAACTTTTCCACACTAAAATGAAGTGTACATATTTTTAATATGCATTTATGTGAGACAAAAATGTAACAGACAGATGCAGCTATTTTTATAATTTTATCTTGCTTTTTCAGAGCCAGTTAAAAGTGTATGCTATTGTTAATAGAAAAATATAAACATTACATGTTATGAATTTATTTTTGCCTCATTCAATTAGGAAAAGTTGCCATCTCTTTTGCTGCTTCCCAGAATAATCAGTTTATTAGGGTAAAAACATTCATTACTTTTAAACAACAGATCAGTTCGTAGGTATTTGTCCTGTCAGAGGTTTACATCGTTATAAAAACTACAGCAACACCGGTATTTACTTTTTATTCAGAAGAGAAAGTGACTGCCTTCATGCTGAGCTATTCTGTTTCTTTTTCTTCTTTTGCAATGGAGCTTCCAACTTTTGCTTCTTTGGAGTAATTTTTCTCTTTCTTTTTGCCATTTTATCACTTTTATCAGTCCAACAAACTTTGGTTTTCCTGAGTATTGATGATATTTCATCTTCATTTGCTGAAAAAAAGCAAGAAATTATTCACCCTGATATTTATGTCCAGTCTTTGTAGTCTAAAATGGCACAGAGACTTATTTGTATCTCATTTTAAAAAATGGGTTATAAATGATTTTTTTATTTACAGTGGAATGTACCATTTATGCTTGTTTTGTCTGTGATACAAAAATATCTAAAGATAAGTATGTAAATAGATTATAATACAGGAAAAAAACAGAAAAAAATATACTAAGCCAGACTAAGTTTGATACCTAATTTTGTTTATAGAAAACAGGACATGCAGTTCTATCAAACTGCTTATTCTTTTCTATCTGTCTCAAAAGCTTCACAGTGTCTTCCTCAGTATGTTATTCCAGTCGAGAGAAACAAAACTTTCATATAATAAAGAGAGGCTTATGTCCTCCAACATACATTCAGCCTTGAGGTACTACCAGGTTGGTAAGGATACCTGTATCACTTGCCAGTGTTATATCCACAGTTCTTCAAGATACCAAAACTTTTTCCAATCCATACAGTAAAAACCTCTCGCTTAGTATATTCCATTTCACAGTCACATCAACAACCGATAACACAGACAGTTCTATTACCTTGAGATGATGTTGCAGCTTTATCAGAATTTTGTTTCACTTCTGAAGCTTGGTCAAGCCATACTGCAAGACACGTCAGTCTAGCTTTGGTATTGACTTCACACAGTAAAGACGGCACACCTTTAATCTGAAGATAATATAGAAAAAGTATAATTAAACATTATTTTATTTCTGAAGTATATGAAGTGAGAAAGCATCTTACTGCCCACCTTTCACTTCATTTCTGGTGCCCAACAATGTTTAGAACCAGAGGCTGTATACAGGTTAGTGGTCACATTGTTTCAGTCCTGTTCCTGATACCATTCCTCAGCAGTGGTTTTACAAAAAAACTTCCAATAGCTTTAAGAACCTATATTGATAAGCAAGATCAGTGGGTTTCAGGCACATGGGGCTAACTTTAACCTGAGGAATAACTAGATGAATAATAGAGCCACAAAAAAAAATAAAAATTAATGGTTTCAGAAGTTTCTCCAGAGTAATAGGTATTTTTTGGTACAGCCAAAATAATTTCAATTCAGTTACTGCATCAGATTCCTTTTCTCTCTCATAAAGACAAGGCTACTGATTAAAAGTAATCTCTTCAGAGTGCGTTTCAAATTGCTTAACTGCAATTGTATCACTCGGCTCTGGGAATACTTGAGCAACTATCTTATTAGAGATATCAGGGTGTCCTGGTTTCAGATGGGATAGTTAATTTTCTCTCCACTGGCTGCTGTGTTTCAAATTTCGTATGGAAGGAACGTCAGTAATGCATATTGTTTTAGTTGTTGCTAGCTGATGTTTATACTATCCAAGGACTTTTTTCAGCTTCCCATAGAAGCTGAGTAGAAGCATAGACAGAACAATGGCAGGGCCAATGGAATATTCCGTACCATAGACATCATGCTCAGTATGTAAGTGGGGGTTGGCTGGGGAACAAGAATGCGCGACCACTGCTCAGGATGGGCTGGGCAACTGGTTCACCAGGTGGTGAGAGTGACTTGGGTTGTGTTAATTTATCTTGCATATTCTTTTACATTATTATTATTATTATTGTTGTTGTTATTTTGCTTTTTCTGTTATTGTTCTATTAAACTGTCTTTATCTCAACTCATGAAGTTTTTTTCCTTTCCTTTCCTGTCCTTTTCTCCCTCTTCTCCCTGCCCTTCTGGGGGAAAAGGGGAAGAACTGTGTGACTGGCTGCATGGTCCCAGCTGACGGCTGGGGTTAAACCACAACACAGGGGATAAAGTGTCACAAAAACATGTGCAGCATACCAGCATCAACTCATCAGAAACTACTTGTATTAGGATATTCTACCTCACAGAGCTGGACACAGCCGCCCACAGAGTTATACAAAGTTTTACAAAATTTTGCCTGCACAGGAAGAAAATCATACATTTGGTCAAAATAAAGACAATGTTACAGAAAAAGGTAAAGAGTTCCCTGATCACTATGTCAATCATGTGCAAGACAAACAGAAATTTGAGATGAATGCAAAAGAGGGATTTTCACTAATCAGTGGGGGTGAAATTAAAATGGGCAAATACAGATGAGATATATAAAGTGTATAAATGTTGAGAGATATTTATTTGAACTATTCCAAGATACTTGCAGTGGAATATTACTAGGCATTAAATTTAAAAAAATCTAATTGTGATTTTAAAAGACAAACCCCAGAGCAAACAATAAACATGGGAAACTTTAAAGGCAAGACGTGATTCCTTGTTGAACCGTGCTACTCAGAACTGTTTGAAAATACAGGAAATAAAAGTACCCAGTACTTTGTGTTCTAATTTTTCAGAAGGACAACTCTTTCTGCCTAGGTGAACAACCGCCCCACCCCCCAAACCATACAGTTTGTATTTTTAAGAGAGTAGCAACAGTCATCAACATTACAAAAATTAGCAGTCCTTACAACATATATAACTGATTAAAACAGTCATAAGTCTGGCCAGGTAGGTCTGAAGGGAAGCATGACTTTACATAAAGAGGAGATGAAATCTCCGTAACATCATCAGATTTTATAGTTTGTTTAAAAAAAAACACTACAAAGAGAAAAATATACAAGTGCACAAAAATATGTGCATAGACATATACATCTCTACTGCACATAACATAAGGAAAATCAAAACATCCAGATTTCAAGTAAAATTAATCCTTTATAAAAGAATTGTCTGCAGTTTTGGTTGTCTGATATTTTTCCATAAATGTAACAAGCAGTTTAATAGACCAACCTTATTAAGATCCAGATTCCACATTTTAATATAACCATCACTGGATGCAGTAACAATAACATTTTGTCCATCTCTTTCAAAACTATAGATATCTTTTATTCTGTGAAGAAAATGTAATACTTAATTACTTTACAGCATGGCAGTTCACTTCAGAACAGTAAGCTGACAGAAATTAAAGATGAATAGGCAACAGTCTAAAAATCAGTTTGAACAGAAAACCCACAAATGACAGGCAGGAACTTGGAACAGTAATCTATTTTGTGTGCTGTCATTTACAGTAAGAACACTTGCCTTTGCTAGGCTTGTTAGGATTCAATTCAGAATACTTTAATACTTTTAAGCACACACTATTAACCACATCAATGACATTTTAGCTAATGCTTTTGTGTTTGGATGAATTAAAAGCAGCATTTGGACAAATATTTGGTATTCCACAACAACAGAGAATATGTGATTACTCTCCTGTTGTCTGGACTGAGTACAATTGGTTTGTTTTATGTAAGCATTCTAAAAAGTCAGAATCTGTAAAAACTGGTTAAGCATTCTTTAGATGGTCTTTGCAGGAAAATACTGGTACCCAATTTCAGAAATGCACAGACCCATGAAGTGTGTACCTCTGTGTGTGTGTCTATTTTTACACACAGATATACACACTCTCTCTCTCATAAATTTAGAACTGTAATATTTCCAATTCTACCCCCTTGTTTCTATAACGTGCATGGACAGCACAGTACTTGTGCTCCTACTAAAAGCAAACAAGTCTGCCCCAAATTGTGACTTTAGTACATATATAAATGGCCTTTCACAATAAATTTCACTTTTTCACAAACCAAGACCAATAGTAAAATATGCTGAACATCACAACTCATTGAACTTCACTGAGTACTCAGCATTGCCATAAATATTTTAATAGTAAACAAATATAGAATACCTGTTTTCATGAGCTTTAAATTCACACAGGCATTTTTGAGAGTCACAGCTGTAGAACCTTATAATTTCATCATCTCCAGCTATGGCAAGGATAGAATTCTTGGAATGGGAAAAAAAAATGCAAGTGTGATTAATTTCACGTGTTTCAAACCAGTAAATTTCCCAGCACCTTTCTTTTTTGTACTTACTGTAATAAATCTAAGTGAAGAAATTCTCTTCTCTGTTGTGATAGTGCCAATGATTGAAGCTGTGTCAAGTTTGTAGATATCCACTTTATTCGTTATCACGGTCACATACTTCTCTCCATCGGGGGACCATTTAACTATGTGGGCATCTGTACACATTGATACATTTGTATCCACACGTACACAGGTTTTTTGCACTCTATATTGCATGAGAATCTAAAAGTAAGAATCTTTATAAGCTGTTAGACAGTGTTTTCTACCTGAACCTGAGAAAAATTCAGGAAATAATCCAATAACCTAGAATAAGCAAGTAAAACTATGCTCTTAAATGTTTAAAGGTATATAAAGAAAAACAAAACAAAACACATTTATTTAAATGTCCTGACAGCAAATTTCAAGGAAAAAAAAATCTTTAGTGTCACTATGTCTTCCTTTTGATAAATTATTATGGATATAAGCTTACATAGGCTTGCCTACGTGTGTAAAAAAGACATTGTGAAAGTTGCTTGCAATTAACTGACTTGTTGATTAATTCAGTCTACTTTTCTTTACAGAAAAAAATAAAACTATCTAATTTCACTTTTTTAGTGGATTTAAGCTGATCAACTCACTTTGCTTCAGGTTTTTGATAAAGGCTGATCGTCCTTCTACAAGATTCCAAGTTCTGAAAGACAACAATAGATAATGTGCATTCTGGTTAAAAACAGCACAGTGAAACTGAAGTCCTATGTGCTGACATGAGGCATCCAAAGAAAGCTTTTAAGCATCTCTATGAATTTTACTGCATTCTTAATGCAAGAGAAAATGATGACTTTATATATCGCTTGTTGAATTTGTGCTATTTAATTTATAAACCACTGTTTGCAATGCAGAGCTCAATACCAATTTGTGCTCTTAAAACAGCGTTTTTATATATTTGAAACATATATACAGCAACGTATACACACTCCAGTGAAAAATTACTTTTCTCACACTAAACAAAACCTGACAGCTTTCCGAAGTTTAAACAAATTGTGTTCCAAAATGCAAATGTATTTATACATCTACAATTGACTAAAGAGTCAGAGCACAACAATAAGCTAGGAACAGCAAGGACTATTTTTTAAATACTTTAAAATATTGCCGATACCTAGAACTTAAAAGACAAACCAATGGATCTTTGAACCATTTGATGTCCAAATAAGTTTATCAGTGTTACATGATCTAGTCTTAACACAGAACTGATGTTTGAACAATTTACTAAGAGTTACTGAATTACGATTCTCAGCATTGCTTCATCAGTTTCGACTCACCTTAATGTTTTATCTGTTCCTACCGACAAAGCTAATTTCCCAGAAGGATGAATAGAAAGAGATGTCACGTGCCCCCTGACAAAAATAAAACATCGTATTAGCCACATATATTATTTACAAGGAAAACAAACAGCAAAATGTACGTGAATATGCAGATTTAAGAAACTCACTTATGTGCCTTAATGGATTTCAGGCATTCCCATCTCTTTGTGTTCCAGATACAAATTAGTCCATCTTCAGCCCCACTTAGTAGATGCGAAGTACCATAGAACTCCAAACATGTTATTGTACCTAGAAACACAAACTAGAGCTATTAGCAATGTTGTACATTCTGAACAGTTATCACTGAGAGAACATACGAATTAACAAAGAAGCTTCTAGATAAAACATGCCAGCTACTATCCTAGCCTTGGGGAAATCCAAATTATTTCTTAAGCATTTCTTCACAAAACCCCCGAACTTTCTTGTTATATTCATTCACTGATGTGTTCTATCAGCCGCCCTATAGCCATACACGTCTGAACTCCATCTGGTCTGTTCCCTGAAATGGCAGTATTCCACCACTGTGGCACAGGTAACACAGAGCTTCTATCAGTGATAAGGAATGTTCCTATGTCAAAGCCCTGCTCTTGACACACAGATGAATTTAGTGCACGTGCTGCTTCCCACAAGCAATAGATTTATCATACGTGAGTTGAAGGCAGGTACCACGTTCAGTCTAGCTCCGGGTACTTCTTGGTTATCAGGAGAAAAAGGACAATTGGGGCTGAGCTACAAATGACCCCGCACGTTTATCTGGATGGCCATTAACCAACGTATTACACAGCTGTAATTCAGAAGGCACATAAAATGGTCATTGTACAAGGTTAACTCTTCTGGCAGCAGCAACCTGCTCTCACACACAAACTACCTCTTGTGTGGCCCATCAACATCTGTTACAGGACAAGGACATTGGGAAAGATGGTTGTTGGGAGTCAGCATGGTCTAGATAAACTGTTCTAGTAGAACAAAAATGGCTCACGAGCCATTTGTGGGCTGTAAGTTCTGAAACAGTTAAAACTAAAAATAATCAAAAGATGCAGCTATATTTGTGGGCTAACATTCCAAATTAATTTTGGATATTTATGCTCGAAAGCTTACCTTGATTGTAGCATCAGACCATCATGGCTGCAACAGCATCACTATTAAAGACTTATTAAAAAAATTTTCAATTTTCTTCTTGTGGCAAGGGCCAGTTTTTCTTTCAGCTATAAGTTTCCATCACTAATGCATTTTACAAAGAAAAGCTCCCTTACCATTGTGCTGCAGCAGGGCCCCATGTTCTATCTTCTTTTTCATGTCATAGATTTGGATTGTCTCATCCCTGCTCCCAGTGACCACATATCTGTTATTCACTGCTACTGCTGACAATGAGGCAGAGTGGGCATGATGTGTAAAATCAGGGACAACCGTCCAGGACTGTAAATGAAATGCAAAATAAACATTCAGCTTCGTCATCCTGTAATTTTATTTTATTTTTTTAATAAAGCAAAACTTGAAAAAGTAGAATGTGTGAAATGAAAGGAGTTATACTTAGCTAGAAGTTTAATGGGATCTTATTGAGTTAATGTGCTGTTAGGAGATTAGTCCGAACGATTTAAGTGTGCAAACCGCCTCTTGTAATCGGTGTTGGGGCTTAGATGAAGCCGTATGTGAGCAAGTACCAGCACAGAGAGAAACCTCATGGACAACGTAGGCGGATTCTCCCTTTTTCCACCATTGCAGGCTGGAGACACGCCTTCCACCTGGCTCCGGCCCCCCTCCCCCCGAAACAATGTGGCATCCATCCCCTGCGCAGCTGTTTATTCTCCGCTCCGCGCTGACCGTCTGAGAGAAACGAGCTGGCACCACAGCCCCCTCCCCCGCGCCCCGCTTCCCGGACCTCCAAGGATCCGCAGCTCCCGGTGGGCCCTTCCCGCCTGCCCGTCCCGGGGCAGCGGGGTGTCGGTGGGCTGCGCCGGCAGCGAGGGGCCGAGCCTGAGGCTGCGGGAGGCTGCCCCGCCCCCGCCGCGCTTTAAAAGCCCACCCGCCGCCCAGCCCCCGCCGCCAGCGCGGGGAGACGAGTCGGTGAGTACCGGGGCGCGCTCCTCTTCCTTTCAGGGCGGGCGGGCGTTAGGGTGCCGTTAACGGCCGCCGCGCGCATATTCCCTCCTTCCCTCGTTACCTCAGCGGGCCGAGCGGCGAACCCGAAGAGAACCTGCTCGTAGCAGCCCGCTACCAGCTCCATCCGCCCCGCCACGCACGGCGCCAGCTCGGGGGCCCTGCCGTCGTCCGTCCTCCGCCTTGCCTGCGCCGAAGCCCGCCGCGCTGGGTTGGGCTGGCTCCGCGGCTGGCGAGCGGCAGCGAACCTTCTCGGGGAGAGCCTGCGGCCTCCGCCGGGGAAGGAGGGACCGGCGGGGAAGGGGGTCGGCGAGGGCGCGGGCTCCGCGGGTCAGGCGCCGCGCCGGTCAGCCCGGGCGGGGGGGTCCTCACCAGGGCGGAAGCGGGGCTGGCGCCGCTGCTTATGGCGACGGGGAGGGTGAGAGGCGTTAGTGCCGGGCTCGGGGCGGTGGTGGGGGGGAATGGCGGTGACTGAGGCCGCGGTGTGGGCTCTGCCAGCGAGAAAGGGGGGTCTGAATCTGTTTACGGCGCAACGGGAGTGAAGGGGGGCCTGCCTTCTACCGGAGCCGCCGCCTCACGGGCGGTTGGGCCTGCGGGGCGGGGCGGCCGTTGGGCCGAAGCGCCCCCGCGCCCGGTGAGCCGTTGGTCAACGGCTCACCGGACGCGGGGGTGCTTCGGTCCAACGTCCCCGCTGCCGGCCGGGCGCCGAGGCCCTCAGGGCGCCTGCGGCCTTGTTTTATTTCGTCGTGTTTTTTTTTAATTTTTTTTTGGCCCTTATCGCGTAGTACAATAAACGGGAAGCGAGGCCTCGGCGCCAGCGCGGCCGCCGCGGAGGGCCGCGGCCGGGCGGGGCGCACTTCTTGCTGGGCGCCGTGGCTTTTCCCGTCGTGCCGAGTGGCTGATAAAAAAAAAAATAAAAATGCGTCACGGCGCGGTGTGGTTGCGGCTCGGGCCTTGAGGGCCTGATGGGCGGCTCGGCCGGGGTCACCGCGCCGGGAGATTTCCCCCAGCCCACCGGCCTGACCCGGCTCCTCTTGACAGCCTAGTTAATGCAGAAAGGGGGCGGCTTGTCCTGTGCTTGGGTTCGCGCGGGCGATTTTATTCGCAAATAGCTTACACCACTTGTGGGGGTTTTTTTGCCAGTACAAACATAATAATAAAAACATGGAATAAGCGGGTTGGTAAAATGCACGTGTAATCTAATTAAGGGGGTGTTTGAATTCCAGAGGTTAAAGGTGCCCCACTGCTTAAATGATAAACCAGCTGGGACTGTAGCTACACTTAAGGCAAGTGTGTGTGTAAAAAAAAAAAAAAAAAAAGTTGATATGTGATGTTCTAACTGCTTTTTAAATATTTTTTCTTTTCCTAGTGAAAACATCAAGAGGTGACAGTCAACATCAGATGGTGAAAGAGTATAAAAAGGCAGTTTCACATAGAAGTCTGTGATAACTGTGATTGAGAAACAGTTGCATCACTTGCCTTCTGATTGTTTCTTGCAATAAAACTGCTTTGTAGTGCATGCCATCTTCTGTTAAATCCGCACAAATACAGAGCGGTAAGTTTAAAAAAAAAAGCATTATGCATCTGTAAGCTCAAGAATTAGTATTTCAGTGCTTAGAGCACAGAGGAGTTTATGGTTATGGAAGAATTAATTTCCTCTTAAGGAAAGTAATGGTTGACTTGAACATCACTATGGATATTTCTATTAATAATGACCTCATTTAACAGGAAAAAATTGCTGCTGATAATTCTTTATAATGAGCACAGTTAGGTTTAATAAAAGGGCATATGCTAACCTTACTGATATATGCCTGTATTTAAGGGCTTGTTTGTACTTGACTACCTTTGTGGCTTCAGAATGAGCGTGGGGATGAAGTGCATAGTTATCCTGAATAACACCATGCATGGATGCTCTAATTATGGTATATGGCTCTCCTGTGTTAGGTTAGTCTAATCCATTTTCAGAAGTAGTGCTCTGAACTGTTCCCCTGTGTGGGCAAGCCTTTAAGGCATTACCAACACTCTGTATTTATTGTATTATGTGAATGTGGATTTGACTAGCCAGTATGTAAAACATTACATAAATTCTTGTATGGAAATGAGGATTAAAACTTCAGCACTAAGTGTGTGCATAAAAGGAGCAATGCTGGATGTAAAAAGTCAGCAGTGGTGAATGAACAGCTGCGTATAGGAGTAGATGTAAAATATTTTGCAAGTGAAGCTTTTCTGCACTGACTTATGTTGGTTGGATGACTAGGGGAAAAAAAGCTTAAAGTATATGAGACTTAACAAAGAGGTACATACCTCTTCAGGAAAGTGTGTCCGCTGATTTAGTGATAGCAGTAAAAGGTCGTTCGTTGTTGCTAACTCACTGGTAGTGAGGGAAACGTGTCTATGGAAGAGGCAAAAGAGTTCTCTTTTGAGAGAACCTAAGAAAAGATGCAGAGAAAGATCACATTTACTGTACATTCTTCCCCTTTTATTTCTCTTCTTTAGCACAGAGGAAGTACCACTGCTTGTTTTCAGCTGTGTAATCTGTGGTACATGCAAATCAACTTTCAATTTGGTTAAAAGGGGAGAAAGTAAGGGGTTGTACAAAACATACTGAGGCCTGTATCTTTGCCTTGTTTTTAACTATTTTGGAACATGGATCTTCTCAATTACTATGTAATGTGTAGGTATTTCAGAAATAAGTATAAGGTATAGATGACTTAAAAGCTCTCTGTAATTTTCTGGTGCTTTGGACAGTGGGAAAGCTTGTGGACTATTGAAGTTTAAGAAAGCGAAGATGACTTCTAATCATAATCCCATTGGCTATATGTCCTTTTTATCTCCATTGCTTTAGTAGTGACAAGTCAGAACTTAAATTTCTAAGATCTGAATTAATAATGTTAAAAACCTAAGGTAGGGTGAACATCTTTGAAAGTAACTAATCTCAAGGTTAAGATTCTTTATCTTCTTGTTCCTCCCCCACATCTTTCAGCTGAAGGAGTGCAATAAACTCAACCTGTGCAGCTGTCGTCTTCAAGAAAGACAGAAGAGAGTTTGAAGCATGGCAAGCCAGGTAAGATAATTTGGTCAGAAACTCAGGCTTGCAGTGCCTAAATGGATTCCAGAACCATACTCAGAATTCCTAGTAAATGTAAAGCTGAAATAGCTAGCTTTCTCTGAGTTGGGTAT